>NC_053161.1:155190730-155532205 GCF_016835505.1 Polypterus senegalus
TTGATTCATTCATACTAATATAATGTTCAGTTAACCGCATGTTTCTTTTGTGTGCTTGAGGGGACTGTTGAGGCCAGAAATCAACTTCCAATCTTAAGTGTAATGCATGAAAGTTTTGTTTAATAAGTTGTAATAGACTGACATATTTAGGCTTAAAGGGGTGATTTTAATCTATGGAAAAAGTATGAGGGCTACAGAAGGGGGATTAGGTAGACAGTGAAAAATAAGGAAAGGTCCATTTTGTGATTAAAGACGAAATTGACATCAATTATGAAATAAAGTATGCAATTAAAATAGGAACGTTGCAAACTGCATCTTTAAGAAAAAAAAAGTCGATGTTAAATTTAGTAGAGTTTCTCAGATCCCATCATAACTAAAGTAGTGTGTTAAAATGTTTCATATTCCAAGTGCTCCCCCCGACCCAGTAGTTAATCACTCCGTGTTTCATAAATGAACTTCCTCTTGAGCAGACAGGAGCCACAGGCAGTGATTGCCAAATTCACATGATATTACAGGTCTCTGAACATTTAGAATCCACTAGATTTATACTTTATTATTTCCATGATGAAATGCATTAAAGCATGTACATTACATTTTACAGATAACTTGAGGGACATGTGGAGTTTGCACGTTTTCCTGGTGGGTTACTGGTATGCTTCGGTTTCCTTCAAAAAACATGCAGGTTAGGGGATTTGGTGAGGCCAAGTTGGTTCTAGAACAGAAGAATAGGAACTGGGGGTTGGTACGTTTGATCGAGAAGGTACGGCTGTGATAAAGAAAGCTCATGCAGAAGTAGATCCATCGAATTCTATGTTCATGTCTCTGATCACCAGCTAATGAACCCAGCATGTACACTTTATTTCAGTTAAACCAGTGGGATACTCAAACATCTGCCGTCTTGAAGCCTCGTCACAACTGCCATAAATGTTCTCTGTATTGAAAGTGCAGCTGCTTTTGCACACACTTTTTAGAGATATTGTGGCAAGGTTTCCTAAGAATGTAATGGATTTTCTTCTAGATGGGCCTTCTTTATTGCTGCCATACTGTCTATATCAAAATGTACCAACCCCCAATTCCTATTCTCCCATTTTAGTCCACCACATAACCACTACCAGTAATCACACAAATGCCTTTGTGAAAGCAAAACCCAACTGTAAGCTTAAAACACCGATTTCTCGATATTTCATTATTCATTCCATTCATCCAGGGTCAAGTTGGCCATGGCAAACATTGACAGTGAGACAAGAACAATCCACGGACGGGGCGCCAGCAGATCGCAGTAGTGAATACTTGTACACGCACATACACTAGCATCAATTTAACATCACCAAGTCACCTAACCTGCATGTTATTGTTAGGGAACTCACGAGACAAACCTGCAAACTCCAGGCAGGGAACCCCTGGGACATGACTCTCATACTGCAAGGCAGCAGCATCACTAGCACTGTGCCACCGTGCCCCCTACATGTTTAATTATTAACAGTGTAAATTTAAATAAAGTTACTTTTTTGCAGACAAATTGTTAACATACATGCTTTAATGCATGTAATGATGAAAATTATATCCAGTATAAATCTTAGTGATTTAATTGTTCACAGAGTGGTCGTATCATGAACTTAATGTATTCTGTGTGGCAATGGTTTAATTAATGACCGAGTCGTGAAGCACTCAGAATACGAAGCATTTAACGTGCTACTTTAGTT
This sequence comes from Polypterus senegalus, assembly GCF_016835505.1. Taxonomy (NCBI): domain Eukaryota; kingdom Metazoa; phylum Chordata; class Cladistia; order Polypteriformes; family Polypteridae; genus Polypterus; species Polypterus senegalus. The sequence continues at coordinate 155,192,434 of NC_053161.1, forward strand.
ACGACACGGTTGGAGAAAAATCTAGTAAATTAAAACATCCATTTTAAAATGAAGTTTAAGACATTCTACTTTAAATGATGAAATATAATCTGAGATTATGTTGGAAACTGACTTTGATCACAAAAAGAATCCTCTTCACTGTGTCCCAATTTTTTTTTTTTTCTTTATGGCCCTAACAACTTGAACCTTTTACAAATAAAGAGAAAAAAAAACTCCAAAAAAATCTAGTTGCAATACTTAGCATCGTAAAAGGTTTAAAAAAAATTGATGTCCCTTACCATACCCTGCCATAGTCTCCTTAGTGTTGTGCTTACCACTGGAAAACTAGACACAAACACTCAAGAAAAATTACATGTAACAGAAACACGTAAATATCAGAACGCCAACATTAATACAGTAGGACAGGTATGTGTAGTGTCCACTGCTGTACATGTCCTTCATGTGACGTGTTCTGAAAGGGACACCAACACACAGCCTAATATTGCAATTGAAAGAGTAGGAGTGTGTGTTTCTTTGCACACTTTTCTTATATTTTTCTGTTGAATGCACATGACAGGGAAGAAGATGTGGTGATCAACACACCACTTCTGTTATTTTAGGCTACCACAACACGAGACTTGGCAACTTACACATTTGACCCAACACGAACAACAGTTGCTGCATTATGAACAGTGTTCGGGGGGCAAACATCTTTCTACTTGATCACAATCATTTTGCCTTTTCATCACACACCACAATGAATCTTCAGGCGACTTCATTCACCAGGCATATCGTGATGGCTCAGTCATCTACTATTGTATGCATCAGTTTCACAATCTGTGTCAACGTCTGAAAAACTCACTGTCACCACTATTGCTTGACTCAACTGAAGGCTTAGTTTCAGTTTGTTCTAAAACTGGCTTTACAGGTGCTCATTTACATGTCAATGAGTGTTTTGGTTGAAGACTCCGTCCTACTCATAAATGATTATGAAGTTCCCTTACAGTGGCAAAATGCATGAAAACATTAATGATTTTTTTTGCAGTATAAATGTTATTTTACCCACAGTGTGATCACTAACAGGGAAATGAAAATAAATAAATTCTGGGATAAATGACAATCATTTATTCCTTAAATATGCCCTAGGTGGTTCTGAAACCTGGCTGAATAAAAAGGAGCTACATCCGTGACATGTAGATGGATAAATAATCTAAATAGAAAAGGTTATACCTGAGAACTGAAGGAAAAGTGTCTTTATCCCAATCTACAAAAATAAATTGTGACAATTAAACAGGAATTAAGATTGTAAGTAGTAACATCTATGAATAAAAAACAATTAGGTTTCATGCCTGGTAAATATGCCACAGACAATATTTATCTTAAGACAAATCCATTGTCTTCATATCATTTTATAGTAAAATTAGTTTATGGAGAAGTTGCATATTGAATCTCATTGTAACATACAATGACAATAAAGGAATTCAATTCAACAGAAGAGAGCACAAATTTACATATGACGACGACTGGCTTCCAACATTTAGATTTCCACGCACCGTCTTCTTGGAGCTCTCAATATCATTTTTAAGATGAAATCTATTAAAGTAAGTATGTTATACAGATACATTTTTAACATCATTTAAATAATGTATACTGTTAATAATTAAATGTGTGGGCACGGTGGCGCAACAGTAGCGATGAGCGGATGCCCTGTTCAGGGATTGGTCCTGCCTCGCACTGTATGCTTGCTGGGACTGACATGACCCTGGATGGATAGATGGATGAAATAATTAAACACGAAGATATTTCAATGTTCCTTAAAGGTTTTGAAGAATCAGCATTCTAAGCTTACAGCTGGCTTTATATTTATTACACACCTCACTGAGTGGCGATTGGTTATATGAACAAAGAAAAGGAAGGACAGGAATTGGGGGCTAGTACGTTTGAAAGAGACAGTACTGCTACAATAAAATTATTTCATTGAGGGTCGCATATGGCACAGCAAGCATCTTGCATGAGACAGGAACAATCTCTGGACAGGGAGCCAGCTCATCGCTACCACTGCGCTACCATGTTTAATACATGCTTTAATTCATCATTAAAATGATATCAAGTACACATCTTTGTATTTAAATTGCTCAGATAGCTGTAATATCATGAGTGTAATGTATTCCGTGTCCTGTTGGCGTAGGAGAAAGCCAATTTAAGAAGAACCTAGTGATTCACATACAGAACACATAGAATACGAAGCATTTAACGTGCTGCTGTAGTTACGATGGGACTGGAGAAACTATTAAATTTAACATTGATTTTAAGATAAAGTGTACGACATTCTACTTTATTGACAAAATAAACTACGAGATTAAAGTGGACATTTCAACCTTTTTTTTCCACGGTGTACCGATTTTTCCCCCTCCACCCCATACCTTAATACTCTTCCGTATGACACTCAGTGGACTATGACTCGCCTTTTCACTTTGACTTTGATATCTGACCACTTTTTTTTTTATTTTTGGGCACTGTGTGACTTTCTGAACTTGACCTTTCGAATTTGTGCATCACTCGATCAACTTCCTTTTGTTGCTCATACCACTGCTGAAGCCAACAAATAGCAAGTTTTTCCTTACTTCTTCGCATTCGTTGAAATTTCTTTTTTTCAATGTGCTTTTGCCATTGTCTTTTAACCAAATACTGAACGGGGAAGGTGATACTTATATTGATTTGCATATTCAAAGAGGCATAACTCCGGGAGGAGTCGGTATGGGACAGCAGGCACGTGTACATGCATTACTTTTCACACCGATTGGGATTTATGTATTGGAAAAACGTGGACGTTTGTGTACGTACAGATTTAGGCATCAGGATTTTTTGTGCATACGCCAATTTCTATTTTTGTCTGCACGCCATGTTTAAGTGTGAATTTTACATACAGTGTTATACATGAGGCCCCTTGTGATGTACTTTTTGTTGATGACCTGGTCATTATGGCAAAGACAAGGGAGCAAATGCAGAAGGTACTTAAGTGACAAAACTGTTTGGAAAAGACAGGACTCAAGTGGAGTGCTGAGAAAATATAGCAATGAATAACATGAGTGAACAGAACAGAAAAGCGATTAGCAATAGAAGTCCAAAGCAGCTTAACCAAGTGCATGAATTTAAGTAGTAAAGATCCATAATGTGTGAATGCCAAAAGCGCAAAGTAGACAGCAGAAATAAAATTAAAGCAGCCCTGGTGAGATGAACACATATGAACAGTGAAATGAATGAGAAGATGCAGAATTAAAGTTGAAAAATAAAGAATGAACTGCAGTTATTAGACCCGCTATTGCAATATAATACTATATATTCTACTATATTACTACACAGCAGAAGGACAATGTAATTTAGAGATAAGAGAGTGGCTTTGAAAGCACAGAAATAAGAATAATGAGATTTATCATTGGAGTGTCGTTTAAAGATCAGAATAATAATGGAGGGAGATAGAGAAGTACATGGGCATGCCATGAAATACAAATAAGTGCTGATGTTAAAGGGTAATGTGGTTTGGCCATATATTGAAAATGAATTGCCATGCTGGAGTAAAGAAGGTGTTAAATTTAAAAACAGAAGGAAAGATAAAGTGCAAAAACAAGGTTGTCAAAGGATCTAACAGAAGCAAACTGGGCGGGTGGACATGCCTAGACTTAAGACCGCTAAGAAAGCCAAGGCAAAGGCCACTAACCCTGATCCCTACGGGAAGCAGTGCCAATCACAAGAATGACAAATGATTTACTCGATTTAAAACTTCCACCTACACTAATAGTCAAAAGTTTTAAAATGCCTCAGTTTTTCCGGTATTTCTTCAAATTTAGTGAGTTGAAATGCAATGAATGATCTAAAATGGTGAAAGGTAAGCAGTAAACTGTCTGAGGTTTAAACTTAAGTTTAGGTTAGCAAAAACTGAAAATAAAGGAAATGTCAGAATATTACAAAAAGACCTTCTTCACGGAGCAACTAATAGTAAATAGTAAATTCAAGTAAATGAAGCCTTGAAGGTTGAAACAAACAATTTGCACAGGTGTCCCAACTTCTGTTGAATACTTAATAAAAAAAATAAAAAAACACAACAACCACCCACTCTTTCATAAAGCAGAGGTGGAGCAGATTGTATTACTACACCCTCTGAAGTACTACATGGACAATATCACACTGTAGAAAATTGTAAATTCCAGAAATAATGGCAAGAAAACAGCAATTAACAGAGGAAATGAGACAGAGCATTACTACCCTTAGAAGTATAGGCTGTTCGTTTAAAGAAATGGCAGACCCAAAGTCACAACCCCATCAGCAGATACATTCCTGAGGGTCCCCAGCTTGTGTGACTTGTTTATTCCTGCACAACAGCTTCAAGCACAGCTTAACAGTGGTCAAAAAAAGCAAGTTTCAGTTTCTACTGGGAAGAGGAGACTCTGTGCTGCAGGTTTGACAGGGCAAATGGCAGTCAGAAAGTCATTCCTTAAAGGACAAAACAGGGCCTTGAAATACTGGCTGTGGACTACTGCGGGCTGGATGAAAGCCATATGGACCAATGAATCCAAATTTGAAATCCTCGGTTCATCACGCTGGTTGTTTAACAGTTAGTGTCATACTCTGAGCCATACTGTCACCAACTCAACGGTGTACAAACATTGAGGAGGACATGTGATGGTCTGGGGAGTTGGTGGCTTGCAGAGAGTGACTGGCATTCTGAATTAAAAGGGTTACCACATCATTTTGCAGCACCATGCAATTCCTTCTGGTCTGTGTCTAGCAGGTCAAGGGTTCATCCTACAGCAAGACAATGACCCAAAACAAGACTCCAGGCCAGTGACGTGCAGGGAGGTTCATGGCTGGTGAGGCACTGACTGCTTCAGAGTCAGATTTACAAATATATGAACCCAAAAGAGTAGCTTATTCACTATTCAATTGGCAGCCAGCATACACACTGACTACTGGTTATGTTTCATATCTCATCAGCATTCTTTACACACACACAGATAGGTAAGGTGCATATTTGGCTAAGAACGAACATTACATTTATAGCGACGAGAGAGAGAGAGAGTGGAGAGAGCGCATTTGCTCCTCACCCTCCAGGTGTTCTAAATTAGCCGTTGCAATTCCACAATTGATACTCATTCAATACAAATGAAAGTATACAGTGGTGGACCAAAAAAAAAAAACACAATTTCAATTTTGACTTTAATTGAAATATTTAGTTACTTTTAAAAGCTTTTATACTGATGTTTAAATCAAATTTTAAATAAGAAAAACAAAAGAATTTTCAAATTCAAAGTCAAATTTTAGGTGTCCCTTAGTTTGCAGCAAACTCTTTAGCTGGTTGGTCTTCTGTTATTTATCGCTTATTGTTTTGACTGAAAATCCAGTTTTGAGGAATTTTTAAACCTAAATATATAATCTACAGTGTGGCACGGTATGGTCTGCCTTACCTAATGCCGATTCACTGCGGTTTTATGTCCGATCAACAAGACTGGATATGTCACACACATTCATTAAAGATATTAGCCAGACTGTGGAAAGTCCGGGTGTATAATAAACGTGTCTGTAAACATATTGGCGACATACAGAGCATGCATGCATCAACCCAGAGTGTGAGGGAGAGTGCAGTCTGAAGAGAGGCTCGTCGCTGCCGTACCTTGCGTTTCTCACCTGTATTTGAACAGGAAATGTGCCTATTTAGTGATTTTGACTGTAACAATTATCAAAATTATTGGAATCGTAAACATTCATGGCACAGACCAGTGGACGCATGGTTTGTTATTATATGTTATCATTATTCTGCCTCCCCTGACCACACATTCCTGATCCAAGCAGTGACAGAACTTCACTAAAAGAGAAGAACAAGGTACACTTCAAAACATGGACAGGCCAGCACAGTCTCCAGATGTAAACCCCAGTGAGTTAGATTGGGATGAACTGAACAGAAGGGTGAAAGGAGAACAACCTACAAGTTTGACATATTTGAGGGAAATTCTGCAACAGTGGTGGGAAGATCTTTCTAACCAATATTTGATTACCTTTATAGAATGAATGCTATGCGTGTGTTTGGCTGTTAACTCTAATATATCAAAAATGTGGACAACATTTTGTACACTTAATGACTCCTTGGCTTAATTTTGTTATTTTGCCATTATTTGTTCTATGCCTTGATTTCATGATACATTAAGACACTACTGTACGTGCATTTCCATAAAAATTGGCATATTTTAAAACTTTTGACTAAGTGTAAGTTACTACCAACTGATCATGTCTATTAATTTTTCAGTTCATAATTCAAAAACAAGCCAATATTTCCAAGTTGGATTACTGGAAAGAGACGGAGTTATTCAGGTAAACATCAATCTCACACCGGACTTTTACATTTCAGGTCTTACCTTCTGCTGAATACCTTGAACATGTTGCTTTCTCACTCCTTTCTATTTCAGAATCCAAAGATCCAGTCTTCACCTGGAATGAATTATTCTGGATGGCAGGAGGTTCGCTTTTCATGAAGCCTGTTCCAGCGAGTTCTTCATCTGTACATACATACTTAGAGACAGACTCTAACTTAAGATGTTCTTCCTTAACACAGTTTATAACTTCATTCTCTGGCAAGTCTGAGGTATTAGGGGTTGGCTCAGAGGCTACTGATCCCCATTTACAAACCTTATATTCCTCAGTGATGTTAACGTTGGTCTGCTCTTGCATACATTCCCATTCACAGTCTTCTTCCTTAATGTTTGCATTACTTTTGTCTTCCATGGCAACACATGAAAGCTTGACTCCTGTGCACGGCCAGATTCTCCACTTCCTCGTTTTCTAGTGTAGGAGAAGCTTGAACTTTAATGTTGTAATCTTGACAGATGTCCTCCCCTTTTATACTGAGTATGGGAGTGTTTCGGGGGGAAAAATAATAGCAAATACCTCTAACTAGCAGCAACAGAAAGGAGCCGATAGCAAGGCATGATAGTTACAAGTGTATGAAGCCTCTCAGGTTATCCATAAGCGACCTTCAAATTGCTTTTATACAAAACACAACAGCCAAACATACTCCACCTCTTTTTCACTCGAACTCTGTTGGGCTACTTAATGGTACAGTCATGATTACTGCCCTTGTTGTTTGGCTGTTTGTGTGCCTCCACATTCAAATTTGAAAGTTCACATCACAGCATACATCCAAAACATCCGTCCCGGAGTAGCATAGGACAGGAAACTCTGAAGTGACAATGCCAGTCCGCTTAGCAACTCATGTATTCATGTACTCAAGCTTGCATTCCATTTCACAAGTCTCCTGGACTGCCAGATGCTTCTCCTCCATTTTGTATGGGTTTCGGTAAATGGCAGAATTTTTTTTCTCTGTAGAGAGAACATAGTAGAATAAATTTAAAACTGCACCAAATACATTTGAGTTAGCTTTTTCAACTTTTCCTCATAGCTTATTGCCCACTGCTCTTGCCTGGACTTCCAAAGTATGTATGTATCCCTTACAAGGCCAAAAAAACACATTTTTTTCCCTCACCTCAAAAGGACAATATGTAGCACAGTGTAGGTTATCACAGTTTCATTTTGCCACTGGAATACCAGCAATAGGAAGAGATGTAAGCAATTAATGAACAGTTCATAAATCTCAATAATATACACTCAAGTTTCACATTATGTCTGCCGATTACCTGTTTCAACTGAAAAGGAGAGTTAAATGAACAATTGTGCTGGCAATAAAACCCAAATCACGATGAAAAGCAAATATTGATCAAATGTAGAAATGTTTTACTGATGGACTACTGTATACATCACCTCCATTGGCCTAATATTACTACGCAACTGACATTTCACTCAAGGCAACTTACATAAATTTTGCTTTTACAATTTTTTTTTTTTTTTATTAATTTTATTATAATCAATACATAGTAATCAAGTTTTTACAAAAAAAAAAGAATTATGCTAAGCACAGATCGATCCCCACCCTTGAGAGAGAGAGCAAGCCAAATGGTGTAAAATTTAAGGCTTGTAAAAAATACCTAAATCAACAAATTCTCTGTGCTTTATAAACTCATTTCAAAATATTACTGATTAGATCCTGCCATGTTTTGAAAAAAGTCTGCACAGATCCTCTAACTGAGTATTTGATTTTTTCCAATTTCAAATAGTATAACACATCGGTTTCCCACTGACTTAAAAGAGGAGAGTTTGGGTTCTTCCAGTTTATCAGAATAAGTCTGCGTGCCAACAGTGTAGTGAATGCAATCACAATTTGTTTGTCTTTCTCCACCTTAAGACCCTCTGGAAGAACCCCAAACACAGCTGTTAATGGGTTAGGAGGGATTGTGAGTCCAAGGCTGTCTGAGAGGTAATTAAAAAGTTTTGTCCAGAATGATGTTAATTTGGTGCAGGCCCAGAACATGTGACCCAGTGAGGCTGGGGCTTGGTTGCAACGTTCGCAGGTTGGATCATGCCCTGGAAACATTTTGGAGAGTTTTAGTCGAGACAGATGTGCTCGATATATAATTTTGAGTTGTATAATTGTATGCTTTGCGCATATGGAGCTTGAGTGAATTCTCTGCATTGCTACTTTCCACTCCTTTTCTGATATATTAATTGAGAGGTCATTTTCCCAGTGTCCTCTTGGATCTTTGAAAGGAAGGGATTGTAAAAGGATTTTATATATTGTAGAAATGGAGTCTTGCTTTTACAATTTGACCACAGCCAGGTGAACAGATATACTCGTGGTCACACAGTGTCAGTAGTGGGATTTGAACCAACAGCCCTAGGGTTTGAACTCCAAATTCTTAATCACTGCACCACACTGCCTACCAATGACATCAGCCCTTCAAGAACAAAAAACAAAACAAATATTGCGTATAGGAAAGTACATCTGATACAACCAATAAACTGACAGCACTATACTGGAGGCCCTTTCTCTTACAAGATTTTCTGGCAGAACACAGCAATAGGAAATAAAGACATGGCAGCCAATTGTGGGTGGCACGATGCAACAGTGGTAGCCAACAGGGAGACTGGGTGCTTCCAGTGTGGAGTTTACATGTTCTCCACGGGTCTGCACGGGTTTCCTCCCACAGTCCTATGATGGGTTGGTGCCCTGTCCAGGAATTGTTGCCTTCTGCCCAATGACTGCCAAGATAGGCAGCAGGTTCCCCACCACCCTGCTCTGCATAAGCAGGATTTAGAAAAGGGATGGGTGGACAGAAAGTTACAAGACTTGTGTATTTTGGGTAAAAAGGAAGAATTATATGGGGATGGATATACTACAAAAATATCAAGAGTAAAGTGATATTTAGTACTTTTCACCATATTCCATTTCCTTTTAAACTTTATGTGTATATGGTAAAAAGAACAAAAATGTATTCTCTTCTATACCCTTTAGGAAGACACTGAAAGTTCAATTGACTTTCAGAAGCACACTCTCTCTCACACATATACATATATAACACACACATATCTATCTATCTATCCATCTCCATACATACACACCTTATATTTCTATCTAACTGAATCTATATAATTAAAATGCAAAGTTAACCGACTAACTCACTCAAACAGAAACGCTATTTCTAGTACTTAAAAAAGTTACAATTTGGCAGAATTGTACATTTAGGGCAGTAAGCATCAGCTAAGAAAGGGCATTTTGATATATCAATATTTAGGAGTACTCCCCACCCATAGAAAAATAAACACTCCAACATCTCAAGACTGTTTGGCCCATTTAACTGAAATTTGGTGACACAGGAAAAAAAAGAAAAAGTAGCCAACCTGTATTTCTTATTTGTCAATAAAATTTTTGTTTGCCGACAACATTATTTAACCTAATGTTACTTCTTATTTGTTGGACGCTTTAATACAAGGCATCTTACAACACTGGAGGTTTAACTGGTTCAATCCCCCCACCCGTTGGTGCACAGGCAGGTGAAGTGACTTGCTCAGAGTCACACACAGTCATTAGTACGATCTGAAGTCCAAAGCCTTAATCACAATACCACACTTCCTGAAAATATCATCCTCCTTTGTTTAAAACAAAAATATATATATATATATATATATATATATATATATATATATATACTGCTCACAAAAATTAAAGGAACACTTTGAAGAAACACATTAGATACATCAGATCTCAATATGAAGTTGGATATCTATACAAATAACGACAGGGCAATGTCTTAGGAACAAAAGGATGCCAAGTCTTTTAATGGAAATAAAAGTTTTCTGCCTACAGAGGGCTCAATTGTGTAGACACCCTAAAATCAGAGTGAAATGAAGATGTGGCAGGCTAGTCCATTTTTAAAAAACTTAATTTCTGCTACTCAAAATGCTTTTCAGTATCTTGTATGGCCCCACGAGCTTGTATGCATGCTTGACAACGTCGGGCATGCTCCTAATGAGACGACGGATGGTGTCTTGTGGCATTTCCTCCCAGATCTGTATGAGGGCATCCCTGAGCTGTTGTACAGTCTGAGGAGCAACCTGGCAGCGCCTAATGGACCGAAACATAATGTCCCACAGATGTTCTATTGGGTTTAAGTCAGGGGATCGTGAAGGCCATTCAATTGTTTCAATTCCTTCTTCCTCCAGGTACTGCCTGCATACTCTTGCCACATGAGGCCGGGCATTGTCGTGCATTAGGAGGAAACCAGGACCTACTGCACCAGCGTAGGGTCTGACAATGGGTCCAAGGATTTCATCCTGATACCTAATGGCAGTCAAGATGCCGTTGTCTAGCCTGTAGAGGTCTGTGAGTCGCTCCATGGATATGCCTCCAAGATCATCACTGACCCACCACCAAACCAGTCATGCTAAACGATGTTACAGGCAGCATAATATTCTCCACGGCTTCTCCTGACCCTTTCACGTCTTTCACATATACTCAGGGTGAACCTGCTCTCATCTGTGAAAAGCACAGGACGCCAGTGGTGGACCTGCCAATTCTGGTATTCTATGGCAAATGCCAATTGAGCTCCCGGTGCTGTGCAGTGAGCACAGGGCGCAGTAGACATTTGGGCCCTCAGGCAACCCTCATGAAGTCTTTCTGATTGTTTGGTCAGAGACATTCACGCCAGTGGCCTGCTGGAGGTCATTTTGTAGGGCTCTGGCAGTGCTCATCCTGTTCCTCCTTGCCCAAAGGAGCAGATACTGGTCCTGCTGATGGGTTATGGACCTTCTATGGCCCTCTCCAGCTCTCCTAGAGTAACTGCTTGTCTCCTAGAATCTCCTCCATGCCCTTGAGACTGTGCAGGGAGACACAGCAAACCTTCTGGCAATGACACGTATTGATGTGCCATCCTGGAGAAGTTGGACTACCTGTGCAACCTCTGTAGGGTCCAGGTATCGCCTCATGCTACCAGTAGTGACACTGACTGTAGCCAAATGCAAAACTAGTGAAGAAACAGTCAGAAAAGATGAGGAGGGAAAAACGTCAGTGGCCTCCACCTGTTAAACCATTCCTGTTTTGGGGTCATCTCATTGTTGCCCCTCTAGTGCATCTGTTGTTAATTTCATTAACACCACAGCAGCTGAAACTGATTAACAACCCCTCTGCTACTTAACTGACCAGATTAATATCCCATAAGTTTCATTGACTTTATGCTATACTCTGATTAAAAGTGTTCCTTTAATTCTTTTGAGCAGTATATATATATATATATATATATATATATATATATATATATATATATATATATATATATATATACACACACACACACAAATACTGTATACAGAAAAATTGTTAGTTACACAGTACTTCTCCTACATCTGCTTGACTGACGGCACATAAATGACGCTCACTGTCTAATGAAATTTTCTGAGCGAAGCTGGCTAACATAACTAACTATGTATGTGTGCCTCGATCTGTTGTAATAGCCGGATACCCTACCATTTTCTAACTCGTCGTTCTTCTTCTACTTTGAATATTATCTATTTAGTAAAGCCACACCGTTAGTATCAGAAAACTACAAAACGCCATCATGAATTCTAATTTGCGGAAGGGAGGTTAAAAGTGTGACGTCATTCATTCAGACTTGGCCTCCTACTTGTCACTCACTCACTGGGAGTAGGACGCTTTGTAAATTCTCATGTAGTCAGGCATTTTCACACCTATTTCGTTTGGTGCAAATTCCTCTAAAGTCCGGGTCGTTTAGGTACAGTAAATGTCAACCAAAACCACCAGATTGAGAGCCTTTGGAAAGGATGCTCTCTGTGTTGGTACCACGCGAACCCTGTATTGGTTCGCATAGGGTATGAAAGTGATCCGACACACTACAGATCTAACCACACGTTTTGGGTTAAATTGTGCAAGTTTATCGTTGTCACGAGAAGCTTCTGCTGTCGGTATTTAACGAATGTCATTTACAGCAGAGTCGTGGGTTAAAATGGTGCATTAAAAACAATTAGAAGGTAAAAATATGCACAAAAAGGTACGTGGCACAACTGGCATAAAAAAAACTTGCACAAATTACCAGTTTAGCGAGCCTAACACATTGTATGTACCCCTCATACGCGTTATCAAAAACAAAAAAAGTGCAAATTCACTTGTGATGGGGTCGATCAAAACAGAGTGGTGGCGAGAAAGTGTCCCGTGAGACCAACGATCAAATCTCCTAATCAAGCATCACGAAAATAACGCGCAAAGGTGGAGGCGATTGCAACCTCGGGCACAATGTGGATACAGTGGCACAATAACCTTGACATATGTAAGTTAATCAAAAACTCCATAATCGTTGTTGTATCGCCTCTCTGAAACGTGCCTTTTCATACCATGCGTAGTTGCACATCATTTATGAGCATGATCCAGTTATTTGATAATAGGCGTTTTGCTCATAGATCTGTGTTTAGTAAATAATAAAATAATTCTGTCGTGGAAAATATGGCACTGCGCAAACACAACTACTATCGAGCTACCCTGATATTTTCTACCAGAAAAAAAAATCTGCTCACTGAAAAACTCAGTGAAAACAACACTAGGGGTTAGTGAGAACGGCGCATGAGCTGGACTAGCTGTGACTCAGATTTAATCCCACAAGCCACAAAACACCCCTTTAAACCGAAAAGCTCCATAATTGATATACTGTTTGTTGCGGCTAATAAAAAGAGATTAAGAAGTGGAGAGAAATAGTCGCTTTTTCTCCTACAAAACCAGAAAAAAGGCACACATCGCTCTCAGTGCCCTGTGAACTGTGGAGTGGCGCCACCATTTCCCCCCCCTCGCTTTCTTTCAGTAAATAATTACGTACCTTTTAACGTTCAAAACCGGCTCCTTCGGTCACGTCGACGCCACCAAGCAGACATTTATACTGCCTGATCAACATTGCCGCCATGGGAGTATGTCGGCTGCGCTCTTTCTGGATGAGACTTTCACCAAATATTTGGGGGGTTAGAAGATGTGAAATATAGGGAAGCCCGTTTCTATCAGAAGCAACCTGTATACCTCTGCCATGGTATTTCTTCAAGTTTTCTTCCTGCTTGTCTGCCTCGTCCTTTCTCCCCCACAAGCTGCCAACGCAGCCGCTAACGGACACCGCTGTAGCTCCGACCTGATGGATGCACTTTACTTAGTTTGTGGAGACCGGGGTTTCTTCTATATTACCAGCAAAAGTAAGAACGACACTGAATCAAGCTTCAGTTTTCTTACGGGAAAGACTGGATCAGAGACGGAAATAGACGGTTTTCCATTTAAACAACAAGGCCTGGACAAAGAAAAGCGAAGCATTGTTAAACAATGCTGTGACACTCCTTGTATGATTTGGAAATGTACTGTAAGGAAAGCAGAGTGACGTTTAGCTGATGTAGTAACTTAAGTTAAACTACGAATAGATGGGTTTTTATTATAATAAAAAAAATGCCGCCGTGCACACACGTGGATTGCTCCAGCTTCCGTTTACGCCTGATAACCAATCTGAGTGCATCTTTATATCTCACGGTTTGAAGGGCCGGCCGCGGCGCTGGACAGCCAATCATGGGTCTCCGCACGACAACAAATCAGAGTGCATCTTTATGTCACATGGTTAGCTAGCGGAGCGCCGCTGGACAGCCAATGAGATTGCGGCTTTTGTCACACGGGTAGATCTAGAAAGCATGTACGTTTTACATTTTGGCTTAGAAAAACACGAAGAATCAAACTTCGTGCATGGAGAAGCATAAGGGAGAACAGGACAAAAATAAACAGTTAAGTGCCTTTTCAACCTGTGCAAAAGTCAAGGTTTTATCGGACAACATCCTTAATAAAAATGTACTTTTCTAGGTGTAATTGTAATGCGAAGGTAACTAAACGTTATTAAGCTAACTTAATTGATTGATTGGTACTGTGCAGTTCTGCAGTTTTCGTTTATTCTTTAATAACATAGCTTCGATTAAATACATTTTGTTATATTTCTGTCTTACGTCTTGACATTTAAAACTTATATTAACTTCTTTTCTTTTTTTGCAATTGGGCGTCAAACAGCTCCAAGTAGTAGTAATAGTGTTGCCAAAGCTCAATATGATGTTCAGTCAGACTTGTGCATTTTATTTTCAGATGTACAATTCTGTCATAAAAATTGAACAAACTCTAACTGTGACCCTGTGCAGAAAACGGTGCTGTCTTTACCAGTGTCCGTTGTATCCCGTGGGCAAATACTTGAAACTTTTCATGGGCACAACTACATTTTGAGGGGCACTAAAAATCAGCATTACACACAAGTATGTAGAAGTTATTTTACCTTAATTTAGAAAATATGTCAGCTTCCATATGTAGTGGTACTGACTTATTTTCTTTTTTTAAAAAAAGCTTTTCAAATATGTTTACGCAGTCTGGATTGCAGACAATAATCTCCCTATCATTGCTACTTGTGTACAAAGACAAGAACGTCAGTGTTATGTTTTAAAAGAACACGACTATGACAAGTGTGACAAGTTTCAGGTCAGTGCAATACCACTGTGTCAATTATCATGCAACTGTTTTAGAAGAAGGCCTTTCTGGAAGTTGAATTACTGAAAATGTTATGAAATTAAAAAAATATATGAGACAATCATAATTTCACTAAGTAATCCTTGCATTGAGCCACCTGTAAACAGGAGGTGTTTTTTGAGGGTAGTAAGATGGACAAGTAAATATTAATATAAAGTAAAAGGTGCCCATCTTGTCTCTGCAAAAAAGTCTTATTGTACGTGTAGTGGGCATAAAGTTGACTTAATACAGATTTATTACATTTTTGTATTATCTATCTTACAGGAATATGTAGTTATCTGAAGACTTATAGCAGCCTGTCAGTGGTTAGTAGATACTGCTGGTGAACTGAAAGGCACTGTGCAGGAGCCGTTGTTTGGAAATATGGATTCAGAGAGAGCTGAGGAAGTCTTTGAAATGTGGGAGAAGGGTGAAGACATAAGATACTCTGTTTATATTTAATTTTCAATATCAGCAGGACATGAACAAGTGCCTGTCTGAACGGCATGATAAAAAGAGATTGCGTCTTCATGCCCAAGTCCTGAGCAACAGTGATGATAAATATTCTGAAAAGGAGTCCGAGTAAAGGTGAGTGACCTGCACTCTGGTGGTTCAGTGACTGCGGCCCACTCACTTGGCCCATCTTCCTTATTGTAAATATGCAAATACTGTCTGAATTGCTTTTTTGGATATTTCAAGACACCTCATTTTACTTGCAGATAGTATGGTGGTGTTAAATGTTCTCTTTTTTCAAACTATTACATTGATTTGTTCAAGATGTTTCTTGATTTTGTGTGTTTATAATGCATAAATGTTTGTGAAATAGTTTACTGTGTGCTGCTATCGATTATGCACTTTATACTAAGAATACATAACACTGGAATCTGTTTTAACCCCTAAGCACTGCCCCGAAGAATTGTGTTGCTTTTCTGATAAAGCAGTTATGATCTGTTTCTTTTGTCACTCACTGGGTTTTTTATGCTTCAATAGCATTACACATCATGAACCTTTTAGAGTGATTTTATTCCAATTAATTTCAGACTCAAGTATGTTTACATAAAAATAACTACATTTGTAGATACCACTCTTGTTTATAGCCAGATATTTGTAAAAGTAAGCTTGAAAAATAAACATTCATGCAGCATGGACAGGTTTTAGTAAATGGCAATAATTACAATAAAAAATAAACAGGAGTGGGATACATTTCCTGACATATAATACTTTAAGCTTTATAGTGGAGTAGTGCTTTAAAATGGCAGACCTTCAAGATTTAAGCCAAACTGTGTAATTAGACAGATTTGTCCAATTTTCTCATGTCCATTTCTAGTTGCTGCTGTGCTTCTCACTGCATTTGTCACTAATACAAATTACAGAGCTGTATTGTTGATTCCAACTGTCCTATTTCTAAAATTGGGACACTTAAATTATCGTTACTTGGCAAGTGTAATAATAACACTACTTTCAAAATTTCATAAATGTTTAACTCTTGGTCACTTATGTTTTAAATAAAATTTCTGTTTCAAGTTTTTTTTTCTTTATCTGTGAATAACCAAGATACAGTATACAAAATTAATCTTGATTCCTACTACTTAATGCGAACATATTTGCTATTGGTCATTCAGTTTTTAAGCTCAATGACAGAACTGGATAACTAGTCTCAAGTTTTACTAGTTCATAAGATTCTGATGTCCTAAACAATTTCCCCCTTAACAGCTTTTAAATATGATACAGTTGATAAATTCATCCATTAGAAACAGGAAGATCTGCGCCTTCTTTCTGTATAATTTAGTGATTATTCCTTACATCCTGGCTAATAGGGGAGGTTTTCTTGCAAGTACAGAATGAACAAATGTTTGGTGTTTATCAAAGAAATATTATAAAAATATCCCTGTATAAAGAAAGACAAGTATGACTTAAGCTAATTCATATATATTATCCTTTCAAAGAGTTATTTTCTTATATAACACGTTACCATGGCTGTCTGTTTGTCTGTCCAAGATTTTAAATCACCATACTGTTTGACCTATTGACCTGAAATCAGTCAGTCATTTTCCAACCCACTATATCCTAACACAGGGTCACGGGGGTCTGCTGGAGCCAATCCCAGCTAGCACAGGGCTCAAGGCAGGGCGCCAGCCCACTGCGGTGACCTACAATTTGGTACACATATACTACGTGACGTCTACTGTCCGTTTTTGATGCATAATTTTTATTACTCTTTATTTTATTGTAGAATCAAGTCTCACCTTCTTATATAATACGCTACCATGGCTGTCCGTTTGTCTGTCCAGGATTTTAAATCACCTGTAGCTCGCACACTGTTTGACCCATTGACTTAAAATTTGGTACACATATACTACGTGACGTCTACTGTCCGCTTTGGGTTCGCATTCCGGGTCCTCCCTGCGTGGAGTTTGCATGTTCTCCCCGTGTCTGCGTGGGTTTCCTCCCACAGTCCAAAGACATGCAGGTTAGGTGCGTTGGCGATTCTAAATTGTCCCTAGTGTGTGTGTGTGTGTGTGTGTGTGTGTGTGTGTGTGTGCCCTGCGGTGGGCTGGCGCCCTGCCCGGGGTTTGTTTACAGCCTTGCACCCTGTGTTGGCTGGGATTGGCTCCAGCAGACCGCCATGACCCTGTAGTTAGGATATAGCGGGTTGGATAATGGATGGATGGATGGATAGATAGATAGAATCAGCTCCTGGCAGCAGCCAGCAGGGTGGCCGTGTGGCACATGTGTACGGGCGCCGTTTTAATCCCTAATGCTTGCGCTGTCACTTCCCCTACCTCTTCATATCTTTAATCATTCTTGAGGTAGATTGAAGACTTAAGTGCCAGCTTAAGTGAAAAATTAAGGAAAATGTACTAAGTAACTGCAACACAAACACTGACTTGATCAGTTTTAACACGAGAAGATGCCAACGAAAGAAGAGAAGAAGCAGGCTGCTAGGGTGGAGAAAAGAAGAGCTGCTCTGGAAGCATCAAGCCCATCAACCTCTGAGCAAACGAATGCTAAACTTACAGAGAAAGAGGATGAAAACTATAAGTCAAGTGCATTCACAGCACGTTATTGTGCAGTCTGCCATTACTGGTATAGTTTAATGAAGGAAAAAATTGAAACTGAGTTTTTTTTTGTGCATTTTCACCACAATATTCTCTACTTCTATTTTATGAATTTACCCTTAATAATAGTCATTTTTATTTATATAGCATATTTCCCATGCTCAAAGCACTTTATGCAACCAGTTTTATTGGGGATTTTATCTTAAATGATTTTCTCTGTTCTTTAAAGATGTGCTTAAAGAAATTTGCTCGCTTTTCTTGCTAAACATCACAATCCCAAATGTAAATTTAATGATAAAATAACCATTCAATAAAACAAGTCAAGCTATAAATCTTAAACCCAAGAAAAATGTTTAATCTGTTGTTAGTTACTTTGTTATGTTTTTCATTGCTTTCTATGTTTTGAGTTTTTATTCATAGTATTAATGAAATCATTAAAAAATAATGCCATAGTGGAACTATTTTTCTAGATATTAGTCTAATAACGGAGTAGAGAGAAGTACTTTTATTTCAATAAAATACCTACTTGTTATTTCATGGAAGGGCATTAATTATAAGTAAAACTTTTATTTTGACAACCCATTTTCCGCTTGTGACGTCAATTATTTGCGCCAAAGATCTGTGTATTTTGATCAGCGGAGCAGAGCAGCGGAGGTCCGTGTCACAGTGACAGAGTCCCTTGCGTTTATGTCGCTCTGATTGACTTTTTCTTGTCCCAGTGAAGTTTAAGCGTAACCATAAATATCTACGAGTGTAACACGTACAATACTGCCATCTACTGGACAGAGGAAGAATTTTCTTTGGTTGCTCTGTACAGTAGTGAGAAGTTATACAAAATGACACCTTTTATTGGCTAACTAGAAAGATAACAATATGCAAGCTATCGTGGCAACTCAGGCACCTTCTTCAGGTAAGATGTAACTTCTCACTAAATCTATAATGGCTAACACGGTACAACACCCTAGTACTTTGGTTGCTCTCTCTCAAAGCCACTTGTCTTATTGTATAATACAGCGTTTCTCAACCTGTATCCTCTCTGGGCCCAGTTTTACCTTTTTTAAGTACATTGATGACACACAGGCCACAACTAAATAATGGAAGGTTAAAGGGCTTGGGGGTTCACCCTTGGTGAAGCAAGCATAGTTAAAAATTGGGGAAAAATATTGTGCAGTGTTGTCAATCTCTTTGGTGAGTTGCATCAGCTCAGTAGTTGAAACTGCTTTGTCACAACCCAGAAATACCAGCCTTTGTCACGACCCAGTGGTTGACAAAGACTGGAATAATGTATAATATAACACTACGTAGCATAACATTTTCGTTCCATAGAAAATCCCTACATCGCACAGATGGGATGTGGCAAAAGGTAGGAGTATGGCCAGGGCTCTCTGGCCTAGCTGTGGATACTCTTTCACCACTCAAATCTGAAATGCACACAAGGTCTTGGACTTGAACTGGAGCCTTGTTGTTGAAGCAGAGGTCAATCACTTCAGTAGCAACTGTTCCTGTTCTGTTCTGCAGGGCTCAGATCAGCATGTAGCATTGTACCGAAAGAGTTTCTGATACAGCCATATTGTACAGTATCCTTCACTGAAAATAAGCTCTGGAAATGTTTTTGCTTTCTCACATGGAATCACAGAGCAGATTATTGAGGTCAGTAAGTAATTTCAAGCTCTTAAATGATTCGACATTCCCCTCTTTCACTTGTTGTCCAAGAATTTCAGATTCCTTGTCAAGAATGTAATTGTATCTGCAAGATGTGTTTTAGTGCCCTGCTGCAACTCTTAACTTTTTTTTTGTTGCTCTAGCTGGTGGTGAAAATATCATACCCAAGCCACAGTGACTCAAAGGCAATTGCTATATGTGCTGCATATCGAATGGAAGGAGCACTGCTACATGTTTCATCTCATGTTTTGGGGGTAGAGGGGGGCTGTCACCCTTGGGTTTGTAGTGAGTCAGAGTGTTTATTAAGAATGTCCACTCCACATAAATAGCTCCAACGTTGGCCATATCAAGTTCCTCTGCATGCATGTCACTGAGGGCATCACCTGGAGCCTCAACTACTGATCTATCATCAAAAAGACACAACAATGGCTTTAGTTCCTGCGACAGCTGAGAACAGCAAGTCCCGTCAACCTCCATCTTCACCATGTTTAACAGAGGTGTTCTAGAGAGGATGCGGACAAGCTACATCACGGGTGGTATTTAGTTCTGTATTTAGTGAGTGAAATAATCTATTCTATGGGCGGCACGGTGGCGCAGTGGTAGCACTGCTGCTTCGCAGTTAGGAGACCCGGGTTCGCTTCCCGGGTCCTTCCTGCATGGAGTTTGCATGTTCTCCCCGTGTCTGCGTGGGTTTCCTCCCACAATCCAAAGACATGCAGGTTAGGTGGACTGGCAATTCTAAATTGGCCCTAGTGTGTGCTTGGTGTGTGGGTGTGTTTGTGTGTGTCCTGCGGTGGGTTTGCACCCTGCCCAGGATTGGTTCCTGCCTTGTGCCCTGTGTTGGCTGGGATTGGCTCCAGCAGACCCCCGTGACCCTGTATTCGGATTCAGTGGGTTAGAAAATGGATGGATGGATGGATGGAATAATCTATTCTTGTATTTCTCTCTGTACTTGTACTATTGTATTGTATTCCTGAGGTGGCCATATTAGATTGGTCATCTACGTAGATCTGTGAAGTGGATTTCTTGTGTTCTCTTTTATGTATTGTATTTACCCCACTTTTGACAAACATTACATGCCCAACCTACCCAGAAAGGAGTCTCTGTGAATTGCATTTCTTCCATTTTTTACCCCTACAAGGGTATTTTTTCCTTGTCTTGTTAGGTAGTCAAGGCGGGGGTACTGTCGAAAAACGGGGCCTGTCAAAGCCCATTGTGGACCTTCTTGTGTGATTTTGGGCTATACAAGAAATAAATTGTTGTATTGGAACTGCAGTCCTGTGAGTCATCGATACTGCAAAGAATTGTTAAGGCATCTGAGGACATCTTTGGAGTATCTCTCCCCTCCATACAAGACACCTACAGCACACACAGTCTTCGCATGGTGTCCAGTGTTGTGGTTGACCCCTCAAACCCAGCACATAGGCTCTTTGAATGTTTAGCAGATGGTATCACAGCATCCAAGCCAGATCACCCAGACTGTGTAACAGTGTCTTCCCTAATCAGGGCTAGCCTAACTATTAGGCAAAATAAGCATGTGCCTAGGGCTTCACAGATCTACTATAAAAGAAAATCTTGAGACAAGACATTTTCCAAGAGATTTTCTCAAGTCCTGTCCTCCTCTCAACCATTTCAGGTTAACGGCCCACTACCATGGTCCTCTCACCTCTCATTCATGTGAATGCTTTTGTCAGACACAATTCCTGCGCTCTCAGCGCTTATAAATGTTTACATTTTCCTCATTTTAAGTCATTTATGAAAAGTCCTTAGTTTCATCCTTTAAAGAAGCTTTTCTGGACAGTATTTTTAGACATACAATCTATTGTTTTCCTTCATCGTAGTCCTTTTCTGGAGAATGATTTTATACATTCTAGATGACAATTCAACAACTAAGCGAAGAAGAAAGGGCAGTGCGTTGAAAAGAGGCCCAAAAATGTTGGAGAGAAAAAAAGAACAATAATAATCTAATTGCAAATTTGGAAAAAAAAGGAAAGTAATAATCAGCCCAGACCAAGTGGAACTGAAAACCTAGTAGGTCCAAGCGAGGTTCAAAATAAAAGACGAAGAGTGGAAGACAAAGTAGAACATCATAAAGAGGTTCAAAAACGTTGGCGATAATGGAAATACTAAAATCCGAAAGTCTCAAAAAAATAATAGGAAAGATCACATTTGCGCTAACAAATGGAAATTATTACTCGGTGAAATAACGTAACAGCGAAAAGAGATTGAATATATGGACATAGGTGATATGACAGAAGTATGTAGATGTTGCTCGGCTTTAAAGTTTAAGTTAAAACTTGTAGATCTTCTAATTCGTGTTGCCATCAGGGAAAAGTAGTGCTTCTTCCCAATGAAGAGGCGTATCCGCGAGAATTAAAAAAATTGTTGTTTGGTGAAAGTGAAATCCACAAACACTACAGGCAAAATATCTGAATCTACAATCATTTTTTCATGTTCACATCATTCATTGCTTAAAACGTAAAGGACTTGTGCATGGGAAGAAAAAAATGTATATAAAATTAAACAGTAAAGAGGGTTATGAAGCTGATACACTGCTGTTCACAAATAGGTTAATATGTGGCAGATGAAGTTTTAAAATCTTCTCTCTAGGGATGGGTAGCACTAATTACTGTATTTATGACAGAGAACCAATTTGCTGAAGTTTAAAAACAGGCCATCTATGATTGATTGCGATAGCACAGTTTGCCAACAGAAACATTTCAAAAGACTAACTGGATGTGGAGAGTATCCACATTATGTGAATTACAAGTAGAAAGCAGTACGGCACACTTGTGAGGCCATATCTGGGATAAAGGGTGTAGTTTTGATCCCCATTTTGTAAGAAGCACATAAAAGCTCTGGAGAACATCCAAGGGGGCGAAGATTGACCGATTCAGAGACAGCAGGCAGTGAGGTGTGAGCAGCGGTTGAAGAAGCTGACTCAAACACGTGCAGAGCTTTTTCAGGGCAGTGTTGAATACATTCTACTCTGTTTTATCTATAGGGAGAAAGAGAAGGTGCCATTTTCAGTAACTTATACACAATGGAGGAAAAGTGTCTGGCTGTCCATGTATTTCTAGAGATGGAATGTAAATGAGAAACTGAAGAGAAGAGTAATGCCAAGTAACGTGTAAGGTGCTGTGTGTACTGGCATTGCCACTTTAGACTTTGCTGTGCTACGCCATGGACTTGTAACTTTAAATTTGACAACATGCAGGAAGAACCAGGAAAAGACCACTTAAAGACCCTACCAATAACAGCTCAACAAACTGATGGAACGGAACTGTATAAGCCAATCAGAGTGAAGAGAGAGAGAGATAACCTCTTGTTTTCCTTGCAGTTGATTTTGTATTAAAGCAGACCAATAGCTCACCCGTGGATGACCCTGAGAAACTGTGCCCATCTGTGACTGTGCAAGACCCTCCATTTACCAGAGCTGGCAAGGGTGACAGCTTCAAAAGCCAAAGGGTTTCCACTTTTCATGAGCTTTAATATGTAGCTGATAACTTCAAGAGGTGGTTGTTCCCAGTGAAGTATGCAGGATCCTTTGAGTCTTATCCATTCTCTGCGGAGCCAAGGGAGGCCATCTTTCACAGAAACTTCACTATTAAAAAGCAAGAACCCTCTGTAAGTAAAGCAAAGCTGAGAATCTTAAACTTTGCAAACATGTCCTACCTATAGATATTATGGATAGCAAAACAAATGTGGACATTAAGGAAGAAGAAGAAAGTGAATGTGATTCTGTGCAGTATCAGACAAGGAATAGCCACATTGAGGAATATCAGGATCATACATGGGGGCCAATAGCCATTAAAGAAGAGTCTGAGCCAACATCTGTCACCAATGACTTGCAAAAAAATGAAATTATAAACCATGTCAAGGCAGAAGAAGTTAAATCGGAGCATGTCTCTCCAAATGAGGGTGTGACTGAAACGGGCTTCATGGAAAGCAGATCAGAGTCACTCCAGAATCATTCTGTCAAGGGGAAGATGGAATCTTTGGATTATAACATGAAAAGGAGGGACACAGCATCACTTTCAAGGTATTCTGGAAAAGGTAAGAGATTCAATAAAAAAAGAAAAAGTAAAACTTAATGTGAAGTCCCTGATGGGCTTTCAGTGTCACTTTCACTGAACTTTGAAATGCAAGCTGGTTTTGATCAATGATTTATACGCAGAAAAGTTAAAAGTGCTTGATAGGCTTGAAACTGAAGAAGTCATTTAGCCCAGCAGAATATATTACTTGTGATTTTTCTCTAAAATGCTAATGACCACAGTGTCACATTTAATTAAGTAGGATTGTGCCAATTAAAAATACAGCCATGAATGTGGCCCGATGGTGGTTATTGCTGCAGGTAGGTATGACTTAACAAAATATCTTCCCTGATCTTGCCCATCATCCTCACAGAGTCATTTTTAAGGGGCTTAAAGACTCAACCATCAGAAATGCAGTCCAGTAAGATCCTTGTTCTTGTCACTCCTCTGCCACCTTATACCGCCTGGTCCTCATTCTTTCTAACAGCAGTGTAAGTTGTTGAGTAACACAAGGCTGTATTGGTTCACAAATTCCTTTGAATAATTGTTCACACATAATTCCTTCATTGATGAGTAAACACTTGCTTCTCAGATCTAAACCTAACCAACCAAGAAGAAACACAAAAAATAAGTTTAAAATCCTTGCATGTGCAACATTCCTGAGAAATGTATCTTAACTGCGTTCTCTTGTCGCCCTGCGATGGTCCAGTTGCTTTCTGCTTTGTCTGAAATGCCACTCAGATAGGCTGTCTTGCTGCTGCCCTGAGTCATTTTAATTTGTTATGATTGATATTTTCCTCAGACAGTTGTAAATCTCCCTGCTGCTGAGGTAAAACACACCAGCAGTACTTACCTTTGTTGTTTGTGCATATAGGAGGATAGTCGGTAAAACGCTGCTTTCACATGCACAGCAGAGAGCCCCCATTATCCATGCCCTAATTTCCTGAGGTTCCGCATTACCCGTGGCAAACATTTCTTTTTCTACTCTGTAATTCATAAAACCATTGCTGTGAATACTCCACTAAGCTCATAAATACTATACTTTTAATCTTGACTGTGCCAAGCGAGCAGTTGAGGAGCAAGTGACTGTGGGCATGACTCGCTCACTCCTCCCCCACTGTACCCCTCGGCTACTGTTAGTGTGTTGCCAGCGTTGACCGTGTCCACTTTGTTCACTTAGGAGTTCTGGTTTAATATGACAGTGAGGACTGCACCGAGAATCCCCACAAGATTTCTCATACAGAAAGTCTAATTGCCATCTAAACAGCATTAACAGTATATGGAACAGCAGGAAGACCCTACACCTGGGTACAAATGTCCCGACTCCAACTAAAGGTAAATCGTAATATGATGTGTTACGATTTCCAATTTGACATAAACTAATTCAAAAAAACTTTTTGGTAAAAATTATAACCTCTTTTTAATTTGGATAGTTTTGTCTTTTGTTTAACATTACTCAATATGAATATTCAAAAAGCTACAATGGCATCGCCACAGCCTCTAAACTCAAACTTTAACAGGTTAGGGTTAGGTTAGGGTGCTGAAAAGTAGCCTGAGGACTCATGCTGGCAGTGATTAAAGGGAGCTGTGCCTTGTATGTTGTGCGCTTCCAGCCAGCATGGTAAATATACTACATTTTGAAAGGTTTGGGCTCATCCAGAAATTTTCATATATTTGATAGACATTCATAACTTTTTTTTATTATCAAGAAACAATTAAATGGGTTTAAGAATATATCCAAGGCATCACTAGTCTGTATAATGGCTTATTATTCACTTATGGATGCAAAGCCCCCATTCCAGCAGTGCTCAACTCTCTTAGCTTAACCTTAACTAGTCATATGTTAATGATAATTCGTTCTTGGGCCCTGTCCACACGTGCATTCAGATCTTGGTTATATAAATGAGTTCTCCGTGACCGAGGCATTTAAGTTGCATTTTGCAGTGGTGCTTAATTGACTTCAAATTGACATTACATTTGTGTTCATTTGCTTCTGGCAAATGCCAACCCGTAGCCCAGACTGTTCTTTTGTGTGTTTTCCTGTGAGAGGGCAGCTATCAGGCAGTCCAGAGTGTTTTTAACCTGTGGGGTTTGAGGCTCATCCTTCATTGGAGTCAACAAATATGGGCCAGTTGGCTTTATTAGACCTGAACTTTGACCTCCTGATATGGCGACGTAGGCAGAGAAAACATCACCGCGGCTACTGGGTTCAGCGTGTGTGCGAAGCGCGAAAATGAAACACTGGCACATGCCAGTCAACCAATATGTGAGTCAGTGTTGTATCCAGCAGGGGGTGCTACCTCCCTGGTTGGAATAAGTTCTTTTGTAATAGTGGCATGTTACATAACCCAAAACTATATAGATAGGATATTAAAAGGCAATACCCTTCCCTTAGTGATACGGCAGTAAGAAATCACATAGGAGAAATAACTTAGTTTTCTTTAATGACGATTTATGCGACATAACAGACGAGGAAGCCATGACAACACCTTGTGTAGAGCCTGCCATTTTCGTCGCTTCGTTGGAAGGACTTTCCAGATCGGGTGACGTTATCTCCCATCCATCCATTGGCTTCAAAGGTGGGCCGGGCAATGTTCCAAGGCTTTATATCCTTTCTCCATGTGCAGGTCACCACTTGGGTAAATCATGCCATTCCAAACAAGAAAAAGAGGATCCAGTGTCATGCTAACTCTGACACACAGAAATAGTACAATGCCCATTTCACAGTTGTCCCTCTCTTGTCTTCTAATGCTTGCCAAGCAGTTCTAAACGATGAGCCCCTGTGTGTTAAATCTGGCCATGTGTTAGCTATACATGTGAGTGGATTTATAAAATATATTTTGTACAGAGCACAGTGACATATTAAACTTCTATACTTATTACAAGTGTTAGCCCTGAAGAGCGACTACTTGTCACCTTGACAAACAACACTCACGGTTAATAATCCAGTAGTAGCTAAATACATATCCGGTCCTCCAGAATGTTAAATGAACGACATGTAAATGTAATACAGATGTTTTCTTGATACTCAGGATTTTGGCAGAAATTGGTGCCAAGAAAAAGTTGCATACATTTTTTTACACCATCCGACCAAACACTAGTGTTGAAATCCTGTTTGGACGGTCTGATTCGCTGCAATGAGAAGAAACACGCTCCGCGTTCAATCCGCACTGCAGACAGCAGAAAACGCTCATTTCAGACGTCCGTGTAGATAGGCCCTTGGAAAAACCTGTTATTGTATTGGCACCACTGAAACCTGTTATCCTGTTCAACTGTGTTATAAGGTACTGGCATTCTTATGGTATATAACAGAGGCGTATGCACTTCTTGTTTGTGATGCACCATCTGTTGGAATGACAAATGCAATGCATTTTATTACTACATGCATTACCAAAGACATTACAGTAGATGTTGTACTGCTAATGTTAACACTGAGGTCTACATTTATTACTTAGGTTTAAACCCATCTTAGATGGGTAGAGCAGCTAGTTAATGGGTAAATGAATATAAAATGTACATCTGTTATGGGGATACAACATAACTAAGGTGGTCACTTGTGTTATGTGCGTACACCCAGTTTCACTGCTCATGTCCAATTTTGTACCCTTATCCTGACACACTTGCGTATTAAAGTTGCCATGCTAGAGTTCTGTTGACAGACTGCAGCTCGCTCTCACACTCGTGCTTGGCACTTTGTGCGACCCACTGCACCTCCTAACTGGCAGACCTGCGACCCACTGCACCTCCTAACTGGCAGACCTCGGCATGTGTGGAATGGCCAAATAACTTCCTCCATAGTGATCCTTAACTGAGAGACCTCACTGGGTAGAGCACTGGGCCCCCTGCCGTATGCCTCGTTTGCTGTGACAGTGCAGCCAAGTACAGCCCACCCTTCATTTGTACATGTGTTGGCCTCATCACCGACATAACACTAAAATGTTTGTCACTTACATGCATTGTTTGCTTGTAGTTTGTGAGAGATATGCAAGTAAAACTCTCACTGCATTGGCTATGCATACATGATGGAGCTGATTTCACGCTAATAGGGTGGATGCTGGTGCTCTTTCCACTAATGGCTGAGGCCCTTAAAAAAAAAAAGTGATGCCATTTCTTGTCCAATTCAAAGCGTGTTCTCTAGTTTTATAATGGACAGAATCTACGTATTTCTGGAAAAAATATAAAAATGAATACAAATTGTAATTTGTGTTCTTTTCATAATTCCTAATAGGTAATGTCCAGTTTAAAAATTTAATTTTTGAAATGCCTAGTTAGACTGTACTTGCAGTCAGATTAAATTAATTTTCAATTTTGGATACCCAAAAAGAAAGGTAGACTTGGACTTGGCGTGATTTGGTTTAGTATTGCAGGTTTTTTCGAAACACAGGTTTTATTACATTTTTTCAAGAAAGGACAGGATGTTACAACTCCTAACGTTTCTGCACCACAGTTGTCTCCGAGGGCGTTGTCTGGAGATGGCCACTAGGCGACATTGCTACCTTGAGGACACAGAGGTCAGTTGTGTACCTCCACACCATTGGGTGTTTCGGCCTATTCTCACAAGACCCCCTTCGCTAAGGCAGGCCCACCATAGGATGACCAGACCTGGGTGTGTGTCTCGTGGTCAGCTGGTCACCTTGGCAGTCCAAACGGCATCTTTCCTATTCAGCCCCAGCCAGTGGTTGCTCGTTTCGGCGATGTTGTCCAGCTCTTTGATTGCTTTCCTGTGGGCCTGCCCTTGTGACGATGCGGGTCCTTGCTCCATGCTCCCACTTCACCTTTTGGGAGCCTCTCGAACCCGACACCATCGATAATGTAACCGGATGAGCTTGGCAAATGGGAACAAATCACACTCAGAGCAAGGGGATGGTGGGAAAAGTGCCACAATGCTTTTATTAAAAACAAACCAAAATCAAAACAGTGTCCATAGAGAAAGTGCAGTGCTTCAAAGTTAATAAATAATCCATAAAAGGTAAAAAAGTTTAAAATGAGACTAAACACCTGCAGCCATCATTAGGGCAAATCAGCCAAACACATCTCTCCAGCTCACTCAAGGGTCACTCACTTCAGCCAGCATGGTCCTCTCACTACCGACCCCATCTTGGACGCTTCTGCCGGTGTCTGCCAGACAGTTCAGGGTTGGTTGTCCTCTTGTCTTCCTTCGTGCACATGCAGTCGTCCCTTGGATCCCTAGGACGGACGTTACCCACTCCTCTACATAATCGGTGGGCACGATCCATCCCTTGAACACCGATCACTCGCTCTAACACAGGACCCCTTGCCGCGCTGACCTCTCTCTTTCAGCCGGCTGACTCTTCCACTCTCTTTTCCTCAATGCTGCTCTTGCTGTCTGCCTCTTTTTCATTCTCTCTGTTCCTCCCGATTTCCAGTGCTGACCCGTACTTATAAGGCTCCGTGGGCACAGCTGCTTGATCACGCACTGCAGGAAGCTGATGAACGATCACACCCTCACGTGTAGGTGCGACTCGCCACAGTTACCTCATCAAGTCCCCACAGCTGACCGATCACACCCACGGAGACGGACACGGCCAAATGGATTATTTTAAAAAACACCATTTTTTAACAGCCCTTTGACACCCATTTCCCTGAGGAACTTTGCTGTCACACTGGCTACAAAACCCCCACAATGTACTTCAACTGGGTTTACTTTCACCTTCCATCCTCTGTCCTCTGCTTCAGCTGCTAGGTTGGAGTACCTCAGCTTCTTACATTCATGAGCTTCGTCAGCTGCACCCTCCCATGGGACTGTCAGCTCAATGACGTAGGCCTGTTTGCTGGAGTTGGACCAGAGGACTAGGTCTGGCTGCAGGGTGGTTCTTGCTTTCTCCGATGATAAAAATGAGTCTGCGTTCAGAGGTCCTTATTCATGAGGTTGAGGGGATTGTCTTCAGTTTTTCCCCCTCCTGGATAAAGGATGGAGGTTGTCAGGGGACTGCGTCATTGTTAAGAGGTATGGCGTTGTCGGTTACTTGCACTAAGATTTGGCTTAACACTTGATTGTGTGGCCAGGCATATCTACCGTGTGTTAGGCTGGTCTTGCATCTGAATAAGATGTGCTTAAGGGTTGTCGGAGCTGTACACAGGAGACAAGCAGGGTCCTCCCCAAGACAGAGATTTAAGTTTATGGGAGTGGGCAGGATGTCATATGTGGCCTTGATGATATAATTCAGCCTGTTTGACTCCATGTGCCACAGTTCATTCCATGTGAATTTTGTCTTCACACCTTCCCACCTCATCCAGTGGCCTCGTCTCGTTTGACCTATGGGATTGTCACCTTGCTAATTCTTCTTCCTGTTTGCGCACCTCCTCTATTACCATTATCGGCATGGTTGCCTTCTGTTCGGTAGATGTTTTTGTTCCCAGGCCAAAGCCTCTTCTGTGGCCTACTATATTTTAATGCTGGAGGGCAGGGTAGGAGCTACTCCTCTCACCACTGGGTCCCAAGAATCTGGGAGGAACATGTCGAGCCTTGCCTTGGCACATTTGAATTCCTCCACTCGGCTAGTGGTTGGTAATGAGAGGGCTCTGTTCCCATAGATTCTAGTGCTGCTGAGGTACCTTGTTAGTCCAAGCCATTTCCTCACTTGTGAGTTTGCTAGCCTCTCCAATTGGCTGGCATGCAATTAGTGTTACCTCGTAAGTGGTTATTGGTAGCAACCCAAACTGAAAGCCCCACAGCTTCAACTTCCCTGGTAGAGCAATGTTGTTCATTTGCTCGAGGCTGTTGACTGTATCCTGCCCGAGTTGTTCCAGTGGCCGAGTATCTTTGAGGTTGGCGTTATACCACCTTCCAAGGCTCTTGATGGGCTTCTCCAAGATTGTTGGAATTGGTTCATTGTTGATATGGAACCATTTGTCTGTAAGTTGGCCTTGGACGATTGAGATGCTGCGAGATTTACTTGGTTTGATTTCTGTTCGTGCCCACTTGATGTTTCCCGGCAGGCTTCTGGTGCACCATTTTGTTGTTATGGTAGTCCTGTCATCCATGTATGCCCTGATTGGTGGAAGACGTGCCAATCCCTGAACCGCTCACCTCCCACCACCCATCGAGATGCACAGATAATGATCTCCTTTGCAATGGTGCAATGCCAGAGGAGAAATGGTGCAGCCTGCCACTCCTACAGACTCGGACATCATTGTCATGGCTTCATGCTGCTTTGCGTGAACAAGGCTAAATGTTACAAAGTCTCTTTGTTATTCTTATAAACAAGCCACACAAACGTATAACTAGAGATATTTTTCTAAGTGTTCCATTGTCTGCATTAGAGACACTTTCTTCTTCCTCATTTTCCCACTTCTCTGTGATTTTGATCAACCTTCTCCATACAGCTCGGTCCTGCACCTCCTCGCCAGTCAAGCCCTTTTCCTTCAAATCTTTTATTTACTCATTCTCCTCTTTTTGTGGCCTCCCTCACTTTTTCATCCCCTGTACTTCCATTCCTATCACTTTCTTGCCCACATCTTCATTGCGTCTCCTCGTCACATTTCCATAACGCCTCAGCCTACTATCCTGTACTTACTTAGCTATTTCTCCTACTTTTGTTATACCTCTGATTGACTCATATCTTATTCTGTTCTTTTTTATATCTCCACACATTCATGTCAACATTCTCATTTCTGCCACATCCAACTTCTCCTGCATTCCCTCTACTGCCCACATCTCAGCTCCATACATCATGACTGGTCTTGCCACTGTCTTAAAAACCTGACCTTTAATTCTTAAGAATTCATTCTTAATATCACACAATACTTCTGATACCCTATTCCAGTTATTCCATCCACACTGCACTCTATGTGTTATCTCTGCATCTACTCTTCTTTCCTGGGTGACCACTGATCCTAGATATTTAAATGTATCCCCTCTTCTTTTTAGTAGCTCTCCCTGCAGGCTAACTTCTGAATCCTGATCATCATTAAACCTCTGATATTCTGTCTTCTTCCTATTTATCTTCAATCATCTTTCTTCCAAAGCCCTTCTCCATTCTGTGCAGTTACTGTACTTCAAGAGCAATCTGTGCAAATCATAAACACTAACCTCATGCCTAATGGGACTGACTTTTTGAATTGAAGACCACCCCCCTCCCCATTGTTTAAGAGTCCTGTCTTCATCCAAAATGCGACTCCCATGTCTGGTTGTATGCTGCACGCTTTATGCATGTGATAACCCAACATGGGGATTATATGACACAAGATTTTTTTTGTTTTTTCTTCTGTGGATGTTTTTCACATCATTTGCTATTGTACAGCATTGGTCGCTGTTGACATCTATTATGATATGTTCAAACGTTTTTCTCCATTCTGCCTGAAGATATGAGATTAAAATTGTTTCTTGGCCATCGAAAAAACCTGCATGTGGTAAGTAACATTTAAAAAATTATTATTTTGTTTAAAAAACAAAATTTAAAGAAGATGTACAAGATCACTGAATGAAAATATGTTATATAGTTGGATTTTCAAGCAAAATACCATGGCACTGAGCAGGGACGGGGATACGCAAGGTGAAAACCTGCATTGGCACTACTGACGGTAGGGCACTGCTAAGGAGCAAATCGGCCTTACATATTTACAAAAGTGTCATGAAGAAATCGAGTCTGGGCACCAGCAGCAAGTGGGGAACCTCCAAAGTAGCTACACTACATGGTCCTCAGAATCAGTTTTATTCACCAGAACTTCATAGATCCAGGCCTTCAATGACCTCTTGGGCACAGTCATCAGCAGTGTGTCTGTTTGCAGAGAGGGTGTCGACCTTGTCGAGAGGTTTGCTTACCTTGACAGTGACATTCATGTCTCCGGTGACTCTTCCAATAAAGTCAGTAAATAAATTGAAAGAGTATGGAGGGTCGTGAGGTCACTGGAAAGAGGTGTGTGGCGCTCCTGATGCCTATGCAAAAGGGCGAAGGTCCAAGTCTTTAGAGTCCTGGTGCTTCCTGTCGTGCTATATGGTTACGAGACATGGACGCTATCCAGTGACCTAAGACAAAGACTGGACTCATTTGGTACTGTGTCTCTCCAGAAAATCCTTGGGTATGTTGGTTTGAATTTGTGTCGAATGAGCGGTTACTCATGGAGTCCCAAATGACGCACATTACCTGCATTGTGAGGGGGCGTCAGTTATGGCACTAGAGCCATGTGGCACAATTCCCTGAGGGTGATCCAGCTCATAGGATTATCATTGCTGAGGACCCAAGTGGCTGGACCTGGCCAAGTGGTCGCCCACGTAACACCTGGCTGTGGCAGAGAGATGATCATTTCCGGAGGGTAGGACTGCAATGCGTGTCTGCCTGGGGGGGTGCCAACCGGGATCCCAAGCTGTTTCATCATGTGGTGGGTGCAGCAACGTGCTGTACCAGTGCATGCCCCCCAACTTGACTTGACCTGAAACTACTTATTAGAGATGGAAGTGGTGTTAATGTCACAGCTGAGAGTGCTTGTGGTAGCTGTGCAGAGAAATTTAAGGAATTCCACCTTATTGACTATAAAATCATTATTTACTAGAGGAAGAGATTGTAACTGCTGTTTACAAGAGCAATTTGCCATTTCCACTGTCTTGATGGTATTGAGAACCAGGATATTTGTAGCATACCAAGGCACTGCTGTTTCATTACCTTTAAAGGTTAGTCATTTTGAATTGAAGACAGCATTCTTGACCAATGAACGAAGGATGGGTGGGGAGGCGAATCTTCAATTCAAACACACAGCATTGTGGGAATGACGTCTTTCATATTGACATTCAATGAGTTTTCAGGACGTTAGTGTTAATATTTTAACAAATCACACACACACACACACATTTTGCATATCTTCACCATACAAATGGGATATCACATATGTAAGTTATGTGACAGAAATTAAGGGAGATTTTTTTTTTCCACTCATGGATGTTTTTTTGCATTGTTTGCTGTTGTCCAGCATTGGACACCATTTTGTTTTATTCTATGAGGAACATTATAATTCTCCACAAAAACATGAGATTAAATTTTTTTTTGCTTGGCCAGCCCTACAAACTACATGGGGTAAGTAACACTTAAATAAAATATCACCTTTGAGTGGAGTGTCCGAACCCTTTAAACATCATACCAGAACCAGAGAACAAGCAAGGTGCCTGTGATCATTCTCTTGTGTTTTATAAATATGTAAGGAATCCTTCATGTGCTGTTAAGTAAATGGCATTCATCACAAAATACAACAGAATTTAAGGGGAAATGGAAATTCTGTGTAAGTAGCCAACTTCAGCCTCGTCTTGACACTGGCCATTGTGTTACTCGATCAGAACTGGATTAAAACTAAACGGCTTCTTTATTTACGGGTTTCTGTTATTGGATTGCACGCAGCACACTTTCCTTTTCTGCTTGACTGTGTGACTGAGCCCATGCCTTACACTCAGTGCTACTGGGATAACAGTAACGCCGGTATTTGTACATCAATAAGATAAGTATTGCGTGAGGTTACTCGTTACTTTAAAAAGTAACCCAACTACGTAACGCATTTTACTTTAAATGCTGTTAGACTGTGATGTTCAACTTAGCACTGTACTTTCAGCACATCAACATAAGTTTAGCGATTTCTGAAATATTGAAACAGATAATTTCATAATCTGCGGTGGGCTGGCGCCCTGCCCGGGGTTTGTTTCCTGCCTTGCGCCCTGTGTTGGCTGGGATTGGCTCCAGCAGACCCCCGTGACCCTGTAGTTAGGATATAGAAGGTTAGATAATGGATGGATGGATAATTTCATAGTACAATCGCCCAAGCATTTGCCTCAGGAAGCTGATCTTGTGGACACATCTACCTATGGCTGCTGAGAGCTTGTGCATAGCTAACACATGCACAGGTGAAAGAGAGAGTGCAACGGACATAAGCGGACTGCAAATTGTATCCAAATTAAGTTTTCATGGCCACATAGTCAGGTTACTCCTGTCTGTTAACCCCATTTCTTTAAACCAGTGGTCTCAAACTCCAGTCCAGGAGGACCACCTTGGCTTCAGGCTTTCAATCTAACCTTTTTCTTAATTAGTGACCTGTTTTTGCATTAATTTTAATTGACTTGCTCTTGAAGACTCAGCCCCGTTGTTTTTTTTTTTTCCTTAATTAGCAGCCAAACAATAATGAGATACAAAATGAGCCAAAACAACTGGGGCCTCATGTATAAACGGTGCGTACGCACAGAAATGTTGCGTAAGAGCTTTTCCACGTTCAAATCGCGATGTATAAAACCTACACTTGGCGTAAAGCCACGCACTTTTCCACGGTACCTCATGCCTTGTCGTACGCAAGTTCTCCGCTCGGTTTTGCAATCTGGCGGCACCCAGCGTCAAAGCAATGGTACTGTTCTTGTGTGATTACTCTTTATTTTCATGACGCGGCTTTATAAATACACCGAAACTAACCGCATATTGTTTATTAGTGTAATGCATCTGATTGTAATTAACTCGTAACAATATAATGGTCCAGGGAACAGCCATAGTATTCCAAATACCAGAACTGCTTTAGCGTTGTTACTCTCACTTCTCCTTCTTCTCCTTCTTCTTTCAGCTGCTCCCGTTAGGAGTTGCCACAGCGGATCATCTTTTTCCATATTACTCTCACTGCACGACTGAGTATTTATATCACTGTATCTGAGTGTGAATCACAGCAGCAGCTGATCGGAAAGAGAATTATCGGTATACAGCTTTAAGGACACGCTGTCTCAGCCATATGATGACGATATCATTTTTAAGGTGAAATGCAGCAAAATATGTTTGTTAAATTATATAGATAAAACTTTAACTTCATTTAAATAATCTATATTCTTCACTGGGAGTGTCGTGAAGGATAGAATAATTAAACATGTACTACCAAGATATTTCAATGTTCTTTAAACGTTTTGAAGAATCGGCGCTAAGCTAACAGATGGCTTAACGTCTATTACAGAGCTGATTGTGTGGCGATCGGTTACTTGGGGAAAGAAAAGCAGTGACGGCTACGCCAATATATATTGAATATAAAACAGAAAGAGAAAATAACAACACAGCTAAAAACGCAGCGACAAATTTCGACAAAAGATAAATGCTTGTCATGAGCACGAGGCTCATGAAACACATGTTTAATAATGTGCATTAGCTCCTATCATCATGAAAATGATATCACGTATACATCTCAGTATTTTAGTTATTCAGAGAGCTGTAATATCACAAATGTAATGGACTCTGTGTCCAGTTGGAGGAAGAGAGCCAGTTTAAGAAGCAAGTAGTGATTCACACACATAGATCACATACGAGTAGAAGATCAAATACAAAACAAAGCATTTAATGTGCTACTTTAATTACGATGTGATTTGAGAAACTGCTTAATTAAACGATTTTAAGATTAAGTTTATGATGTTCTACTAAATGACAAAATAAACTACATGATTAAAGTGGAAATGTCGAGATTGAAGTTGACATTTCGTGTTTTTTCCCCACTGTGTGCCTTTTTTCTCTGTACCCTAATAAGCTTTCATATGACACTCAGACAGTGGGCTTACAACTCGGCTTTTCACGGCGACTTTGATATGTGACTTCTTTTTTATTTCCGGGACTGTGCGATTTTGTGAATGTGAGCTTTCAAGTTTCTCCAACACGCTATGCCACTCGATCAACTTCCTTTTGTTGATTATACCACGGTTTATTTGAACAAATAGTATGTTTTTCCTTTGCCTCCACTTGGTATTCGCTGAAATTCTTATATTTTCCTCCGTGCTTTTCCCATTGTCTTTTCACAGAAGGCTGAGTTTAAGGGCGATTTATATTGATTTGCATATTCAAAGAGGCGTAATTCTGGGAGGAGTTGGGGCGTTACATAAAGCGCGTGCACGAGCGTTAGTTTTCACGCTGATCGGGATTTATGTAACGGAAGAAGGTGGAAGCTGGAGTACGCACAGATTCCTGCATCTGGATTTTTCTGTGCGTAAACACATTTCGGCTTTTGTGCTTACGTCATGTTAGAGTTCTACGCACGGCGTTATACATGAGGCCCCTGGTGTCCATCACACAATAGAGGAAAACAACAATTTCAGAAATGTCTGCTGTTGCACAATGAGAGCAGCGATGGAGTTAAAGAACGGGTTTGATAAATGACAAGACTCGGCCCCTGATTAAACAACTGATTGGAGTTTGAGGCCCTGACTGAATTGTCTTCTGTCGGCTCACTCACCTCGCATTTCATTTCGGTTTGGGTGCCATTTAAGGAAAGAAATGAAGCAATTCAGATGAACAAATCTTAAAAAAACAAGTCAATTAAAATGAATTCAAAAGAAGTTAATGAGCAGCAAAAACAGGTCACTCATTAAGAAAAGGGTTAGAATGAAAACCTGCAGCCACTGCGGCCTTCCAGGACTGGAGTTTGAGACCACTGCTCTAAACAGAATAAGGGCTTACATGGTATGTGGGAGCCCAGTTTTGTTAATTTGAAGATATGTTAAATTTATTTCATAGTTCAAGATTAGTTTATGCATTAAGAACAGAGGCAGATAATGATACAGTATTAATGGACTATTGTTTCTTTAAGAAGTGGTGTGTGGATGAACAGGGCAGTGGAAACGCACAGTTTTCTTACCGTGTGTATCTTAAGTTTCATTATTTAACTGTGGAAATATATAACGTGGAAGATAACTGTCATTTGATTTACACAACAACAGAGTGGATGAATGTGAAACGCCATGGACTGGACACACGCGAGTTACTGCCGTATATCCACACATTGTTTCACGCCTACATGGTACTTTAGAAATCAGGTTTCTGTGAATAACCGAGTTAGTAAAGCACATGCAAACAAACTGTGTGTCTGTGGGCTTGTGGATGATTTCACAAGCGTTTTCCAACACATCCCAGTCAGCCCAAACAAGCAGTCTTGTAATGTTTCAACTCTCTCAGCAGACCACGAGTATATGGGTGTTCTTTTTCCGCTTTTGCTTCTAAGTGGATAGCAATGGTAGCGTAAAATGGTCAGAATTATGCAGCAGCTTGCGAGGGAAAGGCCTGCACGCGTCTTGTACAGCACAGTAGAAGTGCAGAATACGCGGAGTATCTGCCCGTTCTACAAAGTACTGTTAGATCCAGCAGATGACTCTGGTGTGAAGAGACATAGCAGGCTGCTATTTGGTTTTTGTAGTTTTATTTTATCCTTCCTTGACATTATTTTTAAACAATTTTTGAATTGCCGATTGTTCAGGATGTTATAAGAGCACTTCCATTTTTTCAGCGTAAGACGTACCTATTTGCAAGTGTACAAAATCAAAAATTGTTTAAAAATAACAATTTGCTCTTATGCTTCGGATTGTTGTCCTGCTGCATAACCCAATTGTGCTTGAGTTTCAGATCATGGACTAATGACTGGACATTATCCTTCAGTTTTTTGTGATCGGCAGCCAGATTCTTGCTTCCCTCAATGCTGGGTGTTTCTCATTGTGTTTTTCTGATATGTTCTTTTCTCTATTCTTGAGTCTGTATATTATGTCCTCTTTAATAAAACCCCTGTGTGCGTCCAGGTGTCCGTGTGTATGCGCGGGGCCACACTGCACGTGTTCAGTTTCTTCCTGTGCATTCCCTGTGTGTGCAGAGAGAGAGACACACAGGCGCACGTGAGACAGACAGACAGACAGACAGACAGACAGACACACACACGCACGCACACACACACAGAGCGCGAGACAGACATATACACACAGACACACAGGCGCGCCAGACAGACATATACACACAGACACACAGGCGCACCAGACAGACAGACAGACACACACACACGCGCGCGCGAGACAGACATATACACACAGACACACAGGCGCACCAGACAGACAGACAGACAGACACACACACACGCGCGACAAGCACACACACACAGGTGCACGAGACAGACAGACAGACAGACACACACAGGCGAGACAGACACAGACAGACAGACAGGCGAGACAGACACACACACACACAGACACAGGGGCGCGCGCTTAAGAGAGACAGACACACACACACACACAGGCCCCACGACAGAGACCACACACACACACACACAGGTGCGCACGTGCATTGTTACAATGTTACTTTTCTTGGTTGTTTATTAAATTATGGATTTTTCAAATGTAAATTTTTTTCCCTGTGCTTAAAACTCATTAAAAAAAAAAAGGTGTTTTTAGCGGGCGGGTTGTAAGGCTATAGCTTAAACTCTTGCAGTGTTAGTTTTCTCTGTTGTTCAAGGTTTTCTTAGTGTTACTCAATGTTTTTACATTTAGATTACTATTACGCTGTGCATTCAATGGTGTAATTAACTATATTTGTGCTTAAAAACTTAAACTATATTTACATACAGTTCATACGGTCTGGAGCAGATTAATTGTATTTACATACAATCCTATGGGGGAAATTATTTCGGTTCACAACCAAATCGGTTTACGACCAGAGTTTTGGAACGAATTATGGTCGTGAACCGAGGTTCCACTGTATTACTGTCAGACAAAATTACAGGCATTTCACGGAAATACAAACCAGTATTACTGAGAGAGAAAATTAAAGGCCCACAATACAGTGACGCATATTACAGCCACATACAAGGTCCCTTGCCATTTAATATAGACTGTTCATACAAATGTTTATGCACTACTGTTCTCGTGCCCGTTATTGTAACGGGCTTAATGTCTAGTAATAGCATAATCTGCAACACATATTGAAGTGCATGTTGCAAGAAACTGAATTTAACTCTCTAGTAGTCAGAGGTTATACTATAAAAAGCAAAGTCAAATTCATTTTAAATGACTTTTCCTATACATCTTGATTCCTCTACTTCTTTATCCCTTTGACATAATCCATGTCGTTTGAGCCCGCGTCCATTCATCTATCAGCAAGTCACCAATCGATCTCAGCGACATCAGGCACGGAGCACCAATACATCTCCAAGCCCTCTCATGCCAGATCAGTTTATAGTCACCAGGTAGCCCAATGTGCCTGTCTTTCAAACTGAAGAAGAGAACCATGAGACATTGGGGGTGGGACACGCAAACTCCACACACACCGTGACCCTTTACTGAAACAAAGTAATCAGGTGGGGATGGTGTCTGACAGCTGCAACTTTTTTTTCCCTTCATAATCAATTTTTATTTAACCAGAAATTAAATGAAACTACTAGGGTTGGCTTGTTGTTGTATGCTAGCTTCATTCTAACAGGAATAAACTATTGTTCACTAAATTATTATGTCCTCTGTACTTCTTTTGTGAAATTATGCATTTATGTATTTCTGCAGATTTCCAAGAAAGCAGCACCTTCTCCTCATCGTCATTTCCTCGACCACTGCAAAATGACAATATGAAACAAGTCAAATTCAAATCATTGCCATATATTTATCTGCCTGTTGTGAAATTAATTGATGCTAGCACTACTCAACCTCTGGCGTACACTCACCAGTAGCTTTGTATGTTTGGCAGGAGCAGAGAAAAACTTCTGAACAAAAATCTAAAAGAAAGCAAAAAAGGAGTCATACAAGACAGAAACCTTTCCGTTGTTCTGAATGTGGAAAGCAGTGGGCCAAAAGTTGCCATTTAAAGGCCCACACAAGAATTCACACTGGCGAGAAGCCATATTTCTGTTCCGAATGTGGCAAACATTTCTCTTGCAGTAGCAATCTTCAGAAACATACAAGAATCCACTCCGGGGAGAGGCTGTATAGCTGGTTCAGACTGCGGTAAAGAATTCTTACATAGAAACAATCTTCACGTGCACTGGTCAGAAGCCGTATTGTTGTGCTGAATGTGGGAAAGAATTTGCACAAATGAGCGATCTTCAGACCTACGTGAAAAAATATACTGGAGGAAAGCCATATTGCTGCTTGGAATATGACAATTCTTGAAATGTAGTCATCTTCACACCCACACAAGAACTCACACTCGAGAGAAGCCATACTGTTGTTCAGACTGTGGCAAACGATTTTCTTCTAGCACCCACCTTTAAAGACACACAAGAATTCATACTGGAGAAACTAAAACGGAGGCGAAGCCCTGAGGAAGTAAGTTGTGAAATAGACAAGAAAGGTGGTAGTCCATACTTACCGTACTAACTGCTCAAGCATCTTCATATAGTGGGCTTTGTTATACTCATCCAAGTGAAACTACGTTTACAGTATGGGAATGGTCCAAAAAGTGATTCTTGCTGGCTGCATGTTTCCCAGGATAAAAAGGTGCCAACCTATTGTCTCTGCACTAGACTAGATGGAGGTGGTGGTGGTGGTGGTGGTGGTGAAAGTGTAACATTTTCAGAAGAAGACCTCCAATGCAGTGACAGTCCAAGTGTTGCTGGGCCCACCACAGTGGGACAGAGAAAGCCACAAAAAATTAAACTTGAGCAAGAAATTAAGAGGAGTAGAAACAGTCCAGTGGTCAGTTGAAGATAAAGAGCAGAACTTGTATTGTTACTTTCATACAATTCATTTCATCGGATTGGCTGGCCCAGCGCTGACTCAGCTGTGGAATGGCCAATAGGGGGGAGGCAGCTTGATGGCCGAGGTCTCCAGTACTCTGAACAAATCCAAATCCTATTGTGTAATATCATCTACTGTTGAATTCTGCTCTCTTCTTGTAGTATTGTATTGAGGATAACTTGTGTTCTGTTCTGTATATCGTATTGACCCAGCTTTTTTTTGGACACCCACTGCACGCCCAACCTACCTGAAAAGGGGTCTCTTTTTGAACTGCCTTTCCCAATGTTTCTTCCATTTTTCCCCTACGTGGTTTTTTTTTTTGAGTTTTTTCTTGTCTTCTTAGAGAGTCAAGGCTGGGGGGCTGTCAAGAGGCAGGGCCTGTTAATAGCCCATTGTGGCACTCCTTGTGTGATTTTGGGCTATACAAAAAAAATAAAAATTGTATTGTATACAAGAAATAAAGGATATGCCAGGACTCCTCCCATAAAATTGGAATCCAGAAACGTAAGGCTGATGTCCAAATTACATTTATTTGCATAGCAGACGCTTATATCCAAAACAACTTACAAAAGTAGAGCTCCTGAAAATAGGGGGACCACGTATAAAAATGGATGTATTTCCTAAACAGCTCATCCAATATTTCTGGTAAACCCCTTAAATTAAAGGTGAAAGTCTACACTTCAGTCACATAATGATTGCTTCATTTTGAGTCCACTGTAGTAGTGTACTGTGCCAACATTATGAAAACTGTGTAACTGTCCAAATACTTCTGGACCTGACTGTATATCAGTCAGGAAAGGG
Source organism: Polypterus senegalus (assembly GCF_016835505.1). NCBI lineage: Eukaryota > Metazoa > Chordata > Cladistia > Polypteriformes > Polypteridae > Polypterus > Polypterus senegalus. Next base: position 155,234,350 of record NC_053161.1, read on the forward strand.
TTACAAAGCAATCCCTAAAGATTACAATATGCAAGCTTTCAAGGCAACTCTGTAATTGTAATTAATTACAACCTGCCTGAAGAAGGAGCCCGAGTTGCCTCAAAAGCTTGCATATTGCAATATTTTTAGTTAGCCAATAAAAGGTGTCATTTTACTTGACTTCTCACTACATTCATAATGGCTAACACAGTACAACACCCGAGTACTAAAGCAATCCTTAAAACTGCTGTGAGAGCCATCAGCTCCAAATGGACGACGGTGGTAAACCTGCCCAGGAGTTGCCAGCCTGGCAAAATTACTGCATAGAAAGCTCGTCTAGGGAGTCACTGAAAAACCCAGGCAAACGTCTAATGGACGGCAGGCCTCCCTCTGTAAAGCTAACGTTAGTGTCCAAGGCTCCATCACTAGAAAGACACTGGGCAAACTGAGGTGTCAAACGTGACACTTTCTGGACCGGTTACATCTTGCATAAAACTAACCGACATTTTCACAATAAGAACTTCAAGCCCACAGTCAAACATGGTGGTGGTGCAGTGAGAGTGTGCCATTTCAGAGCCTTGCTGACTTACCGTAATTAAGGGAAGCAAGAATTTGGCTGCCGATCACAAAATACTGAAGGATAATGTCCAGTCATTAATCCATGATCTGAAGCTCAAGCACAACTGGGTTATGCAGCAGGACAACAATCCGAAGCATAAGAGCAAATCCACTTCTGAATGGCTGAAAAAAAAAATGAAATTAGGAATTTGGATTGGCCTAGCCAGAGTCATGACTTGAACCCCATTGAGATGTCATGGCAGGACCTGAAATGGGCAGTTTAGAGCCAAAACCTCTGCAACGTGGCTGCACTAAAACACATCTGTAGAGTTTAGAAATGAAGAACCCCTCATACCACAGCCACAAGGAGCTCCCACAGAGAACAGATGTCAGGATGCTGTTTGTCCAAATGTGGGGTGGTAGGACTCGTTGCAATTTTTGATAAGCAGTTCAAGTGCATGTAGAAGCTCCTTCGTTAATTCCAATAAATTCTTTCTCTCAGTGTGTCTTTTAGCAGGGGAGTCATTTAATCAGTGTGCGTGTCACCTGTGTCATATACAGTACATCGAAGTACAGCGTGTTGCATCATCCACAGATTAATCAATTGCCTTGACTGTTTTATCATTAGGCCAAATAAGGATTAACAGAGTGATGATTTCCACAAACTCGGGCATGTTAAGAGTAGAGTAATCACTGTCACGGACTTACTCACATCGGACACTAGACTTTCATGGCAACTGCCAAGAATGCAGCATTTATCAAGCAAACACAATTCTGCATCAATTAATCGTGCAAAGGTGTGCAACGATAAACTATAGATATCGAACATTGTTACCAGGTGGCCAAGCAGCACAAATGTCATGCTGGCATCTTTAACAGCAGGCTGATCCAGAGGTGTGGCTGGAGACTTTAAATGTGTGACCCAGTGTGTCTTTTGTGCAAACACTTGGACCCCTCTGCATCCTTTAACGCCTTACGGAGCAGCAGTACAATCAAAACAACCAGAACGCCTGCTGCCACATTGAAAGGTTATTCAGGGTTTGAGAAAAAGGATGTTCTGCATGCCCGGAGGTGGGTTTGTGAATATCCCCGAGCAATGCCTGTCAACTTATTACTGCACGAGCTTTGCTCCCATAACATGGCCCATGGACTAGGGAGAGTCTCCTTTGCTCTTTCTTCTTCACAGACAAATTAATGGGGTCTTAATGGGACCAGTGCAGCCAGCCAGCCAGCCAAACAACAAGGCAATAATCACAGGTTAACAGTCGTAATCACGTTGACGTGTTCACATATACGCTTAGCACTTCCACGTATGTAACTTCGACACTCAATCATTTTACCCAGCGCTTACATAAAACGGCACATATATAAGGGGAAAATGGCAACACTCCAGGCATTTGCTGTATCTTTTTATTAAAATTTAGCAAAATCATTACAAAACTGTACACAATCCAAAACAGGTATGAAGGATGTGCAACTGCCATCAGGTACAAACTTCCGAGGTCAATACTGTAGATTTAAAAATCTATAATGGCATAGAAATAATAAAATAATCCAAACATCACAATACAATACCCACCAACATTGGCTAATGTACACTAGAACTGGTAACTATTTTCATATTAACATATTCGGCTAGTGTAATGGTGTTCCTATTAGCCGTATATACAAACGGATGTAGAGGAGCTTCTCATATCATCACTGTTGCAATAATGGCAACTCTGGAATACCAACCAATACAAATATGTCTACCATTAGCACTCCCTCCCCAATTTGCAGGATTTTGGCACAGTAGTGTCTAGCCCAGGGGTGGGCAAAGTCATTCCTGGAGGGCCACAGTGGCTGCAGGTTTTTGTTCCAATCCAATTGCTTAATAAGAAGCACTTATTGCTCTAGAAACACTTCTGCTTCATTTTAGTTATCTCCCTCGTTAAGATTTTGAACCCTTATTGCTTATTTAAGTCTTAAACAGCTGCATTCTCGGTTTTTAATTGCTCCTTATTAGCAATAAGATGCAAATGACCAAAGAAACCAGCAGTTATCCATTTTGCTTGTTACCCTTTACACCTGCGTGTATTTATCGTGCACTATTTGGTTTAATTAAATACTTGGAAGGTAAGAGAAGAGAAAAAGAAAAATTGAAAGATTGAGAATTACCCATCCATTTTACACTTCAAAGTACTTGGATGATATCCTTAGAATGGAAAAAAAAATCTAGGATATGAGAATGACTTGACAAAGCAGAGTTAAAGCACTAACAAGCCATGGAATGTAATTATTGGCAACGATCGTTTTCTAATTAAGCAACTGGGTTGAAACAAAAACCTGCGGCCCCTGCAGCCCTCTAGGAATGACTTTGCCCACCCCTGGTCTAGCCTTTACCTTCAGCTTTTGTCTTTTTAGCATGCAGCTCCATCATCATGGCTTAAAAGTGCCATCTTCTCACTGTGCTTCTGTTTAGACATAAGCAGCACAGAACTCTCAGTGCAAGGGAGAGCCCCTTACGGATTGTGCTCTCTATTCTTCTGGACGTAGGTGGCTGCTCCCTGGATTCGCATTCCTCTGCTTTCCCTTCACACACAGAGATGGCCACACTCACCGAGATACGCGTCATGAATATGTATTTATAATAAGTTATTTTGTACTCGATATGGAAGATGAAGGGTCCAGGTGGGAGATGTGCCTTATGAGAATTGTTCAACATGGTCATATTAAAACAAGCCACTTATGGAAATGTGCTGTCCATGTCTGATATCCTGATAATTGTAATGTAATGTAAAATTTACACTAAGGATGTACTGGTTATTGTTCCTCCAAACAGTGAATATATCAATACTACAAATATTAAAGGTATGACCTCTGCAAGGACAATTTGATAGTCCCCAGGGACAGGGACACCAGTCAGAGAATAGAGCACAAAGAGCTGTATCATCACTTCCATTAATTGTGTTGTAGGCATACAGAATATCTAGTTCTTCACTCCGGTAACATGTGCGTGTATGTGTGATGCAGAAATTCCTCATTCCAAGTGTTTCATCACAGAAGTGAACTTCATCACAGCAGAGACGGCAGAGTCTCAGAAGATGTGAAAGAGGTAGAGTTTTTAGAACACCAGATATGGAAGGAGCTGTAGGGAAGCTAACTTGTAACAGACAATGGTTTTAAGTCCCAGAAAGCCGACAGAAAGACAGATGCCTACACAGGTAAAGGAGGAATGTAAACCCAAGAGATGGATGGAAGCTAGTAAAATCAATAATGAATTCCTGTACCCGAATTGTTGGATGTACGGCAGCAACAAAACAATCGTCAATATACCTTTTGTCTGAAAGAAAGCTTGGCTCGGAAGAAAAAAATTCTTCTGCCCAGCCAATAAATATGTTGGCTTAACTATATCCCATTATAGTAACCACTGCAACTCTACTGGCAAGATAAAAAAAAAAAAAAAGACACAGAAGGAGTTAAGGACCACTTCTGCTAGTGTGATGAGGGGAGGATCCTGAACAAAGTGACTCACAAAGTCGAGGTCATCAGAGGAAATTAAGGGGATGAGCATTTAGGACTAAAGCCAGGAAGCACTTAACACAAAGAGTTGTGGGACTCAGGAACAAACAAACAAACAACAGAGACATGGAGGTGAAGCAGAAACCTTGAAAACCCTTAAGAAAGATCTGGATGAAAAATTGGGACAGCTTAGCTAAACAAACCAGCTTGATGGACTGATTGGTCCCCTATTTTTTGCCACATTTCTTTTGTTCTTATGGGACAATCATTAAGGAATGACTATGTATAGAGAGGTGCCTGTCCATGAAAAAAGATATATAAAAATATATAAATATGGCCTTAAGATAGGGCACAGCAATGTTCGCTGAGGACGACCAGTGCGCGTGTTGGGAGGTGTGTATGGGCGACAGCTAGCAGCACCTCGTGATCAGGCATGTGTGTGGATAGCTCCCAGGTTTAAAGGTGCATGAGACGCGCAACAGGTGGATGGGTGTCCAGGTCCCTTGTCAGCTGATTACTGGGAGAGTTCATAGAAGCCTTTCGGGGAAGTGGAAAGGGAGAATAAGCTGGGTGAGCAGGATGATGTACAGTGTTGCTAGAGAACAGGAGTCAGTTAATAATATGAATCTGTATTTGACAGAAGGACCCCAAAAGAACAATTGGATGGGTGCAATTTGTACAGTATATTTTTTGTTTTTCTTTGCCTTTTTGAAATACACAACATTTGTGACTGTTTTTGCCATTTGTTGCACAATAAATTGCACTTCTTTTCAAATTACATTTCTGTGTCTGCATCTGTTGCTGTTCCACTGACCTCAGTCTATCAAGGGCTTGCAATCTGACAGTTTTATCTGTTAAGGAACCAAGTGGCTGACATATAGCTATTCCAGAGTCCTACTTGAGTTAATCAGTTTTGATGAAATGTGGAGAGTTGGGACAGTATTCAACTGCCATTTTATACATAAAACAAAATCATACTGCAAACAAAATGCATGGATTTTTCTCTGCAGTCTGCCAATTTATGCTAGCTATCAATATTTTTGAAAGGGGCGGAGTCTTCAACAAAAAGAATATTAAACAAAGCCATCACGCCAGTTTTATAACAAAACTGAAAACAAACCACTAGCAGAATCAATTGATAGTGATAATGTAAATTGGTCATCTGGTGTTGACACAGATCATGAAACTGATAACATACGGCACTTTACAACAAAACTACTGTGATATGTTTGGTGAACTCGGTCGGCTGAAGGTATACTGTGGTGCAAGGGGCAAAACATATGTGATCAAGTAGAAGGACAAGAAAGATGTTAGCCCCCCTAAGTACTGTTCACAATGCAAGAAACATCATTGTTCATGTCGGGGGAAACGTGGAAGGGTTGGTAGCCTATTAATAACAAAAGGGGCGAGTTCATTGAGCAGATCAGGGGGTGGGAAGGTGGATGGGTATCTAAATATGACCCACTTTGGTAGTGAGAAAACATTCCACAAGAAGGACAGTGCTGCGGATAATAAGGTGTTAGTGAGGCAGTACTGGAAACCACCGATGTTATAGGTGGTGATTTTGGTTGAATTGGTTGGCTACAGGAGCTGCAGAAGAAGTATTATTAGACCGTGTATAAAATTTAATGACATTTAACATGTCACTTCGCAAATCAAGTACTCGATCTCTGGGTACCACCCTCATTAATGGCACAATACTCATGCAAAAATGAAAGTCACTGCAGAGCTCATTTTCGGAACGATCTGCCATACCCCGCATAATGGTGACTTGCTCCCCCATAACATCATTAGCAGCTGTTTTTTGATTGTTTTCCTTTGGCTGTGTCTTCTCTCTTTCTCCTTCTTTAACCTGAACTGCAGTTACTTCTGAAGTCCGTGCTGATGGATGCATACTGTCCCCATTTGTAGTGATGCTTCCATCCTCTTCACCACAAGGCGAGGGTTTAGAACCCTCCATGCTGAAAAAAGTACTAAAAACAAGAAAAAATCATTTTTTTCTATTAAAAAATGTAAAAATTAAAGGCTAAAAAAAAAAAAAAAAAAATTCTCACCTTGCTCCTTCAACTATTGGTAACAGGAACCGCAATTCCTTAAAGCGAAGAATTGTCTGTGCGGTTCCAGCAGCTGAGCCACCACCGGTTTCTTTGATTTGTCTCACCTGACGAAGGAAATTATCCTTTATCGTCCTCCAACGCGTTTTCACTGCATTTACTAGAAAAGAAAAAAAAAAATCTATTGCCAGTTTACATTTCTTTCTTTGCAGATTTCTTGCCACAAGGGACTCCTACACTTCACTGCTTTGAATTCACACCTGGAAAATGTACAATAAGCACCATAGTGAAAAGAACATCTAGAACATTCTAAAAGGGACTTTAATGCAAAAACCCAACTGAGGGTACTAGGCTGAAGGTGCTGACCTTTTCTGAAGCCAGTGCAATTTTCCTAAATGTACCATTGACGAGAAGTACATCAAGAGCACAATGCCATGCTACCCCTGGTACCAAATACTACAACTATAAAAGTTATTTCTATGTTGTAATGTTTGTGGTTGCTGATGCCAATTATTCATTCACTTATGTTGTTGTGGAAGCTTCTGGTAGCTCTTCACACTCTGATGTGTTCTAGAGATGTAAGCTGGATCAGACACTACATCTGAACACAATAGAACTACCTTAAGACTACATTCTTTAAAGGTACTATGGAGACATCTCTTCCTTCTTTTGTCTGTATACAATGATGACCGCTCAAGATTGGGCAGCACCTCATCATGTTTTACTGACCAGGTCTCAATATAGCAAACAGTAGGGTAGGGACTGTGCATGGATGGCATAATCACCAACAATCGGCATTTACTACAGACCGGCGCTTAAAGGAGACTGGCTACTATTTGAGACTGCCGTCTATTTGTCATGACATCTCTTCAAACCCGGCGTTTATTGGAAACGGGCGTCAATAAGAAGCCGGCCACTACTAGAAGATATACAGAATCTAGTTCTCCAATTTTTCCCTTATTAAAATTACATCTTAATAAAGATCACTGTGAGATTAGGTTACTGCCACTTTAATGACAGTGTAGGAGCATACAACAATACAAACGCACACATGGCACGTTACCTCGACTCCGTTGTTGGGCAATGGACATCTGGGCCCAATCAGGTGTAAGTTTTTGTGAAATTTCATGCCATGCTTGTAATCTCTTGTCTCTGTCCTTGTAGTGTTGGTGTGCCAAATCATGCAGGTGTGGTCGCCTTCTGACCTCCTTGATGAGATCCTCATTGTCAATCCAGGTCCTGAATGGAGCCATGAAGTCCTGTTTCCTAAAAGAAAATTTTATTTTTTTGTGTTTGTGATAGCATATCCGCTTTACTAGACTAGAGGTCCGGATCTCAGAACTAGGTACATATATACACACACACAAACAAAACTCACCTCTTTCAGATACTACAAAAAGTAATGCATTGATTTTTAATGTTAACAACAACGGAATAGACCCCTTTTATGCGATCAAGTTTCTCCATGGAACTATTTTTGCATTCTGCCTTCGGCCAATCTTTCAAATTCTGTTTTGGCTCTCCATTGGAGGCTGACCAGTTTCCATAATCCTCCACACAGCAGTGCCAGTACGAACATCAATGCTACATGTAAAATATACAGAGAGAAGCAAACGTTCCGTGACAACAAAGTAATATGGGATTTTGTTATATATTCATAAAAGAAGTATTCTATGAGGAAAGAAAAAATACAAAAACGTACAGAATATCAGGTTTTACTTCTGGGCATTTTGTTTTTTACTTTCTCATATACAAAGTATAGGGAAAGTATTGCAAATTCGATTTCGAGGTTTTGATTAATCAACGTTTTAGACCTCCCCGAGTCCAAAAATACCATTTTTGGAATTATGTCTGTGTGTATAAACACGATAACTTGAATATCCTTTCACTTAGGTCAACAAAATTTTGTATACAAGTATTACGTACAAAACGTGGATTTCTAACAACTTTTGAGCTATTTCTGATAACCGGACGTTTCCCCAAAAATAATAAAAACTTGATAGTTTCACATCATATTATGGTAAAGCACCACATTTTTGTCTCTCTGCATTTTTTCAAAAAATGACCAGTTTGAGATGATCACAATTTTCCGTTTGACGTTCAAATGGTAATACATATACATATTTGAGAATGAAAACGAAATTGTGTACAAGTATTACATTACACAAATTACTTAAGTCTCTTGCAACTTTTGACCCACTTCCACTTACTGAAAGTGGTAATTTACCTGAAATGTTTGCCAAAATAAAACTATCATGGCAAATGTATTCATGCAGCTGCAGAGTTCAATTTATTCAACTTTACTTCTATAATAACGGTTCAATAAATTATTGATTTGATTTGTTGTTGATGGTTCTTTAATGTAAATATAAAAAAAATATTATCATTGTCTTGCGGTTTACTTCTCAAATAGCCATTCCTATATTTGAGTATACAAGAAAGTCTAGGGGAGAACATTCCCGACATATAACAAACAATATTGGGGGAAAAAGGACATTTGTTGTGTTTCGTCCCCCCAGTTCCAGTTAAACAAAAATATTGGGATAAATGAATCTAAATCCAAATAATAACTGTAACCAGCTTTATTTGGTTGCATATCCCTCACATGCAATAGCTACCCCAAGTCTGTGACGTATTGACATGACCAGACTCTTGACAACTTCATTTGGCCTGCTGTGCCATGCCTTTTACATCAGTCCCTTTCAGTTGGTGCTTGTTTTGGGGCTTTCTGGACTTTGTTTTCCTCTGCAACAGGTGAAATGCTTTCTCAAGTGGGTTTAAATCAGAAGAATGGCTTGGCCACTACCTTACTGTATTATGAACCCTCATCCAATGAGCTCAGAGGCACTTGAGAAGATGTTTGTATACACTTCAGAATTCATCCTACTACCATCATCATTTATATCATCAGTGAAGATCAGTGAGCCAGTATTAGGAAGCGGTCATGCATGCCCAAGCCATTATGTTGTCTACTCTATGCTTCAGAGATGAACTGGGGTTCTTCGTATCATTTGTAGTTTCTTCATTTCTTCACACTTTTCCCTCCTCACCACTCTGGTAAATGTTCATTTTTACCTCATCTGTCTGTACAGCTTTGCTCCAGAACCCCTCTAGCTCATCCTTGTACTTTTGTGAATTCCAGCCTAGAATTTTTGCTCTTGGTTTAAATCTTGTAGTGTAGCTCCTGAATTTATTCTCTTTAATTCTTCCATGAAAAGTGAATACTGACACTTTGACCACCACACACTGTCTTATTTATTTGGATTCATTTTGCCGAGTTTCTCTAGCCTTCACAGCTCTAACAATATTCCCGTTTTCAGCAGATGTGGTCTTCCTTGTTGCAAATTGCTTACACCTGCAGTGGTTCGTTTCTTTTTTTATCAAATACTCCATACTGCTGATTTTGGAATGCCCACTTGTTCACCAGTGGTTCTCGCTGGTATTTGCTTGGCTTTCATTCTCAGAATTGCTCCCTTTTCTAGTATAGTCAGTTCTCTGTTTTTTCATTGATTTGTACCTATGATGTCAACACTAGACCCCAAAAACCAACTCCAAGGACTACAACCAACTCTACAAAAAAAGCTCCAAAATTGTAAGGGCTGATAATTAAGAGCAGTAAGAATTACCTGCTATTCGTTTGTTCCAAAATGTCTAGGGGACTAAACACATTAAAAAAATAACTTTTGATAGACTTTTATAATTTATTAATTCCTGAGGGGAAACAGTCTTTTTGAATGGCCTTTGGAGATCAGAGCACAGGGTCAGCCATTGTTCAGCACCCTGGGGAAATTTTCAGGTTAAGGGCCTTGCTCATGGGCCCTACAGAGTAGGATTCCTTCTGGTAATAAAGTTTGAAGCGATTATTTTTCAGGTACTGGTGTATATCCTTAGCCTCACAGCCACCACTCCACCCAATATTATTTACTTTATATGTAAAATAAATAAAAGCTGACATAGTGTACTTTAGTCTCGCATTCATCAATGCAAATAACAGAAATAACCTACATTACTTCATTGTCCCAGTACTTTTGCTTTCTACTGTATATTGGCAGAGAACAAGGACATCATTTGTGACCCTATGTATAAAAGTTAATTTTCTACTGTTAATTTATGAAAACCCACTATCTTGCTCGCTAGTTCATGAGGTAGAGAGCTCTCAGCAGACTGCACAGTTTCACAAAACTGGACTTTCCTTCGTGGAACTCAGTGTGCATGTGCTCAGCCTCATCTGCAGGAAAAAGGAAAGCATGGGTTGCTGAGGAAAGGCAAGGAGCAGCCTTCCTGTGTTGTGCACTTTCTTGCAGAAAACAAAATGGACTAAGGTGTATTTTGGTGTGTCTACATGCAGAAAGTATGTTCCAGGTAACTTTTCTTTTTCTTAAATGAACTATGCTTCTCCATGATGACACAAATAAGGGCCGGGAGGGAAGGATCTCTCAAGAGCAACTTTTGCCCCCACTGACTGGAAATTCACAGCATTTTATAAACAAATAGGGGATTATTACAAATTATGCAAAATGACATTTTACCTTATCAGAATAGTAAAGGCATCTTTAGTTTTACTAACATTAAAAATATTAATAGATCTACATTATTTAATAATACATTATTAAATCAAGTGTATAGATTCTGTTTTCTTTCTTTTCCTGAAAACAAACAATCCAATAACATATTAAGATGTGCCAATTCAAATTGTTTTTTTACTAGAGCAAAATCATCATAAGCAATATATTGATCCAATCAAAAGAGGTTTCACTCAAGTCAGAAATCTCTTTTCGCTTTTACCTTTCCGTCAATATCGCACTAAATTGTGATTCTGTGTTTGGAATTACATCGTGACAACCAGGACTGTGGAGTCGTTAGACAAATCCTTCAACTCCGACTCCCCGACTACTGTGTATTTAACTCTTTCAGGATGGGTGTTGAATTATGTCGACACTTTGGGTTGAGACGGATGTTGAATCTGGAGTATATGGCGGTAACCAGCTATAAACGTCCACAAATCCGCTGTTATGTTATACTTTGACTCTCTTAGCCAGCAGTATGACGCTTGCAGAATGTGTTACACTGACACCACTGTTTCAGACTTCTCTTGCTGCATACTCTGGCTGCGGCCGCTGGCCAAAATGAAAAAAATAATTAGCCCTCAAAGAGTTAATATGCTAATGTATTTTCCATGTCGATTGAAGGAAGGCAACATACACGTCATTTAACCACAGAACTACTGGCTAGGAAGCTGACTCTCTGCCGTATTGGCTAGTTTAAACAAAAGACAAGAACCCCTGAACACACATCAGGCCATAGCACACACCTCCACCTACATGATTACACTTGCTTACACTCAAATGAATTTGTTAGACACATTATATCTGAAATAAAATGAAAACACTTTTTGTAGTGTACCATAATCCAGATTACTATATGTGAATGTCAGGTTGTGTAATAGCTCAGGTGAACTTCACGCAAGTAGTAACACAACTATGCACTGGGCTTTATTCTTACATCAGAGAAGTACATAATTATTACTATTGTTTGTGAAATGGGACATTTGAACTTGCTGTATTTTTTTTTCATTACAATTTAAAATTTATTAGGAGTCGAAGTCAGTACACGTTTGCAGACTCCAACCCTGACTCCAGGTACTTAAAATTGTCTCTGTCCCCTCGACTCTGACTCCACAGCCCTGGTGACAATACAACGTATAACTGCCCGTGAGCGAATATCGTTCACGAACTGTGTCTGACAATAGCATTCACGCAAATGAGAAATGATTGAACCGTGTGGGTGGTTTCCAAATGTTTTAGATGTGGGCAGGACTTTTCCAAATCTCTTTGCATAAAGTCTTCTCTCACGGGGCTTGAAATTTTCTCTCGCGGGAATTCACTTTCAGCAAACAACAAATCTTTTAATTCTTACAAATATGCCTCTTCATTGGGCAGAAACACTACTTTTCCCTGATGGCAACACAAATTAGATGATCTACAAGTCTCCATCTTAAAGATTAAATCCAAACAATACATTAAATCTCTTTTCGCTGTTCCATTATTTCACCAAGTAATAATCTCAGTTTGTTTGTGCTAATGCTATCTTTACCACCATTTTTTTGATACTTTCGAATTTTAGTACTTTCATTATCTCTAACCTGCTCTGCATATGTATCATGCCAACGTTTTTGAATTCTTTACGACATTCTACTTTGTCATCTTCTCTTTGCCTTTTATTTTCGGCCCCAGGCCTAGTTAAATTTCTTGGCACAAAGCCTTGTCTTGCGGGACGTGAAAATGTCTCTCTTTCCAAGATTTTTATTATAAAAGAGAGATTTAGGTGTATATACATATCTGTATGGTGCTGATCTTCACTCTTTAAGGTGCTTTTAGATTACCTCAAATTACAGATGAACTACATAGAGCTTTTGAATCAGTGGGCATTTCTATTTTGGACTAATCTAACATTCACTTTCAGGTGGTAGTCTGACTCATTTAGTAGTTATGGGATGTTGTGCTGATGATATTCCATTTACAGAGAGTTTTTCTCAATTCCCAAAGCGCACTCCACATAGGGAGGTAGCCATTTGTAAAAACAGAGCACTCCATTTAATGAAGAACAGCACTGCAAAGTGGAAAAGACAGAAGCAGTTAAAAAAAATGATACAGTCAGAAAGTGAAGGCAAAGTTTACATATGGCAGTGACAGTCATACATATGAAACTATTATTAATATTACAATTAGCTGTGTTTTTTTTTGCTCCTGTCTTTATGTGTTCTGAGGCAAAACTGTTTAATTTGGGGTCTTGTTTGCCTTTTCCTCTTGATTATTCCTGATACCGAGTAGTGGACATAGATTGTACTGATGTGTTGAGGATTACCTGTGTTATGCAGATGTGGAAATACAGAGGAGCACACATCAAAGCAATCCTGCATTTTCGAGCTATGTAGAAAAAAAAACCATGAGAGTCTATCAGCTAAATCACAGCAGCCACAAGCTTTCAGTTTCTTTCTTAGGCGTACCTTTTCAAGTATGATACTCTCTTAGGCCTCTTCACATCGGATGCCAAAGCCTTGGACTTCACTTGGACCGAATGATTCTGTATGGAGAGGGGTCCACTCGGTGTAAAGCTTGATCCGGGTACATGATCACGTGAACACACATATTGAGAGACAGCCTCCGGTTTAACACTTCCCTCCTCAATGCCGTTTACAGGTTCGTTTTCCTGCATGCCTTTTGTATCAGGTATTGGTTCAGGGTCTTTATTGATTACTGCTGCCGCCTCACAGTCTTCCTCTTTCATGTCAGAATTATGTAGCTGACCGTCCACAGACTCCCAACTATAGTCCTCTTCCTTAATGTCCACAATCTTCGCCATATTCATGAAAATGAGGTCCCTGTGCAGTAAAGGATTCTCTTCTTCCTCATCATTCCTCATCTCTTTTAAATCTGCCTCTGCATGTTTATATCCCATCTCTTGTGGCTCCTGGACAGCCAGGCATACCTCCTCCATTTGGTTTGCATATTACTGGAAACAGCAGCTTACTATGTTCCCCCTCGAGGAAGAGCGCAGAGAGTAGAATGTATTCAGAACTACACACAAAGGAAAAAAAAAAAATAGTGGTGAACACACACATCTTTTTGACTATTCTCTTAGCTCACTGTCCTTGAGTCAGTCATTCAGCAACTCTCTGAACTTGTGCCCCCAACATTATGAAGACAAAAACAGCACAAAGCATTTCTAGGTGTGTACTAACAAGTGTACTACATACTTCAACTATGATCAATCTGGACCTGTACACAGTGTGGGTGCTTTAAAACCCAGCCTCCGATTAGGCCTAATTGCTTCACATACACTTTCAGCTGTGGACGGTGGTCTGTAACTCTCTCTCATAATAATAATACATTGTATTTATATAGTGCCTTTCCCATGCTCAAGGCACTTCACAGAGCTTAAGAAAGAACGGCAGGGTATACAGTGTATAGCATTGTACTGAACCAGATAAATAAATGAACAGTAAGATAGTAAATTCAAAGAAAAGCCTAACAGACAACATAATTGATGGCCTAGCACACACATACAGGTTACATAAGCATCTTGACATAGAGGTAAACTAATAGTCAGGTAGAGCTAAAAGCCTTCCTGAACAGAAGTTTTGAGCTGTTTTAATAATGGGAACTTTACATGATATAGGGCATGAAGCTGTAGTTATACAGTATTTAAAATTTTTGCTTTCATTCTGTAAACTACATTTCACTTTATACATCATATATTAGCAAAACTAAAAGTTTTGTTCATGTCAATCTGTTGATAATTTATCAACTCTTAGACATCTGCCAATGGAACCAAGTTGCTTAGCAATTTCATTAATAAAAAACAGACACCAGAAGCCCCAAATCCAGGCCTGTGTCTCCAAAGAGTTTGCTGCTGATTTCAGCACTTCATGTTCAGCTCAACAACATAAATTTAGATATTTCTGATATATTGAGACAAATGACTTCAGCCAAGAGAACGAACAATGCGATTGTCTGAACATCAGCTTCAGGAAATTTTTCTGAGGACGCTTCCACCATTATCTGCCCGTGGTTGTAGGAAACAAAAACATAACCACCTAACAGGGTACATGACCACATAAACCGGTTACTTGTGAGGAAATCTGTGACTGTTAACCCAGTTTCACACTGATGAATAACCCCATTTCACTAAACAGCATAAAGGAATACATAATATTCATGTTATTAAAGCACATGTAAACGCACACACTCAAAATCAATGCACAGGTCCAGTGCTTTTAAATGACACAAATTTGTATGTCCAGTCGTATTGCACAATCAGACATTCTAATGCGAACAATCGCCTTCAGCAGGAGCACCAAACCAGCATCTTCTTTTTTGTTTTTCATGTATTAGAGAAGCTTGTGAACAGTCCTTGTAATGTTAAAGCTGATTTCAACTTGCTCTGAATCACTACTCTGTATTGGCATGTTATGGGTTTGCATAAATGGCTTTCATCAAAAAACAGTACAAGTTATGAATTAGTTTTTCTAATTCTGGTGCGACTTTTAGGGAGCCCACAGTCACTCTATTACGCTGACTATGAGCTGTGTTTCTGCACAAAAAGCAACAGAAACCCACTAATGAGAGCTAGTGTTCACATGGCTTTTAAATAAACTGCAAACACTTTATAAAATTCAGAGTTAGCAAATTAAAGAAAACTCATTTATATAAAAATATGGATGCAAAGACTTCTTACATTCAAACATGTGAATCCAGAAGCAAACAAGCTTCACCATCAACAACTGTTACTATTCTTCTTCACATTTACTTATTTGGTTGACCTCTTTTAATGACGACTTACAACACGGGAGATGCAACTGGTTACACTTCTTTTGACAATTGCTGCACAGGCAGGTGAACGGACTTGCTCGGCGGCACACGGCGTCAGCAGCGGGATTTTAAGACCAAAGCCTTAAACAAAACCCCTCATTGTTTTTAAACACTCATGATCCCACATTTATCCATTACATTCTCCAAACGCGCCGCACACAAAACACCGTTAATTAGACTTTAAAAAAACGCACTTTGTTATAAGAATGCCCGCTCGGGTCGACCAACCAGCGTGTGCAATTTCAGGCAGATGGACTAACAGCCGAATAAACATATACAAACGGTGGAAATCATATGTCCGAGTTAATTAAAACGGAATATCTGAACGTGAAGATGTAGGAAAGACCACCCAACCTTCCGAATTTAACTCCCTCCAGTTACGGACAACAAAAAAAAGCAGGATCGGCCTTGACGCGCCGCTGAATGACTCCAATGTAAAGTTGGGACATCTAAAAACAGAGCACATCGCGCCTCGGCACACTTCACCCACTTTAGCGACGTCCACACTGAGACCGCCCAATTGCAACTTGAACAAGACGCCGCGGACTTAAGGAAGAGAGGCAGAAATCCGGAATGGCCGCGGCCGCCGCCGCCACTTCCACAATGTACTCAGAAACTCTAGCAGTCTAAAAACTGAATAAAACTGGCCGAGTGCATGAAGATATACACGTGGAATTAATATTCAGCAGTAACGGCTGCGGCTGTCTGTACTTTAAAAGTCCAACTGGACCCGAACCGACCCAAAGATTCATACGGACAATCTGAGATCCCCAAAACGTCTAAACGACATTAGGAGCAGCATTCACGTTCCGCTCGGCGCCTGCAGTTTGTATTTCTCACGACAGCGCAACTCCATGCAGCTATGTCTTACCTTTTTTCTCTGCTTCGTGCACTTTTGTGATGCATACCTGTTCCCAGTCAGATATGTTTACCTGAATCACCAGCGCGCCCACACTCTCGGTTTACGAGCTTGAGAGGCACGTGATGGGTCTTCAACTTCCGTTTACAGTACTCTGATGACGTCACTTCCCATCTTTTTAAAAATCAGTTTGCTTCTTACTGTCACTATGGAATTGAAAACGTTATTGAATTACAAATTGCAGACACAAAGATATAAAAAGAAATAAAAAATAGCTTATCACTTTTTATTACAACTAGCTAAATGAGGATTCTATTATTCTATATATACGCACGCATATAATATATACGTATAAATAGCAATACACACCTTGCAAACTTGACTGTGTATACCAAGAAGACATATACTGTAGTACAATAGCCAGAAATAAAATTAAATAAAACAGGTTACGATCAATTTCCAAATACTATAATTTTTTACTTTTCAATTAATTTACATTTGTACCTAATATGCTAGGGTTGCCAGATTAGAAACTTAGTAATACGGGACACTCTCTCTATACAGTATTACTATATATATAAATTTATACATGCCCCCTACATAACCAGACCAATATAATATATAAAAATAGAGACATAAGTTAAAAACATAAAGCAAGGATTTTAATGGGTTATGATGAAAACAAAAGTAAAATCATTTGAAAATTATTTAATACAAGCTCAAATAAATTCTGGAAAAGTGAAATCATTTGAAAATATTTATTTAATACAGACAACAGAGAAATATTATTATTATTTAATACTGGCAGTTAGAAAAAAACAAGTGGTCCGTGGCAAGTAGTAACAACACACTTTGTGGACACTGTTATGTTGCGATGCTGATACAGAACTCTACGGCAGGCCGGCTGGAGAGTAAAACGGTAACTGTGCCGGTATCCCCGGGTAATCATAGCAACTGAACAAGTTTCAGACAGGCAGCAAACACTAGCTTCCACGTTACATTTGGGTTATTTTCATCAAGAGAATCTGTGAAAAGAAAGTATAATTACTTATAAATTTACAACTAAGTACCGTAAGAAGGTAGTGACAATATATTTTTATTACGAAATTTAAAAATGAACTAAATACGGAACATTTGGGTGTCCCTGAAAGGTCAGTACGGGACAGGGGACAAAATTATCAAATATGGGACATGTCCCGTATATAAGGAACGTCTGGCAACACTATAATATGCAGAGGTGGAAATAATATTTAAAACAACTCAAATAAAAGTATTGCTAATTAGAAAAAAAGTATTTACGTAAATAACTGGCATATAAACAAATTAAGTAAAATTCTAAAAAAAAAAAGTACAATCTGACAAAATTACTCAAGTACCATCAGCTGGGAGGAGACCCCAGGGAGGGTCTTGGGATCCCACAGTATAAGTTGGCAAGTGCGTCTGGGGAAAGGGATGTGTGGGCCTCACTGCCAAGACTGTTGCTCCCATGACACGGCTTTGGATAAGTGGTGGAAATGAATGAATAGATAATAGGCAAATATACTTTTGGACTTTCCACATTTATAAGTGCACTGCATCTCAAACACACTATATTTAAAAATAATACATTTTGAACAGGTTATGTTAAATGCAGCTGCAGAATCAACTCTCTCAACACTTAAATTCTTATTTGTGCTGCCTAGTGAGTTGTATTGTCTCTATCTGCTGGCAATTTCTGTCAAGCCTTCATTTTTACATAAAAGTTGGCCAGGTTTTATACCACAGGCTGTTTAATTCATACTGCACTGCCTTCTATACATGTTAATCTTGAGAATACATTGAGCAAGTGTGCACTTTAAATAAATACTGTTGATCTTAACGTTGGGTCTATTGCAATCAGGCCCATGCTACCTTCAGATCTTAGGATGCTTTCTTTCATGTTAGCTGATGTGCACATAGTAATTTCTTGATTTAGAGGCCAATAAAACACAAATACAAGTTGTTTTTTTTTTATGAATTCTCATGGAACAATTCAAGTTGAATATACAGGGATGGGGAAAAGTGTGTTTACAGCTGTTTGTATGGAAAAAGACATGCAGGTTATGATTATTACAATAGCTTTATTAACTCTATAGCTTTAAGAAGGAGATGACAAATAAGAGAGGTGGCACAGTGGTAGCGCTGCTGCCTCGCAGTTAGGAGACCTGGGTTCACTTCCCAGGACCTCAGTGGGCTGGCACCCTGCCTGGGGTTTGTTCCTGCCTTGCACCCTGTGTTGGCTGGGATTGGCTCCAGCAGACCCCTGTGACCCTGTGTAAGAATATAGCGGGTTGGAAAATGACTGGCTGAAATCTCTTGTTCTTCATTGAGGTTGATATTTTCATTGAATGCTTCCAGTGGTTTTTGTTTATACACTTACTTATTGAGCAAAAAGTAATCTGAATTTTGTTTGAGGATTGTTTAATCAATCACGGCCACACTTCTAGGTTCCTAGGTGGTGGTTGGTGGAGCTGAAAATCTTCAGGTCTTCTACAATTAAGAGAGTGAGCAAGAGAGATGACTTTATTTGCCCCCAAGAGGAAATTAAGATTTTACAGAAGCTCCAATAACACAGTAGTATAACAAACATCCCCCACTCCCACAAGAAACTCTGGCTCAGCCAATGATATGAGAGCTTTTTCCATCTAGTAACAGGCTTGTAGTTGGGAGTAACATGGATGAGGTTGTGGTCATATCTGCCCAATTGTGTAACAGGTTTACATTTAAAGGTATTTTTAACAAACCACGTCCAACATGTGTCCATGAGAAAATGATGCAACTAATGGAAGTCTGTCATTGTTCCTTACAAGGTTCCTCTGGCTGAAGTGTCCACCATTCATGAGTCGTAGTGATTCATCATTAGAGTGTTGGTTGCTGAGTCCCCATTTGCAGAGGGAGGAATATAAGCATTAATAAGGATGATATTACATACACTGTATCTTCCTGGTCAGGTAACATGGATGAAATCCTACAGCCAATACTTCAATGTCTGGGGTACAGTTTTAATTTAATTGCAATATGCTCAATTTAACCCCATTCTTCCTTCACATAAGATGACCAGTCCCCCTCTTGCCTTTTTTCTATTCCATGTGATCATAACAGATGAAATCCACCGCGCATTAAAACAGTGTCAGGAATATGAAGGTTAGGAGATGAATGATTATATGAGGGGAGGTTGATTTCCAGTGCTGATGATGAAATCAAGACCAAGGTTATTGTGGAGGGTGCTTGGTGGATTTAGTTAAATACAAAACATTATCCTTGAAATAGTCCTCTTATTTTTACATTTGGGATTGTGACCCAGCCTTTGTCATGGTGAGGCTACAGAGGTGAGTGGTTCATACTGGTTAATACGAAGAGTCTGGCAACAGGGTGCACTGCATTCAGTTCCCACATAACCTTGTTTTGTTCATTATCACCATTGTATTATTTTGATTCAATAATTTAAATGGTGTCTGCTGCTGTAAAAGCTTAAAAACAGTACAGAGGCAGAATAGGGGGCAATCAATTTTTGAAATCCCAGCTTGCTCATCTTTTAGAAACAGGAAGGTTGTTCCTGTATTGAGCCACTGTGATAGTATCTGCGGTTGTTACATTTTATTATTTTTCCACAGACAGCCATATCTTGCTGCAGGGATGTTTGATGCTCAGACCAGAAGTTAAATAAATAGCATCAGGCACTGGAGTCCTCCAGTTAACATTGACTGTATGCATGGTTTGTTTCTTCCAATATTATGCATTTCTTTCCTTTGTGGGTTTCTATGTCTCTCAGTAGTTTGTGTATCTGCATTACTTCTTTATTGACAATTTGTATGTCTTTGTAAACATTTCTTCAAGGAGTTTCTTTTTTGTCATGTAGTTAAAATCCATCTAAGATGCCCCACCTAACATTCTAGAGACTTCAAGTAGGTTGACTGTATACAATTTGTTCTGAACTTTATGTGTTTTTGTTTGTATCTTTTGAGCTTTTGCCAGGATTCAGAGTTATTTCTGGAGTTCAAGTCCTCGTTGTGTTGATATGTAATACTGTGATTTCAGTTGTTGTATTTTGGCTAGCACTTTGTGATTTCACTCTCACCATATACAGTGCCTGCCATGAATATTGGCACCCTTGGTAAATAAAGCAAACAGGGCTGTGGGAAAAAAAGCCTGCATTGCGTATTCTCTTGATCTTTCATTCAAAACATTAACAAAACAAAAAAAAAAAAATGAAATAATCAAAAGTAAAAGAAACGGATATTATAAAACAAGTATTTTTCTCAAATTATAATAACTGTCATACCTTTGTTTATTGCACAGTCCCCTTTTGCCAACATAACTGCTCAGAGTCTTCTCATACGATGCTAAATGAGGTTGGAGGACACATGGCAAGGGATCGGAGACTATCCATCCATGCAGAATCTCTCTAGACTTCAGAATTCAAAGGTCCTCTTCAGCTCATTCCATAGATTTAGGTCAGGGGACTGGGATGACCACAGCAAAACCTTGATTTTATGGTCGCTGAACCATTTTTATGTTGATTTTGAAGTGCACTTTGGATCATTGTCCTGCTGAAAGAGCAAACAACTTACCAATTTAAGCTTTATAGCAGAGAGAGTCAAGTTATGATTTTATATCTGATGAAGTCCATGATACCATGCATCCTAAAAAGCTGTACTGGGCCCTAGGGAAAAAAAATCCAGAAAACACAAAGATCTTCAACATATTTCACAGTAAGAATGACTTATTTTTCCTGGATGTCTCCATACTAAACCCATCACTGGTGTCTGTTGCTAAAAAAAACATTTTTGTCTCATATGACCACAGAACTTGGTCCACTGAAAGTTCCAGTAATGCTCACCTGCAATGCAAAAAGCTTAATAACTGCCTTTTTTTTTTTTCAAAATTGAGTTTTTTCAGTATTTAGAGTTATTAGGTCTCTCCTGATGTTATAAGGTAGTGGTGATGGCCAATTATGTCTTCATTCCGGTCATAGCATGACGG
This sequence comes from Polypterus senegalus, assembly GCF_016835505.1. NCBI lineage: Eukaryota > Metazoa > Chordata > Cladistia > Polypteriformes > Polypteridae > Polypterus > Polypterus senegalus. The sequence continues at coordinate 155,255,673 of NC_053161.1, forward strand.
AAGAAGCTAGTATGTACACAGTATTCTACATACTGCGAGACAGAAACCTAGCAACTCCACTGACCAATAGGGAAAGACCACCTACCAATGAAAATGTAGGATTACAATCACATGCTTTAAATGCTGTGACTGCGTGATTTAAATGGTGTTTGTTTTTTGTTTTTTTTCACAAATCAACAATATTGTGTACATGAAGCTCAGGAAAAATGAAATCTAGAGATCGTTAATTATAGGGGTGACATCATTTTCTCACTTGAAAGATGTAATACTCCATTTTTCCATAGTGGGTGAGAAAGTCTGGCTAGCTGTAATTGCTTGTGTTTGCTGTTTGAGAACAGCAGAGACATTTTACTGGCAAACCCCCTCAAACAGCTTGCGATTATATAGTCGCCATCTGCTCATAGTTTTGAAGACTACCTGACGCCGAGACCCAACCAATATCTGCAGTTCTCCAGCTATGGCCCTTGGACATACTTTAGAGTACTCAAGCCATCCTCCTCAATGCGCGTAGGGTCAACACAAAGACCCACATCCTCTGCCAGGCCAATTCTTAGCATCTCGAGGTTCTTTAAACTTATTAAATATTGTTGTGAGGAAAATTGACATTCGGCCATTTTCTTACAGCCATTTCCTGATTGTTGCAGCTCAACAACCTTTTGTCACACATCATTAATTGTGTTCTTTCCTACTGTGATTGATGTCTAAGAGAATCAGGCCTGTGTGTCACCACAAGTATTCAAAATGTAAAATAGGAATGGGTGCATACTTCAGTTAGATTTACCCATATGATAATTCTGGCACACATTTTTGAGGAATTTCTTTTTCCTTTCAATTATTTCACTTCAGTTAAAGGTTAGACTTGTATTAATATTTTGAATGAAAGATCAAGAGGTAGAACAAAGAATGATATTTTTTTCCACAACCCATTCTACTGCTATTTACCGAAAGTGTTGATATTAGTGGAGGCCACTGTAGAGCTTATTTAAAGACACCGCTCTGTGTCTGAGTTTTACTTTTTCTTCAATTTGTTTCATCCAAGGTGTAATGCATTTTTGTCTATTTTCCTTTCTGCAATAACTTTAGGAGTAATAAGGTTCGCTGCCCAGCCCGGATTCCTATTAACTGTTATTCTCTCCAGTGTGAATACTTGTGTGGCGCCGAAGGCTACTCTTTCGTGAGAATTGTCTGCCACACTCAGAACAGCAATATGGCTTCTCTCCAGTGTGAATTCGGGTGTGGATCTTAAGACACCCACTGGTTGTAAATCGCTTGCCACAGTCAGAACAGAAAAATGGCTTTTCTCCAGTGTGAATCATTTTGTGCCGCTGAAGACTGCTTATCCTCAAGAACCGTTTTCCACAGTCAGAACAGAAAAATGGCTTCTCTCCGGTATGAATTCTTGCGTGGCTCCGAAGGCGGCTCATTTGTAAGAATTGTTTGCCACATTCTGAACAGTAATAGGGCTTCTGTGTCATCTGACTCCAAATATCTTTGTATTTAGTTATGCAGGTAAAAACTGCCCCTTTGTGCTGGACAGACACTCAAAGCCACTGAGTTCGTATTTTGAATTTGTTTTTGACTGTTGATCGCATCTATCCTCGTTTGTTTTTCAACAGGTACAGCCCCACACTGAAAAATGTCTGATATCAAAGGCTCAGTTCCAGATGCTGGTTTCTTCATATTATCATTATGGGGTGTCTGTTGTAGCCTTGGATTAGCAGACGTCTGAGGAACTGAAGACAGGGAAAAGCTGCCACTCTCTGGTAAATCTGTAGGAACACAATATTTCACACATTTATATAAACGCGGAACAAGCCATCTCAGAAAGATGTGACAAAGGCAAGCATTTATTGTAGAATAACTTTTGCCTGTCTCAATAAATTCAAACCACAATAACATTTCAACAGCTGTACTTCCATTTTACGGATGACAGAAATCATTGTGTCTCTGCTAAACAGTGTTTTCAGTAATATATCCCCCCAAAAATGCTGAACTTGCAAAACATTTAGACACCAAAAACTATAAAGAGGATAGGAAAACATGATAATTGTGAGCTACCCCACCAGGATTTGATTTGCAGTACATGAAAATGTAAATGTGTGTTTAAATTGCATGAATTGTGAACAGCACAACTAGCTGCAATTAAAATGCAAATGTTGCTCCCTCACATGATGACAATTGATTATGTAGCCACATCAGTAGGAAAGAACTAAACCATTGGGGAGAAGCACAATTTGTTCAATTTTTGTAAGCATTATGCAGAATTGCACACCTTTTAATTGTCACCATATTTGCCTGAAATAATGGTTGTGAAAACAATACTCATAACATGATATAATCCGGTGATTCTTGCAATGCTAAAATAGAACTGCATGCCAAGCAAGTGTGATACACAACTGTAATAAGAACTGGGAATTAAGCAATTAGTTAAAAGAAATTGGCTTATTTACTTATATTTTCTGCTTCTATGGGGATTTAAATCCACAAATGACTGAGTGTTTATCAGCAGCCACAGAGATTCTTTGATAAACACACCAGATGTAAAAAACTGATGCAAGCCGAGTGGGAAACAAAATCTAATGAGAGTAAAGGCCAATACAAGACTAGGCAAGAAAAAAAAAGAATCAAATCAGAGCTACGTCAGTCGTGAAAGACCAAAAGTCAGTATCCAGTAGCCATCCTGCAAACTCCTCAGCAACACAACCAAGTGAACTTGGCACTAAATGCAAAATCAACCACAATTTAAGATCACAAGGCTATGACTTGGATAGTCAGCCAGGCAATATTGCTGTCATATATTGGGATAAAAAGAAAAGGATCCCCTCCTGTGTCTCTGCCTGTTGACAGCACATTTATATTCTGTGTGATCTAGATAGATAGATATTTTATTAATCCCAAGGGGAAATTCACAATAGAGAAAAATAGAGATAAAAAGGTAAAAAGATAAAGTCATATACGGAGCTGCTGGAAAGGCTGCCACTCGGATGCGGCGCCGGAAATGAATTGATTGTTTCTACAGAAACAGAAAACTTTTATTAATCCTGAGGGAGACTGTTTATGTTACAACTCTACACATAGACAAAGGCACAAGGAAGACCAACAAGTTCAAAAAATAAGTATGTAAAATAAAAAATATAAATCTATACTAATAAAAGGCAAAGCCCTCACTCACTCACTCACTGACTCACTCACTCACTCACCACTAATTCTCAAACTTCCCGTGTAGGTAGAAGGCTGAGATTTGGCAGGTTCATTCCTTACAGCTTCCTTACAAAAGTTGGGCAGGTTTTATATCGAAATTCTACGCGTAATGGTCATAACTGGAAGCAGTTTTTCTCCATTTACTGTAATGGAGATGAGCTTCAACGCCATGGGGGTGGAGTTTCGTGTGACATCATCACGCCTCCCACGTAATCACGCAGCACATAGAAAATCAGGAAGACCTCAAAAAAGCGCTGAAGAAAACATATAATTGAGAAGGCAGCGAAACAATAAGAAGCGAGTGAGTGACATATACAACCATATTGATGAGTTCTGCTACTTCGGAAACAAAGCACGATGTAAACCTACACTTTAAATTAAGTTCATAGACAGGCTGCCGCTGGCGTTTGTAATTTAGTGCCTGCCCATATAAGGCCGTCCGTCAGCGGCAATCCAATAGCAAACTGCCACGGGTAAATATTCACGGGTGAAGGACTGTGCTTATGGAGAGGAAGATGAGATGGTCAGCGTGGTGTTTGGCACAAACTCAGCGAAACTGCGAGAGAAAGTTTTAAGTGCCAGGACTAAGGTAACATTAAATACAGCCATGGACATAGCACGAGATGGCACCAGCACAGCTGGGAACCTTCGATGCAAGTACACCGAGTGGCTCACGTGAACTGACGCAGTGCACAGATAAAAGCAACAGTTCCAAAGAGCGCTGAACAAAAACCGAATTACACAATTGAAAAGGCAGCAAAAAATATGAAGCGTCTGATAAGCATATTCATAAATGCAGCTACTGTGGAAACAAAGCACACGGTGGAAAAAGTCAATGTCCCGCTAAAGGAAGACAGTGTAAAAAACCCGTGCATGCAGTGTGTCAGGTCTCAGATAAAGAAGAAGACGAGCTGTTTATTGATGCAGTAAGAAACGAATCGATGAATGAAACCTGTCATCTTTACAACGATTGACAAACACGGAATGTAACTTGAACACAACACATCCTACAAATACGAACCTGATTGAAAGAAATAATGATAATCAAATCCTTGATGACAGCAACACTCAGTAACACTCACAAAACAAATACTGTATATTGACAATCATGTTACATTATTTTTAAAATGTTTCCTTTTCTTTTCTACCTTTTTAACACACTACTTCTCGCTGCGATACGGGTATATATATATATGTATATATATATATATATATATATCCCGCTCTACATACTCGAATAATGGATACTTTATTCGCCATCAATGATTGTTTTGGTAAAGCCATACTCAGTGTATTCATTAGATGAATGGTAAAAAAGTAAGAGCGAGGGGAGGATGACTCATTGAGGCATGCAGGCTGTAGTGCGTCAACTCTATCTGAATTGCGCGATCACATTTGAAAAATATATCTTTTCAAGTTCTATTTAGTCCATATGTGTCAAACTCAAGGGCCGCGGGCCACATCCGGCCCGGCGTGTAATTATATCCAGCCCGTGAGATCATTTTATATACTGTATTATTGTTATTAAAGCCGGGTATATGAAGCGCTGGTAACACAATAAACTACAGATCCCATAATGCAGCGCTTCAGCTGCCTTGCCGAACACTTACCACGTTAATCAAGTCTACCTTATGATGCTGCAAGTTATTGCGAAGCTACAGTTATTGCGCACTGAGTTTGCACGGCGCTTTGGTGACTTTGAAGAACAAAAAAAGTCCGTCTACATGCGGCTCAAACCTTGTGCATGTTTGGTAGCACATATCTGTGTGAGAAGCTCTTCTCAGTGATAAAGACTAACAAAACAGCACACAGGAGTCGCCTCACTGATGAGCACCTGCAATCCATCCTGAGAATCTCCACAACACAGAACCTCACAGCAAACAGAAACGAACCTGTGGCCAAAAAGATGCCAGGCGTCCAGCTCTAAAATGACATATGAGCAAAGACAACTGAATGATTTGATTTGTTATTGCACGCAAGAGCGGGAGTCAACCGTTTTAACAAACAGCGTATTGCACTGATACGAAATAGCTGTGTGTGTATATATGTAGATATGTATGTATATGTATGCTTATATATATATGTGTGTGTGTGTGTGTGTGTGTGTGTGTATGTATATATATATATGTATTTCTGTGTATATATGTGTGTGTAAATATATATATATATATATATATATATATATATATATATATATATATATATATATATATATATATATATATATATATATATATATATATATATATAACAACAACACTCAACACTCACAACAGTGACAAAACAATTACATTGACAATCAGGTTACGTTATTTTCAAAATGTTTCCTTTTCTTTTCATTGCTTCTTTAACACACTACTTCTCGCGGCCTGGTATTTTGCTATACTATATAAAAGAAAAAGGCAACTTTCCTTTCTTTACACCTTTTTTCCTTTTATCCCAAACCAAAGCCTTTCTCTCTTAACACTGCAGAGGACACAAAACTAATTTTCTTTAAATGCCGGTAAGGCACATTACCAGAGGCACAAATTTGAATGTTCACATAGAAAATGTAATTTCAATGTACCTGTACTTCTTAAAACGTTAATGTTTTACTGTTTAATAACTTATAGACTATAATTTATTATTTTTCCCTTGCACTCAGTGACCAAACCTATACACACACATATAGACACATACAAACATATACACAAGTATATGTATGTGTATTTATACACACACACACACATACATACACACATGTATATAATTTGTGTGTGTGTATGTGTGTATGTATGTATGTATGTATGTATGTGTGTGTATATATATATGACAGCAGCAATCCAAGCTGTGAGAAAACACTAAAAAGGAGGCGTGTCAGACGTCGTGGTACATTTTCTGATGCAGCTACCGAAAACAACTTCCTGACGCTGCCGCCAAATACACAAAACAATTACTTTGACAATCATGTTACATTATTTTTAAAATGTTTCCTTTTCTTTCTCTTTCCTTCTTTAACACACTACTTCTCCGCTGCCAAGCGCGGGTATATATATATATATATATATAGATAGATAGAGAAATATATATATAGATAGATATGAGAACAACACTCATATCAATGACAAAACAATTACATTAACAACCATGTTACGTTAGTTTTAAAATTTGTCCTTTTCTTTTTCGTACCTTCTTTAAAACACTACTTCTCCGCTGCGAAGCGCGGGTATTCTGCTAGTATATTATAAATATCAAAATAAAGTACAATAAATCATCTAACTCTAAGCTCTACAAGTACATGGTAATGAAATACAATAATCATTTGAGTACCTTACAAAATCCCTAGTATACTAGACAGTAAGGCCTTGTTCACACGGGCGTTAAGTTTTTGGATAAACGAACTTGCTCTGAACGTCCTAGACATTTATGTTGCATTTTGTGGTGGCGATCGATTGACTTCTACACCGGCGTTTGTTTGTCTCTGTCTAACGCCAGCCTAGAGCCCAAATTGTAGTTTGTGTGTTAACCTGTGGAGGCAGTGTCGGGAACTGGATATGAATGCCCTTGTAGTTTTATTTGAGGTGCCACCTTTCAACATGGACCATTTTGCTATGTTATATATTAATCTTCTTGTTTTAAAAATACTCGTAATACGGCGACGTAGGAAGAGAAAAAATCGCAGCCGCTACTGGGTTCATCCTCTGACTGCACAACGTTGGGTTAAAGGAAGTTTTTTTGTGCTTTATGAAGAACTGCGAAAATTTCCGCGCAAGTTTTTTTAATTACTGTCGGATGTCGGTTTCCACTTTTGATTGTCTGCTGCACGCCGATCAACCAATATGCGACTTGGTGTTAGCCCCGAATATGTCACTTTGAGGTAAGAAAACAGTAGTCGAGTGTGCGCTTACACCGGTGTTATGCACTGAAATGATAACCCCCCGCTACGCCGAAGCGTAAAATAAACGCGCAGAAAACGAACTAGAAAAGCGGTTTCCTTGCGTTAGTTGGGTTTTGAACGCCAAGAAAAAGATGCATGCAACGTTTTTTTGATGCCGTATAAACGCGCAGCCGGACAAACGCACGTCACCAAAGCCCGTGTGAACACTCTCATTGACTCCTACGTGTAGAAAACACTCGGCGCTTCATCCGCGCTCACCGGACGCTACGAACGCAAAAAAAAAACCGCTCGATTTTAACGCCCGTGTGAACAAAGCCTAATACCAAACAGAGCTTGAAGTACTTCTCATAACAATACTGCACATTCTGAAAACAAAAAGCCTGTTAATGTCTGCCACTTTCATGTCGCCCTGTCCCCCAGAGTGCCACAGTGAATATATTAGCAATAAAAGTCAAAAGGAGCATAACCAAGTGTATGCTTTAAGTACTAAGTATACTGTACATAATGCGTGATGCCAAAAGAGCAAAGTAGACGGCAGAGATAAAATAAAAGCAGCCCTTTTGAGATGAATACATATGAACAGAATATATATATATATATATATATATATATATATATATATATATATATATATATATATATATATATATATATATATATATATATATCGATCTAAGAGTAATGTGGTTTGACCATGTATTAAAAATGAATTGCCAGGCTGGAGTAAAGAAGGTGTTAAATTTAAAAAGAGGGAAAGATAAAGTGCAAAAACAAGGTTGTAAAAAGAACTAACAGAAGCAAACATGGCGGGAGGGCATGCCTAGACTTAAGACTGCAATTAGAAGTCAAGTAAGACGGCATACTTTATTGGCTAACTGAACCGATTACAATATGCCAGCTTTCAAGGCAACTCGGGCCCCTTCATCAACTTGCCAGAAGAGGAGCCCTAAGCTAATTTGAAGGCCTGCATATTGTAATCGATTCAGTTACCCAATTAAAGGGGCCATTTTGCTCGATTTTTGTAAAAGGCGCTAGTTGCAGGACACTGCTATTGGGGGTGGATGTCAAAACAACTATATATAACGAGTAATGTGGCTAATTACTTTTGGAACTAAGCAATAAGTAATATTATTACTCTTTAAAAGTATTATTACTCTTCCTGAGTAACTTGCCCAGCAGTACTTGAGGACTTGATATTGTCCGTGCTCTTCTTCAGACAGTTCTTTGTTTTCTCCATGCCTAGTGTGGTACACACAGACACAAAGATTGAGCCAACTTTCCTCCATTTAAACTTTGATTTCTGTATTGCCAGCAGCAGGTTCTTGCCACAGGCGAGTTTCAATATAAATTAAAGGAGCGTCAAATGATTGAAATCCAATTACTTTTTATAATTTTATAAAGCTGCCAATAATGTTGTCCAATCCATTTCTAGAGTTCTGTGTGGAATTATATCACATTTGACTTTTCTTCTCTGCTTCTTTGTATTGTTCCAGTTGAAACAAAAGAAATAAACAAGTAAATCCCAAAGCATTTGTAATTGCTGTCTTTTTCTGAGAAATGTGGTGCACTTTCTGAGACAAGCACAGGGTGCTAATATTTCTGGAAAGGACTATATTTGAGATGATGTTTAGTGTCCTCCAGCCACCATAAAAAAACCTCTCACTCCATCTGAACTAGTGTGATGCTAAGGTATCACCTGTTGCATGGCTACACTCAGGTCCTAAATCTGTATCCGGACTTGACTTGTCATGTGGTGGGTGCAGCAATGACCTGTATCAGTACGTGCTCTTAACCTCTCTCTCCTTTCTCTTAGTCCTTTGGTCTTACAGCTCTCGAATCAAGTTCAAATTGTGTCATAGCTACTATCTATCTGTGTGTTGTTGGCATTGTCTCTCCAAGTTTACATGGACTTTCTCCCACATACCAGAGTCTAGAAGGTTAGGCAGACTGTTCAGTCTAAATTGGCCAAGTGCAAGCAGTTCCATCAGGTTTGGGCCCTGTTTCCCATCTGATGCAGTTGAGATAGGTTGCAAATCCCCAGGACCTGAAATTAAAATAAGGGAGTTTAGTAAATGAACAAATGAGAATAAAAAAGCAGTGGGCAGGTTATTTTATTTGGTAGGATACAACACAGTTATTTACATAATTGGTAAGCAATTAAACAAAACAATGAGAGTGGGTATGAGCTTTGGTGGGTCTGTGAGGGTTGAGATCGATTTTCATGCACATAAATCTCTACTATGAACTCAATAATGCAAAACATAAAACAAGTCAAATTCAGTAATGGATTCAAAGAGTATTTGACAAGTCACATATTTGGGGGTAGAATTCGTCAGTCATTGTCCAACCCGCTATATCCTAACACAGGGTCACCGGGGTCTGCTGGAGCCAGCACAGGGCGCAAGGCAGGAACAAACCATGGGCAGGGCGCCAGCCCACCGCAGGGCACACACACACCAAGCACACACACAGTAGGGAAAATTTTAGGATCGCCAATGCACCCAACTTGCATGTTTTTGGACTGTGGGAGGAAACCCACGCAGACACGGGGAGAACATGCAAACTCCATGCAGGGAGAACCGGGGAAGCGAACCCAGATCTCCTTACTGCGAGGCAGCAGCGCTACCACTGCGCCACCATACCGCCGGGGTAGAATTAGCTTAACAAAAAATCTTTGAAACTGCAATCCTGTTTCTTTGTTAAGAGATGAAAATTTAACTCAACACCCCGGTACCTAAAAGCAGTTAGGGTACCGTTGCCTCTGTGTGACCCTCCAAGGAAATGTCTCCCCAGACAATCACATTCCCACTGCCCCATTGTCACCACACTCTTTAGTTTCTGTCACGTGCTCAGTGTGAACCTACTCTTATCTGTGAGGAGAATAAGGGCACCAATGGCGGAGCAGCCAATTGTGGCATTCTCTGGCGAATGATAACTAAGCTGCACAGTGATAGGCTGTGAGCACAGGTCCCGCCAGAGGAATTCGAGCCCACATGCCACCCTTATTGAGTCTGTGACACTTTGGTCAGACACATGCACACCAGTAGCCAGCTGGAGGTCATTCTATAGGGCTCTGGCAGTGCTTCCTCCTCACACAAAGGAGCAGATACCAGTCCTACCGCTGGGTTGATGCTCTTCCACGGCCCTGTCCAGATCTACTCGTGTAATGGCCCATTTCTTGGTATCTCCTCCATGCTCTTGAGACTGTGCTGGGAGAGACGCAGCAAGCCGTCTTGTGACAGCACGTCATCCTGGAGGAGCTGGACTACCTGTTCAACCTGAATCGGCTGCAGGTACCACCTCAGGCTACCAGTAGTGACAAGGACACGAGCAAAACACAAAACTAGAGAAGAACCAGTCAGGAAGGACAAGGAGAGACCAATGGTCTGCAGTCACTATTCCCTTTTAGGGGTTGTCTTGCTGTTGCCACTCCATGTCACCTGTTGTCACTTTCATTGGCATCAAAGCAGGTGAAGTTGATTTACAATCACTTAAGCTTCTTAACTGGACAGATTGATGTCCCTGAAGTTTAGTTGACTTGGTGTTACACTGAGATGATTAAATGTTCTTTTTTTTTTTTTGAGCAGTGTATATAACCAATAGGTCACCTGGCAAACTCCCAGTTAATAGAGTCCTAGCTATTTGAAATGACAAAGAAGTGTCCATCACCAGCACATCCTGTTGCCAACAATCACCTTGGTGTTCTGTGATCTTTGCAAACAGGTGACATGCATGGTAGAATTTGTAATTGATGTTATGCTGGTAAAGTATCTATCTAAAATGTAGTGCTGACTTCAATATTTCCATTTTTAGGGGAATAAAGAAATAAGTAATGAATTATGTTGGTATAAATTACTTTTTTTTTTAATTCAAAATCTATAATTCTTATATTACTTCTTTCAAGTGTTTATAAGACCGTTACCCATTTAATTCATATTAAGTTCAGTGCAAAAGCGACAAGTAAGGTTGAAAGCACTCACTGATAGTTAAAAAAAATAAATTTGCATTATTTGACAGTTAACTATGTAACATTCTTTGATCTGCTATGATCGCAACTGAGAGGGCACTCTTGGTGCATGTCTGCCGATTTGCAGACCAACCACACGTGTTACCTGGTAGGTAACCGCCCATACAATCAGATTGTGATTCAGACTTCGAATTTTATATTTTTTTATATATATATATATATATATATATATATATATATATATATATATATATATATATATATATATATATATATATATACATACATACATACATATACATATATATATATATACATACATATATATATATATATATATATATATATATATATATATATATATATATATATATATATTATATATATATATATATATATATATATATATATATATATATATATATATATATATATATACATACACAGTGGAACCTCGGTTTACGAGTGTTTTGCAAGACAAGCAAAAATTTTTAATAAATTTTGACTTGATAAACGAGCGATGTCTTGCAATACGAGTAGTATGGATACACTGTCTGCTGAGCGTCATGTGATCACAACTGAGCTGATGGTGGTTCTCTCTCTCTCCTTATCTCGCTCGCTCATCGCGTCTTTTTCTCTCTCTCCTTATCTCGCTCGCTCGCTCCCTCATCGCGTCTTTTTCTCTCTCCTTATCTCGCTCGCTCGCTCCCTCATCGCGTCTTTTTCTCTCTCCTTATCTCGCTCGCTCAGTGCGTCTTTTTCTCTCTCTCTTCTTATCTCGCTCGCCCAGCGCCTCTCTCTGTTTACTACAGCATTGTGACTGTGTGTGTGTGCGCTGTGAAGTGCGAGTCCTCATCTTGCTCCCCAAAACACGAAGCTGAGTCTCAGTACTTTAACACCAGCTGAATAAACACCAGTTTATTCAGTTTGAAACAGCAACAGCGCTGTTATTTATTGCAGCGGGATCTTTATAATGTTCCTTGATCTTTTTGGATGCGCTTATACGGCGAACTGCTACAGCGCTGGGAGACTGCGATTGTATGGCGTTATTTCAGTGCCACTATTCTGAGCGCACGTAAAAAAATATTGCAAGTGCAAGTGTTGCATTTTGAGAAGAAATTTATTTTGAGCGTACAAAAGCTGAATTTGAGTGAACAAAATTCATTGCTGCGTGCAAAAAATGTATTTCAGTGTTTGCACTTATCCATATACACACACACACAATAGCACCCCCTCTCGCTCAGTTTTTTCATTTGCGCTTGCTCGCAATGTGTTGCTTGCGCTCACAACATTCTCTGCTGCAAGCGCTCAACTCTCTGTACACCGTTAAAAGTGTGCCACAAAACCAACCAATCACAGACTTGGTTTCAAAAATTCTGATTGGCTCTTACGGTCTCCAATCAGCTCGCTAGCTACTGCATTCCGGAAACAGTCCGAAATGTAGCTAAATCCAGCTAAACTCAATTAAACCCCAATTTGGATAATATCTTTAATTATTTTATTTTAAAATATATTATTTGTTAAGACTATCGTTGGTGTAGTATAATGTAGTTGCATTATACAACCATGCCAACTGACTGTTTCGAATGCAGCAGCTAGCGAGCTGATTGTGTATATGTGTGTATATATATATATATATATATATATATATATATATATATATATATATATATATATATATATATATATATATATATATAGTGATTCAGACTTCGAATTTTATATTTTTGTATATATATATAAATATATATATATATATATATATATATATATATATATATATATATACCATACCATATTTATTTGTTGAGCTTAAAACACAGCATTACAACTGACCAAAGCGCTGTACAGTTCCAACAAGCAGGACTAAAAGCAAAATATTAAAAATAAACATTAAGAGAGAATTAAAACAGAGATACTAAAACAGGTCAAGGGACCAAATAAAATAGAGAAAATAGCAAAAGACAAGTGGAAAATGAAACAGGTTAAGAATTAAAAGCCAATGTGAAGAAGTGCGTTTTTAGGCGAGATTTGAATGTGGCGACTGAAGCGGCTTGCCTAACCACTAAGGGCAGGGAGTTCCAGAGCCTGGGTGCACAGACGGAGAAAGCCCTTTCACCACGAGCTTTAAAACGTGCCTTGGGAACGGTTAGGAGCAGCTGATCTGTGGATCTAAGAACACGAGGGGGATTGTGACAATGGAGCAAGACACTCAAATAGGCGGGGCTAGACCGTTTAATGCCTTATAGGTTAGGAGGAGAATCTTAAAATCGATTCTGAATCTAACCGGCAGCCAGTGAAGGGTTTTCAAAATTGGTGAAATGTGTTGGATTCTGCTACTTCCAGTTAGAAGCCTTGCAGCCGCATTTTGAGCCAGTTGGAGTCTAGAAAGTGTGGCTTTACTGATACCAAAAGGCAGGAATTAGAGTAGTCAAGCCGGGACGTAATGAATGCATGAATTACTGATTCCAGGAGGTGGTTAGAAAGAATAGGCTTGAGTTTGGCGATTCGCCTTAGATGGAAAAAGCAGGATTTTACTGTGCTGTTGACTTGAGCATCCATTTTCAGGAACGTATCCATTTTGATTCCAAGATTGGAGACAGACGAAGTTACTGGAATGGGAAGAGAAACGAGGCCAAGGGGTGGAGCCTGTTTGCAGTCGGGACTAAAAATAATGACCTCGGTTTTTGAATCGTTCAGGTAAAGGAAGTTTACATATATTTTTTATATTTTTATATTTTAAGTTTACATATATTTTTTATATATATATACACACACACACACTATATTATATATATATATATATATATATATATATTCACAGTGGAACCTCGGTTTACGAGTGTTTTGCAAGACAAGCAAAATTTTTAATATAAATATATATATATATATATATATATATATATATATATATATATATATATATATATATATATATATATATATATATATATATATATATATATATATATACACCAAGCACACACTAGGGCCAATTTAGAATCGCCAATCCACCTAACCTGCATGTCTTTGGACTGTGGGAGGAAACCGAGCGCCGGAGGAAACCACGCAGACACGGGAGAACATGCAAACTCCACGCAGGGAGGACCGAAGCGAACCGGGTCTCCTAACTCTGAGGCAGCAGCGCTACCACTGCGCCACCATGCATATATATATATATATATATATATATATATATATATATATATATATATATATATATATGTGTGTGTGTGTGTGTGTGTGTGTGTGTGTGTATATATATATATACACATAAATTTTTTAATGTAGGTTGATCGTTTTGACCTAGGGCCTCATGTATAAACGGTGCGTAAATGTTGCGTAAGAACTTTTCCACGATCAAATCGCGATGTATAAAACCTACACTTGGCGTAAATCCACGCACTTTTCCACGGTACCTCATACCATGTCGTACGCAAGTTCTCCGCTCGGTTTTGCAGACTGGCGGCACCCAGTGTCAAAGCAGTGCTACTATTCCTGTGTGGTTACACCTTATTTTCCTGACGCGGCTTTATAAATACACCGAAACTAACCGCATATTGTTTATTAGTGTAATGCATCTGATTGTAATTAACTTGTAACAATATAATGGTAGAGGGAACAGCCATAGTATTCCAAATACCATAACTGCTTTAGCGTTGTTACTCTCACTTCTTCTTCTTCTTCTTCTTCTTCTTTCAGCTCCTCTTGTTAGGAGTTGCCACAGCGGATCATCTTTTTCAATATTTCTCTCACTGCACCACTCAGAGTATTTATATCACTGTATCTGAGTGTGAATCACAGCAACAGCTGATCGGAAAGGGAATTATCGGTATACAGCTTCAAGGACACGCTGTCTCAGCCACTGCAAAATGTTTTAAAGCCTTTCCTGTACGGACCTCGCGGTTCAGAAACAGAAACAATATCATTTATAAGGTGAAATTCAGCAAAATATGTTTATTAAATTATACAGATAAAACTTTAACTTCATTTAAATAATCTATATTCTTCACTGGGAGTGTCGTTAAGGATAGATTAATTAAACATGTACTACGAAGACATTTCAATGTTCTTTAAACGTTTTGAAGAATCGGCGCTAAGCTTACAGATGGCTTAACGTCCATTACAGAGCTGATTGTATGGCGATCGGTTACTTGGGGAAAGAAAAGCACTGACTGCAGTGACGGCTACGCCAATATATATTGAATATAAAACAGAAGAGAAAATACCAACACAGCTAAAAACACAGCGACAAAATTCGGAAAAAGTTAAATGCTTCTGTCAAGAGCACGAGGCGGCTATGCAGCCATCCACTGTGCATAAACTACCTTACTGACGGGCGGGCGAAGAAGCCACCGATTCTTCCTCTGCCCAGTGCCACCACAAGCCTAGAGCCGCCCCTGATTGTACTGCTGCAATAAATTATTTCATTGAAGTGAAACATGTTTAATAACGTGCTTTAACTCCTATCATCATGAAAATGATATCACATATACATCTCAGTATTTTAGTTATTCAGAGAACTGTAATATCACAAATGTAATGGATTCTGTGTCCAGTTGGAGGAAGAGAGCCGGTTTAAGAAGCAAGTAGTGATTCACACACATAGAGCACATAGAAGATCAAATACAAAACAAAGCATTTAACGTACTACTTTAATTACGATGTGATTTGAGAAACTGGTTAATTAAATGATTTTAAGATGAAGTTTATGATGTTCTACTTTAATGACAAAATAAACTACGTGATTAAAGTGGAAATGTCGAGATTGAAGTTGACATTTCGTGCTTTTTCCTCACTGTGTGCCTTTTTTCTCTGTACCCTAATAAGCTTTCATATGACACTCAGACAGTGGGCTTACAACTCGGCTTTCACGGCGACTTTGATATGCGACTTCTTTTTTTATTTCCGGCACTGTGCGATTTTGTGGATGTGAGCTTTCAAGTTTCTCCAACACGCTATGTCACTCGATCAACTTCCTTTTGTTGATTATACCACGGTTGATTTGAACAAATAGTATGTTTTTCCTTTGCCTCCACTTGGTATTCGCTGAAATTCTTATATTTTCCCCGTGCTTTTCCCATTGTCTTTTCACAGAAGGCTGCGCTTAAGGGCGATTTATATTGATTTGCATATTCAAATAGGCATAATTCTGGGAGGATTTGGGGCGTTACATAATGCGCGTGCACGAGCGTTAGTTTTCACGCTGGTCGGGATTTATGTAGCGGAAGAACGTGGAAGTTGGAGTACGCACAGATTCCTGCATCTGGATTTTTCTGTGCGTAAGTACATTTCAGCTTTTGTGCTTACGCCATGTTATAGTACGAGTTCTACGCACGGCGTTATGAGGCCCCTGGTCTTTTTAAAAGTAGCTCGCAAGCCGAAAAAGTGTGGGCACCCCTGCTGTAAGCAAATTACATGAAACCCTGGATTTATGGTGTGTTACTCTAGCACTCACCTTTCCCAGAGTAACTTGAACAGGATTCTTTCGGAGGCCTCTTCAAGCACAACACTGAAGACTCTGACTTCACATGGACAGAATGATTCTGAGGTGGGGAGAGGGGTCCACAAGGGGTAAAGCCTAATCCAGGTACTGCTTCATCTGGACACTCATACTGAGAGGCAGACTGTGGTTTAAGGTCCTCTTCCTTGATATTGCTTACACTTTCTGATTTCTGTGTCTCGGCGCTACCACATTTTGATTCTAATTCTTCTTTGACCCCTATTTTCCACCACTCACACTGCTCTTCCTTAATGTCTAGGTTCTCTTTCTTAAGTTGCACAGACTCTTCTTCACCACCCTCTTCCTTTACGTCCAAACTTTTCTTCTCCATGGCATATATGGAAAGGATACCACCATGCAATGCAGAGTTGTCCACTTTATTATTACAATTCTCTTCTGAGACTACCTGTTTTCATTGCAAAATGCTCCAGCAAAGCCAGAAATGTCTCCTCCATATTGCACATCTGATGCTGAAAATGACAGGTTCTTTTCTTTGTCTGGAGAGAGAGGTAGAAGATATTCAAAGATGTACCAAGAAGCACAGAACATATTTGACTCAACTCATTTATCCACACTCTATATTTCAGTAATATTTAATTGTGGGGGAAAAAAAAAATCACATTACCATAAAGGTTTGTTTTCTGTGCTGAAACTCATTCCACAGCCATCTGAGTACTGTGCCCTGCACTGCTACCTCTTGTAATGTTCCACATAAAAGAGATTTATACATACAGTGGGTATAGAAAAGAATCACCCCCTTCGAAATATTCCCATTTATTTTGCTTTACAGCCTTAAATGAGAACACACAAACCAATATTTTTTCCTGCTTTACTTACTCAATGCAATCTATAACTTCCAAGTGAAAGATACAACTAGGGAATCCATTCCCGGACGGGTTTATCCATTCCCGGGAATTCGGGAATCCCGCATTTCATTCCCTGGATTGTGAACGGTTTTAGAATGACTGACACTTATTTTTAATAAAACTACTGCAATATGTTGACATAAAGAAAAGACTAATCTTATCTACAAGCAGTTCATGCTGTCATACAAGTACATGTATCTTTAGTTGTGGTAATAAGAGCGTAGAAAGCACAACGTCCTCACAGGTGGCGCAGTGGTAGTGCTGCTGCTTTGCAGTAAGGAGACTGTGAAAGATTGTGGGGTTGCTTCCCGGTTCCTCACTGTGTGGATAGCGCTTTAGTACTGAGAAAAGCGCTATATAAATGTAATGAATTATTATTATTAACGTGTCCAGTGTGCGGTCGTCCAGGCAAGAGCACACCTTCGTGCAGAGTATGCCAGCCGTTGAGAAAGCACGCTCTGCCTCCACTGAAGTAGGCGGCACAATCATCAGATACCTATACACTTGTTCTAAACAACGCCCGCGCTTGCCGTTGCTCTGAAACACTGCCATTTCAGCTTTTACTGATGCATCCAGTTTCTTGTCATCATTCTGTGATGGCAAGTTTCTTGGCACAGATAATGCAGAGGCAACAGACTGACTCATTGCAATTTCAAGTTGCTGTTCAATGCTGTTGTCTGATGAAGTGCAAGCTGCAGCAATGACGCCACCTTAATTATTTTCAACTATAACTCTGTTATTTCTTGATCGATTTTTACACGCAATATATGCGAGCTTGGCCGTTCCCGTTTTCCCGGGAATTACAGCAGTTTCATTCCTGGGAATGGATTCCCTAATCACAACTACAGTTCAGAAGAATTTGATCCACCTGTGATCAATTGTAATCCATGTGATTAGTGAAGCTGTTCCTGGAGCATTCATTCCCTTGCTTGGTAGTGCAACTGACAGCAAACAACTGACTATGGGTGGCAAGTCACTTTGAAAAGATCTCAGGGACAGAGTTGTGGACAGACATAAGGCAGAAGATGGATACAAAAAACATCTCAAAGGCTTTATCAATCCCAAGGTGCACAGTAAAGTCCATAATAAAGAAGTGGCAAGTGTTTGGTACTACTAGGACCATTTCTGGATCCGGCCGTCTCTCCAAACTGGATGGAAGAGCAAGGAGGAAACTGGTAAGAGAGGCTACCGAGAGGCCAATGGCCACTTTTGAAGGAGTTACAGGATTTGATGGCAAAGAGTGGTCATTGTGTGAATATGACTACAATTTCACAAGCGCTTCACAATTGTGGCTTGTTTGAGAGGGTCACAAGGAAAAAGCCACTTCTCAAGAAAGGCTAAATTAAGGCTCATTTGAGCTTTACCAGAATGCACCTTGAAGATTCTGACGCCAAGTGAAAAAAATGTCTTATGGTCAGATGAGACCAAAATCAAACTAATTGGCCTCAATACCAAGCGGTACACCTGGCAGAAATCCAATGCAGCTCACCATCCACAACACACCATACCTACTGTAAAGCATGGAGGGGGCAGCATCCTGTTGAGGGGGGTGTTTCTCTGCTGCAGGGCCTGGGGCTCTCGTTAGGGTAGAAGGAAAAATGGATGGGGCAAAATACCATCAAATTCTTGAGGAAGACCTTCTACCCTCTGCCAGAAAGTTGAAGATGAGCAGAATATTCACCTTTCAACATGACGACCTGAAGCACAAAGCAAAATTGACCACACAGTGGCTGAAGGAGAAAAAAGTGAATGTCCTCGTGTGGCCCAGTCAGAGCCCAGACTTAAAAATTGAAATCGCATTGAAAATCTGTGGAAAGATTTGAAGATAGCAGACCACCAACACTCACCATCCAATCTGACAAAACTTGAACAGTTAAACTGTAAAGAAGAGTGGGGGGCAAATATTGATAGCTCAATCTAGATGTGCAAAGCTGAAATAGAAGTATCCCAACAGACTGAAGGGAATCATTAAAGCAAAAGGTGGTTCAACAAAATGACATTGACACTATTATGGTGATCCTTTACTAATCTTAGTATGTCTTGTTTTTGATTTTTTATCATTTTTCTGAACTGTACCTGTGATGTCTTTCACTTGGATGTCATAGGTTGTATTGAGGAAGTAAAGCTGGGAAGGAATATTTTTTGTGTGTGTTTTCATTTAAGGCTGTAAAGCAAAAAAAAGGAATATTTCGAAGGAGGGGTTCTTTTCTATGCCCACTGTAAATGTCAGCCTAAATAACATTATATGCACCTCTACAACTTTGGTTGCTTCTTCATAAAAGTCTAAGATGTATCTGACTAGTGAAGCTATTTCTAATAACAAAACCCACACGACTATCCACAAAACACATGTTAATGGATAGTGGACTCTCCTTCCTTCTATAGCCACTTCCATTAACCTTCTGTCAGGCGCAACTGATCTGACAGGCACACAAATGATGTAATTTCAGATATGCCATGTTCCGATTGGCAGAGCTGGACCCGCCTCTGAACCAGCCTCACACATCACATGCCTGTGAACAATGTGATGAGTAATCGCAGATTCAACATCGTGGAAGGCAGATATGGTGTTGGAGATCCTGCAGGCACATTGAGCCCAAATATGTCATTGGTGACAAAATAGTATTTTTTTTATTTTGTACTTTTGCTTTACTTGTCCGAGACTCTCTATAACCATATGTCGCAATAATGCATTGTCATATACAGTATTACTTTATATTTTGTCACCGTTTGAACTATGCGACTCTTCAGATAGATAGATACTTTATTAATCCCAAGGGGAAATTCACATAATCCAGCAACAGTATACTGATACAAAGAAACAATATTAAATTAAATAGTAAATTAAATAGTACTTAAATAAACTAAATTAAATAATTAAAAATTAAATTAAATAGTAATAAAAATGAAAAAAAAATTAAAATACAATTAAAATAAAATTAATGTTCAATTCCACCCGGGGGGGTAAACGTTAACATTATACAAAATTATTGTCTGTTTTACCTGCATTTTATCACTTTTTAATTTAATATTGTTTTTTATCAGTATGCTGCTGCTGGAGTATGTGAATTTCCCCTTGGGATTAATAAAGTACAGTGGAACCTCGGTTTGCGAGTAACTTGGTTTACGAGTGTTTTGCAAGACGAGCTAAATTTTTAATAAAATTTGACTTGATAAACGAGCGATGTCTTGCAAAACGAGTAGTATGGATACACTTTTTGCTGAGCGTCATGTGATCACAACTGAGCTGATGGTTCGTCTGTCTGTCTGTCTGTCTGTCTGTCTCTCTCTAGCAATCATCTCCTATTCTCCGTCTGCATGTCCGTGATTATTTTTGGATACGCTTATATGGCGAACTGCTACAATGCTGGGAGACTGCGATTGCTTTGGGCCGCTCTTCCACGTGTCGTCCCGTTGGGTGGAATCCCACAAGAGTTTAGAAATTCACTCACACCAGCCATGATTCTTTTTAAAGGTAATGTGCAGGTTAATTTGTTTCATGTATTTTTTACTTTATATTTTGTATTAATCACTTTTATATGAATAGTTTTGGGTTGTGGAACAAATCATCTGAGTTTCCATTATTTCTTATGGGGAAATTCGCTTTGATATACGAGTGCTTTGGACTGCAAGCATGTTTCTGGAACGAATTATGCTCGCAAACCAAGGTTCCACTGTATCTATTTATCTATTAGGAACATGGCGCCCGATAGTGCAATTTCACTCCATATGTATGTCTAATTCTTTGTTTCCTGCATTTCTTTCTTTCTTTCTTTCTATACTTATTCAGGCTTCTGAACGAAGATGGCAAGCTCAGTTACATGATGATAACGTACTTCTTACATAAACATTTGTTTCAAAGAACATCCTCTGTGCCATGTACATAATATTTTGCAAAATGTACTCAGATTTTTTTTTTGTCTTTTGTTAAAAGTGGAATAAACAGATACAATTATTGCAAATGCCATCATGTACTAGTAGGTACAGGTTGTACTTTTAAAGGATTACACCAAACTGTTGATATATGTAAGCAGTTGCATTTTGAATTCCTACTTTACAATAGTATTTCTGACATGTGCCTGACTGATACCTTGCGCCCGCACATGTGACAAATTGCAATGCACCTGACGGAGGGTTAATTCACACATCCAGCAAATTGGCCAACTGATTTCAGAAACAGTCCAATCTAACTATTTCTATAATTCAGTTCTATTCAACTTTACTATATGCAAACATACAGTGTATACACATAATGCAGTGAGAGTAAATAAAGTACACACATACACTTGCATATTAACAAACTGATTAAAAGAAATACATCTCAATAGTTTAATAAAATCTATATTACGCAAATATAAATTCTAATAATCCCTGCCCGGGGTTTGATTCCTGCCTTGCGCCCTGTGCTGGCTGTGATTGGCTCCAACGGACCCCCATGACCATGTAGTTAGGATATAGTAGGTTGGATAATGGATGGATGGAATTCTAATAATGTAAAATTTTAAAAATGACTGGAGGACAACAAAGAAAAGTAAAAACTCCATTTAACAGCATTAACCTCTGAAGAGTCCATCTCATAACAAACAAAGCCATAGTTTTGTCATCCTAGGCCAGGTGAACATTCTCCTTCTTCTGGGAAGTCTATCAGCAACATGCTGGAGTATAATTACATAAAATAAGAAAGCTGAATCACAAGAGTCTCAATCACTTTGTTATATTTGCCAAATTAGCAGTGCAACCAACTGCCAGAGCAGGAAACCAAGATTAAAAAATGGCACAGAGTCAATAAACTAGAGACAGAGGGAAGTTGGGAGCATGCACTGATACGGTGCGGTGCCACGTCCACCATACGACGAACCACCCTCAGGATCCCAAATTAGAATAATTGTTTTTTGTTCAGAAGCAAAAGTGTTGTGAACAAGTATAGACACTTTATGAAAAGTCTAATCATCAACTCTAAAGTAGCGAGTCTTCAGTGAAACGCTAGGGCTGATGGTGCACCCTTATCCTTACTAACCCTCACCCTTACACAAACCTGCAGATCACTCCACAGCTATTGGGCTTTGTACTTAAGTGATTGGTCTTCTATGGTTTATTTAATCCTTGGCCACTTTAGACGATGGGCATCTCAGGATCATAATGCAACCATACTGAGGTGTGCATTATCAGTAAAGGGGGCCAGAGGCATTTAAAAAAATTTCAAGGCTAGAAAGCTTGGAAATCAGCCCTAAACGTACCTGGAAGCCCATGTAAACACTTAACGAACTGTACGTGAGTAATTATCCTTGCTGCAGCATTTTGAATTAAGTGGTGTCTACAAAAAAGAACAATTTGAACAATCTGTGAGTAATGCATTGTAGCAGTCTGTTCTAAATACATGAACTTCTCCAGACTCTGTCTAGTAAGAGAACACCTGGTTTTCCAACAGTTAAGTAGAAAGAACAGGCTTTTGATAAAGCAGTAGTTTAACTATTAAAGTCTCAGACATAACACAACCAGCAAGTTAAAAGTAAATAGGACCTTGAAAAGCTAAATAAATAAATAATACATAAATAAATCAATTTAAAAAGCCTTTTCCCCACACATCATCATCATCAACCCCAAATTAAAATAGACCATTGAGTGCATTATGTTACCCCATGTGAGTGCTGTGCCATTGGTTTGCTATCTGACCCCTACAATCACTTAAATGTACTGGGAACTCTTCTACACGTTTCGGAAACCTGTACTTTTAACATTTATTCATTTCTATTTTTCTGGCATCCATCTTATTTTTTATCAATATCCCATTCCTTCATTCAGGTGTTGTTGTATTTAACTCTCCTTTATCCAACATTAGTAGCTTGGGCTAGTTGGGTAGTCGCCAGTCAGCTTCAGTCACACCTTACGCATTACAATTTATTTGAGAAATTCCAGTCTGGCTTTCGCACTGGTCATAGTACAGAAACGGCACTAACACGGGTTGTAAACGACATTCTGATATCCTCTGATGAAGGAAATTCCACTGTAATTATGTTGTTGGACTTAAGTACAGCATTTGACACCATTGACCATTCTATTTTACTGCACAGGCTAGAAAACGATGTTGGGCTTACAGGCCCCGTGCTCGCTTGGTTCAGTTCTTATTTATCAAATCGATTCCAGTATGTACAGAAATGTGCTGACAGTACTCCATCATTATACACAGAAGTTCAATATGGTGTCCCGCAGGGCTCAGTACTGGGACCTTTACTGTTTTCACTTTACATGCTTCCACTGGGATCTCTCATTAGGAAACATAATGTTAATTTTCACTCGTATGCAGATGACACCCAGTTATACCTTTCATTTAAATCAAATGAAGTTTCTCCGATGTTGTCTTTAATTAGTTGTGTTAGTGAATTAAAGGAATGGATGAATGAGAACTACTTGTCTTTAAATACAGATAAAACAGAGATGTTAATTGTTGGAGGGAATGACGCTGATCACAGCAATATTTTGTCGTCATTTAACTCAGTTGGAATCCCAATTAATTTTACTGAATCAGCCCGCAATCTAGGAGTTATCTTTGATTCTAGCATGTCATTTAAAGCGCATATTACAAAGTTGTCCAAAACATGTTTTTTCCATCTTAAAAATGTTAGGAAATTAAGGCGCTTTCTAAATAAACAGGATTGTGAGAAATTAATTCATGCATTTATCTCTAGTAGGATTGACTACTGCAATGCGGTGTTCACTGGCTGTTCAAACTGTTCTCTATACAGCCTCCAGTTAATCCAAAATGCCGCTGCAAGAATTATTACAAGAACAAGAAAATATGAACACATAACCCCAGTTCTTAAATCTTTACACTGGCTCCCAGTTAAGTTCAGGGCAGATTTCAAAATCCTCCTTTTAACATATAAAGCATTAAATGGCCAAGGTCCGCTTACTTGTCTGAACTTATCATGACTTACAAACCTGAGCACATTAAGATCTCAAGATGCCGGTCTGCTTAGGATTCCAAGGATTAATAAAATAACAGTGGAGGTCGGAGCTTTTAGCTACAGGGCCCCTAAACTGTGGAATGGTCTTCCTGCTTCCATAAGAGATGCCCCTCGGTCTCAGCCTTTAAATCCCGGCTGAAGACTCACTACTTCAGTTTAGCATATCCTGACTAGAGCTGCTGATTAACTGTACAGACTGCATCTCTGTTGTTAGTCATTAGCACTATAACATAAGTAACATGATAATTATATTTGAATACTAACCCTCACCTATTCTGTTTCTTTTCTCGGTACCCAAATGTGGCAATTGGTGCCACGGCCCACCTGCCAAGTTGTTTGCCTGCCTATGGAAAAGTCATCCCTGATGAAGGATCACAGGAATCATGAGAAAGAGGGTCCTTTCATCGGAGCAACGGTTTCAGCCGTGGCATGGCCAAATGGGGAGGCAGCTAGATGGATGAGGTCTCCAGGACTCTAAAAATATCCAAACCCAATTATGTCATATTATCTACTGTTAAACCGTACTTCTAAAATTTTTATTTTTATGCTGTCTTAAGGAATTGTTCTGTTTTGTATATTGTATTGTATTGACCCCCTACTTTTGACACCCACTGCACGCCCAACCTACCTGGAAAGGGGTCTCTCTTTGAACTGCCTTTCCCAAGGTTTCTTCCATTTTCCCTACAAGGTTTTATTGGGAGTTTTCCTTGTCTTCTCAGAGAGTCAAGGCTGGGGGGCTGTCAAAAGGCAGGGCCTGTTAAAGCCCATTGTGGCACTTCCTGTGTGATTTTGGGCTATACAAAAATAAACTTTATTGTATTGTATTGTATTGTATTGGGCTGTGAAAGCTGAAATTGCACTGATTTTGTCTCCTTCTCTCTCTTGCTCTCTCTCCTGAAATCCTCCGTTTTTAGCTTGACCCTTATGGGAAATTCTTCAGAAAAGATAAATGGGTCATGGGGCCACCATATCAAAAAAGAGTGTGATTAAGCAACTAGTTTGAAGCAAGATGCCCTCTGGTCACAATTGTCACCTTATTGTGGCAATTAAATGGGGTAAAGTAGTAATGAAAGTAAGGTGGATCATTGGAAAATAAAAAAGAAAAAGAAAAAGAAGATATGCATAACCATCACAATAACCAAACAGAACCTGTTCACACATCCTTTGAATTTTACAGATTTACAAGCCAAGACAAAATCCAAATTAACATGAAGAAGAAAACTGCTGTTCCTTATGCCAGGGTCATTTTAAATTATAATTTATACGGGCTTCAATTGGAACGTTTCAGTTTCATTTTCATTTAGTGAGGCTGTCAAAATTAACATGGATATGTTTACTTAAACTGAAGGCGCATCACAAAACAAACAGGAAACAGCCTTTACAAAGCACTGACCTGACTAAGAGTTTATACAGTCGCCCCAAGAAGGACGGTAAGAATCTGACAGCTTTACTCAAAGCGTAAACAACACTAAACGGCAGTTTTTAAAAACCCTTACCTCATCATCACCCCACCAAGCGTTAATGACATATCTCACTGTGCCAATGCCGTATTCAACAGCGTAATAATTTCTAGTATGGAACAAAGACTTAATGAATAAACAAATAATCAGCAATCTGAAGATATACATGATTTTTTTTCTTATATATTCTTTATGGGAGTCTAATACGTGATTATTTTAAGTTACACTTGCTCTGTCTCCGAAAAGCTTTCAGTGACAATCCTCTGAAAACAAGGTATGATACATTAAGTTGCAGATTGCCACTAGCTGCCCAGCGTGACGTTCAAAACTGTCATAATAACGTGTGACCATCAAGAACGCGTAGTAAAATCGGGGAAGGGCACATTCATCCACTCCTTTTCCAATTCGCCTATAAAGTTCAGCCCTGCAGGAGCCCCTGCTTAAAATGATCACTAGTAATGTGATGTGCCACTTTCACTAGACTAGGACACAAATTCCAGCATAGCCCATACAAAACAATACCGACCAAGAAGAGTTTTCACACACGGGTCAGTGGCTACAGTCTCTCTTTCTCTCTCTCTCTTTATCTCTTTGTCATTCACACACAATAACGTACCTTTTCTCTTTCAATGATCTGATTCTCCAGGTGGGCCTCACAAACCGACCCACGTTAGTTCAACGTTCGCGCCGCTCTGCGTGCAATGTGCAATGTGAAACCTGCAACAATTAACAACAGAAAAGAAGCACTTCCGGGCGTGGACTCAAATCGTTGTATCAAAATAAAAGCCGCAGGACTATCGAAGAGTTGTGCTGCTGGAATTATCATATTACCATATTCAAATAGCTCATAAACTAAGGCTTATTATTAATTATTATTATTACTAGCAAAATACCCGCGCTTCGCAGCGGCGAAGTACTGCCTTAAATTTTTATTAAGAAGAAAATTAAACCTTTTAAACTGAGGGAAAATATACTTATTTGTTAAGGATCTCTTTGTATACCACATTGTCAGTTCGGCCCTCCGGTTGTAATATGACCAAGCTGTGCACTGAGCTTACTCTTGAGCATGCAACGTACAGTTGGCCATGTGAACAGTAATCTTGTTTTCAATCTCACAGATTGGATTGCTGCTGTCATAATCGGTTTGAGTTTCATGGTTTGTTTCAATAACGACAGTATTTGTAGGACTTGTATTGAAGTGACATTCAGCATCTGTCAAGCGTTGTAAGCATACAACCGGTTTCATCGATAACTTCACATCCAGCTTTTGAGAGTTTAAACATTCATAAACATCAAAGTGTCCACTACTAAAATCGTCACCTGTCAATCTAAGATGTTTAAGAGACATTGGCGGTTGTCCAAGGGTGTAAAATATTTGCCCATTTTTGTACACTTGAAAGCGACAACTGATCAATGCAGCGGCAGCCATCAACTCACATGCAGAACCATAGGTGAAGGGCTTAAGCATTTCACTCTTCTAGTGCTCCTGTGTAGTATAATTATCTCCTGTACTGTTATCAGTCCACACCTTGAACCTGTCCCAGTCATTCAATACATAATACACAATGTTCCTCCGGATATCAAGAGTGAGCCTAATACGGCAGTGCAATATGTAACAAAGAGAATGGAAAAGGTAGGTGCCATCTCCGGGCATGGAAGCCACTCGGTAAGTGACAGTTCTTTGATCGATGGTGATCACCTCGATAGACATGTTAATGGGGGTACGGTTGGAACGATAAAGGAAATGGGTACCTGAACAATGTAAAGGAAGTCTAAAATACCTACACAATAACTATAATCGTAATAAACGAACAATAAAACAGTGGAGAAGCCGTTGTTGTGATGTGGGATTTTGCATATAACTTGATAAATGTTTTGTATGTCTTTATTTATAATTTAGGCAAACCAAGTGGTGAGAGGTATTCATGTTTGCCTTCCCCCATCCCCCTTTTTACGACTGTCTCTTTGTAATTTTATGACAGGATTTGGGGGGATGTGTCTTAAACCAGTTTGATCTCCCACACAAAGCCAGGTTAGCTTAACATATGGTCTTGGGGGGGTTGGGGTGTTAAATGTACTATTTCTCTCATTGGTCTGAGATATGGCTGTTTGGAATTGGCTTGTCTCAGAGGCCTTTAAGTACCATGATGTCCTATTGGTTCTAGGAATTGGAGAGAACATCTATAAATGTACATGCTCAACCACATTCTCTCTCTCTAACTAACAAATGATGAAGAAGCATCTCTCTCTCTAACCTGTGATGATGAAGACAACACAATGAAGAGCACAGCTCAGCAGCCATTTTGAGCAGACATGTGGCTGAAAGCTGAGCACCAACGATGCCTTAACTAGAGACATTTTAAGTAACTGCAAGTCTGTGTGCCACCTGAATTACACACCACCATTTTATCAGGTTGTATGGTTGCCAATATTCAAATGTTCTTTGCATTTTGTTATTATTTATGAATATTATCAGTAATACATTATTTTATGTGTGACTTAACTCCTGCTTGTCTTTTTACTACATCTATTTGCCTGAGGTTATAGATATAGAAGGGAAGGTGGGGAGAAGTTATATAGAATAATACCTTATAAACAGTTGTAAGTCTGTGAGATTAGGCATTCTAAGGCTGCATATTAATAATACAATAGGGGAAAGTAGAGCAATATATATATATTACTCTACCAAGATAAAACAGCCGTGGATTAAATAAAAAGGCTGCAGTTATCAGCAGGGAGACGTGAATCCCGTGGTGAAGCAAGGAAGGAAATGTAGAGACCGGAGCGACGGGGAGCCTTATATAGGCAGGCAGGCAGCCAACAACGTGGGAGGCGTTGAGATGGGGGACCCAATGCCGCCTCACACGGTGACCGAGCTGCAGGCTATGGACGTATATATGTACGTAAGTAGGATTCAGTTAGCATTGGGAACCTGTGTACCAAATTTCTTGAAGATGGGTCCATAAGTAACAAAGGCCGTTGGAAAGTTCAATATGGCAGCCGACAGTGGTGTCATACCACTGAAATAAGTACGTACATCGGTTTTGGTTAGCGCGGGGAAGCCGCCTACTAAATTTCGTGAAGATGGGGCCATAAATAAGAAAGTTTAACATGGCGGACGTTGTCGACCGTTATGACCGTTACGTGTAGCATTTCTAAATGAAACCTGCTTAAATTTTGTAAGTAAGCTGTAAGGAATGAGCCTGTCAAAATTCAGCCTTCTACCTACACGGGAAGTTGGAGAATTAGTGATGAGTCAGTGAGTGAGTGAGGGCAACAAAGACCATTGGAAAGTTTAATATGACGGCCGTCAGTGGCGTCATACCACCGAAATAAGTATGTACATCGGTTTCGGTTAGAGCAGGGAAGAAGCCTACCAAATTTTGTGAAGATGGGACCATAAATAAGAAAGTTTAACATGGCGGACGTTGTCGACCGTTAACTTTTGTAAGTAACCTGTAAGGAATGAGCCTGCCAAATTTCAGCCTTCTACATACACGGGAAGTTGGACAATTAGTGATGAGTGAGTGAGTGAGTGAGTCAGTCAGTGAGGGCTTTGCCTTTTATTAGTATAGATTCAGAAAAGCACAGCAGTATGATTTTTACATTTATAAGACATTTAGAAATATTTCCAGATTTAAATGGTTAAGTCTCTTTTGTTGAGTTCATTATATTTTGCCCATTCTCTGTGCAGTTTGCTCCCTTCTTATTAATGACAATTAAAAACAAGCAGAGCAGATACCCAGGCTAACAACACTGAATAACTGATTATAATCAAAGGATGCAACTACTTTAGTGTCAGACCCAGTAATTAGTAAATAATGGATTAATTAAACAATTAGAACACCAGGAAAGTAGAATGAAAATCAAGATGAAAATATTGTTAAAAAGAAAAATACTGTATACATTATTCCCATATAACTGCTTGCTACATTTTAGTATTTTTTTAACCAAACTTACTTTTCTAGTTAATATATTGTTCCTAAAGCACGGAACTTGGGAAATAACAGTTCACTTAATCAGCCCAGGAGTCCAATTAAAAACAAAAGCTGGTTGGAGCAAAAACCCTCAGCCTCAGGTGGTCTCCAGTTCCCAGTTTGGGAAGCACTGGTTTAGAGCTCTGTGAAGTGAAAGCTTGGCCTAAGTGGATGTTCTTCATCTCTTCCTGCTACAGAATATGAAAAAAATGCCTCATTTATAGCGAGTCTATACTGCCCATCTGATTGCAATTTTACCAAGACAGTACCTCAACGTCAATTTACACCCATGAATTCTGTGATGAAAACACCTTTTGGATTACTCCAATTAGAAGAGGTGAAATTAAAATAAAAACACACTAGAACAAAACAGCACTACTTAGACTTAGGTCTTTAAAAGTTTAGACCCATTTTAAAGATGCCGTAAAAAATTAATCTTTCAAAATAATATGTAGATCATTTGTGATCTCCAGAATTTTTGTTGTTCCCTTTTCTTGCTTTCCTAATTATACTAAATATCATCAGTGATGAAACAAGACAAAAATGTTCTCCAATAAGGCACACGGGCCTAAATCTCAAAAGCTGAGAACAAAAGACAGGATGGACACAAGCAAAGCTATTTGGCCTTGTTGGCTTTGTATAAACTTTCAAGCAGCATTAGAGAAGCATTTAAAAACACTGCAGGTCCAAGGGCTGACTTGTGGACACAGTTGTGTATCTAATGCTCTTAATTAAGCGGTGGTGGGCACAGCACCTTTGGGACGACCAGACAAGTTACGCTATCCTTGGGGCAAATCTCAGATTATTAGTAACTAAAAGAGATAAAAACAGAGAAGCTAACATACCATGTTGAAACAAAAGCATGCCTTTTGGTGCGTAGTGTGGACCACCGGGGTGCGTACAGCCACCTTAACCCGACACAGTCAGGCAGAGACACAAGTTTGCCACACAGCACCTCGTTTATTCACATGGGGAAGCCCTTTTCTATTTCTCCCCACAGTACAGGAAGCACCCACTGCACAGTCCAGCGCAAAACCCTTTTCTTCTCTTTCTTTTCCTTTCTTTCACCTCCACTCCTCCTCCAGCAAGCTTTGTCCTCTTCCACCTGACTCTGGCTCCCTGAATGGAGGGAGGCGGCTCCTTTTTAGCTAGTCCATTAATCAGACCTGAAATCACTACCAGGTGTTGTGAAAGCCCAAAGTAGGGTTCTGCAGCTTCCCCTGGCAGCCCCCATTGAACCCATCAGGGCCTGGCCAAACTCCAGTTCCTGGCATGCCCTGTGGGAATCCATGGTGCCACAGCTGCCCAGGAGGGCTGCCCTCTAACATCCTGGGGGAGGTAGTGCCTTGCAGATGCCCCCTCCCCTGGTCCTTCCATTCAGCTGCCATTTCAGCCAGGTAATGGCCGTGACTGTAATGTACATTTGACACATTGATGACTTTGAATTGGTTCCACTGTCATTCAAAATAACTAACTTATCACCAAGACAACTGTATCCTGTATTAGTCTGTGCTGTGGGAAAAGTGACTAACAGACATAACATTAATAGACATTCTGTGGAGTTAAAGGAAGTAACATGACCCTTTGTTTGTATAATATTATAATATTAAACAGAAGAACATGCCCCAGCCTGGGACTCCATAGTTCGGCTGGGTGACTTTACCTCCCTCTAGGGCTGGGTATTGGCACTGATTCAATTTGATAACAATTTTGTTTTGACTGAATTAGTGTGCAATGATATATTTGAAGTGCTGGCTTTTTTATAGATTACTGAACCATGCATAAAGAACATTAATATAAAGTGACAAAGTTCAGTAACACTTTATTTGAAGGAGGGTCTACAAAATGACTTCACAGCATATACATAAGCATAGAATGACATTTAAGAAGCAATAAATGATTAGTCATGAACAGTTAACATCGGTATTTGCAAGATGTGGAACAAAGCACTGCACTCATTCTAAATTCAGCATAATTTATCTAACATATGTATAGCCACATCAGATTCCATACATATTATGTGAGGCTTTTAAGTCAATGCTATAAAACATCTATATCATCTTGCGAATAATATTAAAAAATAATCAAATATTGCTTCATAAGTAGTAAATGTTGTTCAATAACCTACTCGTGTGTTATGAATCTCCATGTAGACACCCTTCAACTAAACTGTTAGCCACATTTATTCCCCAATTGGACATTTAAAATCTTGAACTGCTCAAAATGAAGAGATACAGTGGGAAGACTCCTGTCTTTCTATAATTCTACAAGTGACACATACAGTAACTTCAGTTGCTCACATATAAAAGTTGTGGTAATCAGTTTTTGAAAATGTGTCTTTACACTTCCTCCTCAAAGAAGAACCATTTTTAAAATGAGGATGAGCTGCTTTGTGTACAAGTTCACTTTGGTATTGTACGCTGCTTTGAAAATTTCAACAATAGTCCACTTGCTCAGCCAGGTGAGGCACGTTGCAAACTTTTTCCACCATAGCAGTACATAGTGAAGCAACATTTATTGGACTTGACAACACACAAACTTGTGATTGATGCAGTCACGTGATGAAACATTAATTGGAAATGCTAGAAAGGTTTTTGAGACAAGAGCCAGTCATCTGAGCAGCTCTGCATACTGTACAGGCAGCGAGGTTGCTCGTGGTGTGACTGGCATGCAGCACGCTTGTCTGTAACACATCCTCCACAGTTACCCTGTCCTTTCTAATGTCGCGATATGTGATTCGTCTGCTGCTCTGGATGGTCAGTTGCCCCAAGTTAGTGCTACTGTCTCTGCTGACGTGAAAGATGTGGCGATGCTTTAAGAATT
Organism: Polypterus senegalus; assembly: GCF_016835505.1. Taxonomy (NCBI): domain Eukaryota; kingdom Metazoa; phylum Chordata; class Cladistia; order Polypteriformes; family Polypteridae; genus Polypterus; species Polypterus senegalus. The sequence goes on from NC_053161.1 coordinate 155,288,312, forward strand.
CATAAAGCCCAGGTGCAATAACATCACTCGTTTGCTTTATGGTTGGTATAGCATACTGCAGTTCAAAAATGTCTCATTTGTTGAAAGCCCTCATTTTCAACAAATGGTGTAGGGTATTCTATCTTTACAGATAAAAACTGCTACAGATTGATATTTTTTGGGTACAAGGTGAATTGAATGGAAGCTTGGAGCTACCTGCGGTCTCCAGCACAGATTTGCTTAGGCTCTACCATCGAGATAAATGATTTTTCAAATTTGTTGTATAACAACAATACTTAACTTCTGAGCTGTACAGCTTACATATGGCTTTGCTTTTATCCAGTTGTTCTTTAAAAATGTGCTGATTTCATTGGAGGAGGACACATCATTTTATGCTGTCTTACCTGCAGCCGGAACCTTTACATTCTATGCGAGGTATTCACATAGTGCTTTTTCCGTATAATGACTTAGCAGGCGCATTAACGACATCTTCTGGGTCAGATGCCAAACACGAAGATAAATAAAAAACTACATATAGCAATTGAGCAGGATAGACATTCACAAGATCGATCTTGAGACTTTAAGAACCGATATCAAATCATTGAAATGAAAATTCAAATGAAAAATAACAATTAACTGGAAAATCCATATTTTTACCCAGGCTTAACACCCACGTGGATAGCGACAGAGACACCTGGAGAGACGCGATTGGGAGGAACAGCCTTCCCTAATCTAAAAGTGAGTGGTGTTTTGTTATTGGACTTGTGTGCTAGGCATGGTTTGTCTATAACGAACACCATGTTCAAACATAAGGTGGCTCATAAGTATACTTGGTACCAGAGCACCTTAGGCCAAGGATCTATGATCTATTTTATAATCTTATCACCAGATTTGTGGCCATATGTTCTGGACACTTGGGTGAAGAGAGGGGCAGAGATGTCAACTGATCACCACCTTGTGGTGAGTTGGGTTAGATGGTAGGAGAGGCACCTGGACAGACCTGGAAAGCCCAATTGAGTAGCGAGGGTAGACTGGGAATGTCTGGGGGAGGCCCCTGTCCAGAAGACTTTCAATTCTTACCTCCAAAAGAGCTCTTCCCAGATCCCGGGGGAGGCTATGGACATGGAGAATCTGAATGGGCGTAGTTCACACACACAGACAGACAAACATAACTTTATTTGTCCCCAGGGGTGTATTTGGCTTTTTACAGCAGCTCTTTCAAAAAATAAATACATAAATAGGTAAGTAGTAAGCAGTAAATGAGTTAAGAAATGCCACATCATATGAGGTGCCTCCTCTTTTTTTCTACCCAGGTCTTTTCCCATTCTATTGTCATGCCCCCTAGGTCTTGCCTTTCTTCCTGTATTAATTTTTCTTTTGCTGCTCTTTTGTAAGTATTCTAGTTTCTCTAGTTTCTATTTCATATGTCCTTGGATTTACAGCAAGCGCCCAGCGCCTAGGGAAACAGGCAACTGTTATTCCATTGGCAAAAAATGCACACCCCAAAGCATAAAGTGACTTTAGAGCTTCTCTTATCATGAAATCCTGTTATAAAATGGGGTCACGGTATCCTCATATGCTCAATGTTTTTGAAATGCCTCTAATGGATTTCCCCCCTTTTCTCAGTTGCCATGCTTTTCTCCCATAGACAGCTCTATGGTCTTCAAGTTGGTCTACTCTTACTAACTATAAAAGCAGTCTTCAGAGGTGAAGGCCAAAGCTTAAACTGACATCCAGGTCTACTTCATGATTAAACAACCAATCTTATATGACACACGTGGATAACAAGAAACGCCTGTCTGCCTCTCATGTTCCAATACTCTTGCTCACTTGATAAACTGGGTGGTTTGATACCAAAGGTGTAAATATCTCAAGATGTAAATATCAGGGAATAAAAGTTGAAACTCCAATCTCTCTTCTCATATTAATCTTTTGATCTCACACACAAACGTGTTCAATGCACAGCAAAAACAAATTCATTGGCCTTGCTGTTCCAATACTTTTTGGAGGGGACTGTACATTGATGCAAAAAATCCTGGAAAAAGCATGTTTTGTTTGAGTGCTGCTTACAAAGGCAGTGTTTAAAATGTGCAGATAAAAATAATTTGAAATGATTTTGCCATACGTTTTTGCAGTAACCTGTTGTGGTTTAAATGAATGAGGCGTACTTTGGGAAGTGCATCCACACTGTATCATATGACAACCATGAGAGCTGTAAACGTGGCATCATGGGCCAATAATGAGCCAAGGTGTGTGTATATAAGGGTTAAATCTACTTCTGATAACTGAGGTATTACTGTATGGGGAAATAAAATGCTTAGCCTTAAGTAACAAACTATTACTTTTAAATTTAAAGTGCATCAGTTTATTAAGTAAGATTATGTAAGATTTAGTAAGTAACACAGACACCAAACATACCGTAATTACAATTTCAAAGTGGGCATTGTAATCAATACATTTCCAGGAATTAAAAGTAATTGCTAAAGGGAAAAATTATTGAAGCAGGCTAAGGTAAGAGCCAACGCATGTTTTCAAGGCAGTTTGATACCAAAAGGGGAGATCCACAAAAGTAACGAGAGAGTCAGGAAGGGACCAAAGCTCATATGGAGGATAGGGTGGGCCAGCCAAGGATTTCATGCAATGAAGGAAAGTATAGCACAAGAGTCGGGTTATAAAATGCCTTCAATGCGTACTTCTGCTATTATAAAATGGGGTCACAGGATCCTCATTGTTGAGGACTTGAGTGGCAGGAACAGGCCAAGGGAACGCCTACGTATCACCTGGCTGCGGCGGATAGGCGGTCATTTCCGGAAGGTGGGACTGGACCGTGTATCTGCCTCTGAGGGTTGCTGTGGTGTAGCAGGTCCACAGCTCAAGTTAACAAGGCCACTTTTTAAAATAAATAATCGCCGCACTCATGGCTTAGCCAAGTCTCGGTCCAGATGGAGCCCGGCGTAGTGTGGAAGGCAGTTGCACCTGCAGGTAGGGCAACTCTCCTGTTGCGAAGCCCGATGGGAGAAGCATGGGAGCCGCCAGGTAGAAAGAAGAAGGCACCGTGCTCTGGATTTTAAGAGACTGCTTCCAGCCATTGTTTAAACCTCTTTGTTTTTAAAAGATTTTTTTCTATTGGTTTTTAACCTCCACCTTTCATCCATTTTAATAGATTATTTATTTGAAGACTTTTGAATACACTGCACTATTTATTTGGACACAATTTTGATTTTTGTTACTTTTAATAAAAGCACTTTGCACTTTTTGCATAATCCCCTTGCTTTGTTGTGCCTCACTGCCAAGCTCGTCGGTAATCGGGTTCAGGGCTCCTGGAAGGACGATGGGAGCATGGAGCAAACCCGCATCGTCACAGTTGCCAAAACTGGGAACCTGAGCTGTTTTGTAATGTGATGGGTGTAGCAACGCACCGTTGCTGTGCATGCTTCCCAACCTGACCCGATTTCTACATGGTGTGACTGAAACGTATGCAAATACCCTTAAATGAAAGTCTACAATGTGCACTGTAAGCACGTCTGAAGTGTTTGATCTGTAATTTTTGGTTTAGGTAGACTTTATTATCCGGAGGGAAATTTGTTTGCAACAGGACAAGACAAGGCAAGAAGCAGGAGAAACTCTTTGTATACTATGTGTGTGAGGCTTGTCGTGCCCCATAAGAGACCCGTGATCCACTGGTGAGGTGTATCAAAGGGACAGTCTTATAAGTTCTAGAGCTAATCCTCACCCCAAAAATTACAGCAGAAGTATTTATTGGTCATCATTTAAAAGCTCCCGTACATAACTCTAGAGCTGACCTTGGAACGAGTCGTTTGGTGGTTGTTTAATGTTCACCTGGAAGGGGGAGAGGGGCTTTTCTAAAAACTGAGAGTTCCATCTCCCCATCTTCCATTTCCTAAACTGATTAATACAGATATCATTTACACCAAGGTTTTCTCTTTTGTACTAAGGGTAGTTAACACAAAATGAGTACTACAAACAATCAATCAATTAAACATCAGTCTGGGGGTGAGAGTTACAGGACAAAGGTACAAAACTGAACACTGCAAGTGAACAGTTCTGACCTAAATACAAGCGAGTTACAAGTCCTAGGTTTTGAAAACTAATAGCTGATATCACAGAGAAATTCACCAAACAAAAGAGTCTTCGTACTCTTCTTAAACATACTGAAGGAGGTGGAATTCCTAATGGAGTGGAGCAGCTTGTGCAGCCAGGAGCCACACATGAAGAAAGTCTGGACTGAGATTTGACACCACAGAGGTGGGTGGCATCACCAAATGTTGCTCAACAGCAGGCCTTAGTAGTCGAAAAGGAACAGAGGACCTCAAAAAGGAACCTATAAACACTTATAGGTCCACAATTATATGAACAGTGACTCCATTTTAATAATGCTGGCACTGTACGCCACCACAATGGATTTGAAATGAAGAAATAATTACATGATTGAAGTATAGACTTTCAGTTTTATTTAGATTTTAAAGGGTTTAACATAAATATCGTATGAGCCATTTGGGAATGACAGCCATTTGTATACCTGGTCCCCTCCCCCATTTTCAGGAGTTCAAAAGTATTTGGACATTTGCCCGCCAAGCTGTTCCATAGCCAGCTATCAGCAGGTCCCTCATTATTTCATTAAGTGTGGAGTTTGCATTTGGAAGCTGTGACTGTGAACTCTCAATATGAGATCCAAAGAGCTGTCCATGCAAGTAAAAACAGGCCATCATTAGGCTGAGAAAACAAAACAAACCCATTAGAAAGACAGCAGGGGCCTCGTATAAATGGTGCATATGCACAAAAATGTTGCATAAGCCCGTTTCCATGCTCAAATTGCAATGTATAAAACCTAAACTTGGCGTAAAGCCACGCACATTTTCATGCTAGCTCATACGCTGGCGTACACAAGTTCTCCGCTCAGTTTTGCAAACTGGCAGCACCCAGCGTCAAAGCAGTGCTACTGTTCCAGTGTGGTTTCTCCTTTCTATTTTAGATCCACATCCCTAACGTGGCTTTATAAATATACTGAATTAACCGCATATTGTTTATTAGTTTAATGCATCCGATTGTAATTAACCTATAACAATATAATGGCCCACAGAATGGTCAAACTATTCTAAATACCATTGCTGCTTTAGTGTTGTTACTCTCACTGCACCTTCTACTTTCAGCTACTCCCGTTAGGGGTTGCCACAGCGGATCATCTTTTTCCATATTACTCTCACTGCACCACTCGGGAGTATTTATATTAATGTATCTGAGTGTGAAATCACAGCTCTACAGAAGCTGATTGGAAAGAGAATTATGGGTATACAGCATCAAGCACACACTGCCTCAGCCATGCTGTCTATTGAACTGCTCTCATATGGTAAACACTTCAGAGCCTTTCCTTGCGGTTCAGAAACAGTTTCATCCCAAGAACTATAAACGCACTCAATCAGTCCATCAAGTGCTCCTTGTAGAACGTTTTGTACTTATAAGTACAATTACCTCACTGTAAACAGGAATTGGGGGTTTGTACGTTTGACAGAGACAGTACTGCCGCAATAAATTATTTCATTGAAGGTAGCGCATGGCGCAGCAAGCATCTTGCGTGAGGCATGAACAATCTCTGGACAGGGCACCAGCTCATCACTATCACTGCGCCACCGTGTTCCCATGTTTAATAACATGCTTTAACTCCTAACATCATGAAAATGATATCAAGTATATATCTCACTATTTTAATTGTTCAGCAAACTGTGATATCACAAATGTAATGGATTCTGTGTCCTGTCAGAGGAAGAGAAAGTCCGTTTAAGAAGGACATAATGATTCACATGCATAGAACACATACAGTGCATCCAGAAAGTATTCACAGCACATCACTTTTTCCACATTTTGTTATGTTACAGTCTTATTCCAAAATTGATTAAATTCATTTTTTCCTCAGAATTCTACACACAACACCCCATAATGACAACGTGAAAAAAGTTTTCATGAGGTTTTTGCAAATTTATTAAAAATAAAAAAAACTGAGAAATCACATTTACATAAGTATTCACAGCCTTTGCCATGAAGCCCAAAACTGAGCTCAGGTGCATCCTGTTTCCCCTGATCATCCTTGAGATGTTTCTGCAGCTTAATTGGAGTCCACCTGTGGTAAATTTAGTTGATTGGACATGATTTGGAAAGGCACACACCTGTCTATATAAGGTCCCACAGTTGACAGTTCATGTCAGAGCACAAACCAAGCATTAAGTCAAAGGAATTGTCTGTAGACCTCCAAGACAGGATTGTCTCGAGGCACAAATCTGGGGAAGGTTACAGAAACATTTCTATTACTTTGAAGATCCCAATGAGCACAGTGGCCTCCATCATCCGTAAGTGGAAGAAGTTCGAAACCACCAGGACTCTTCCAAGAGCTGGCCGGCCATCTAAACTGAGCGATCGGGGGAGAAGGGCCTTAGTCAGGGAGGTGACCAAGAACCCGATGGTCACTCTGTCAGAGCTCCAGAGGTCCTCTGTGGAGAGAGGAGAACCTTCCAGAAGGACAACCATCTCTGCAGGAATACACCAATCAGGCCTGTATGGTAGAGTGGCAAGACGGAAGCCACTCCTTAGTAAAAGGCACATGGCAGCCCGCCTGGAGTTTGCCAAAAGGCACCTGAAGGACTCTCAGACCATGAGAAACAAAATTCTCTGGTCTGATGAGACAAAGGTTGAGCTCTTTGGTATGAATGCCAGGCGTCACGTTTGGAGGAAACCAGGCACCGCTCATCACCAGGCCAATACCATCCCTGCAGTGAAGCATGGTGGTGGCAGCATCATGCTGTGGGGATGTTTTTCAGCGTCAGGAACTGGGAGACTAGTCAGGATAAAGGGAAAGATGACTGCAGCAATGTACAGAGACATCCTGGATGAAAACCTGCTTTAGAGCGCTCTTGACCTCAGACTGGGGCGACGGTTCATCTTTCAGCAGGACAACGACCCTAAGCACACAGCCAAGATATCAAAGGAGTGGCTTCAGGACAACTCTGTGAATGTCCTTGAGTGGCCCAGCCAGAGTCCAGACTTGAATCCGATTGAACATCTGTGGAGAGATCTTAAAATGGCTGTGCACTGACGCTTCCCATCCAACCTGATGGAGCTTGAGAGGTGCTGGAAAGAGGAATGGGCGAAACTGGCCAAGGATAGGTGTGCCAAGCTTGTGGCATCATATTCAAAAAGACTTGAGGCTGTAATTGCTGCCAAAGGTACATCGACAAAGTATTGAGCAAAGGCTGTGAATACTTGTGTACATGTGATTTCTCAGTTGTTTTATTTTTAATAAATTTGCAAAAACCTCAAGTAAACTTTTTCACATTGTCATTATGGGTGTTGTGTGTAGAATTCTGAGGAAAAAATTAATTTAATCCATTTTGGAATAAGGCTGTAACATAACAAAATGTGGAGAAAGTGATGCGCTGTGAATATTTTCCGGATGCACTGTAGAAGATCAAATACAAAACAAAGCATTTAACATGCTACTTTAGTTACAATAGGATTTGAGAAACTAGTAAATTAAACGACTTTAAGATGAAGTTTATGATGTTCTACTTTAATGACAAAATAAACTACGTGATTAAAGTGGAAATTTCGAGATTAAAGTTGACATTTCGTGCTTTTTTCCCCACTGTGTGCCTATTTTTTCTCTGTACCCTAATAAGCTTTCATATGATACTCAGACAGTGGGCTACGACTCGTCTTTTCACGGCGACTTTGATATCTGCCAACTTCTTTTAAATTTTGGGCACTGTGTGACTTTGTGAACTTGAGATTTTGAGTTTCTCTGACACTATATGTCACTCGATCAACTTCCTTTTGTAGTTTATATCACTGTTTAAACCAACAAATAGTACCTTTTTTCTTGCCACCACTTAATATTCGCTGAAATACTATTCCCCCCCACCCCCGTGCTTTTGCCATTGTCTTTTCACAGAACGCTGAGCTTAAGGGCTATTTACTGTATATTCATTTGTATATTTAAAGAGGCATAATTATGGGAGGATTTTGGGGAGTGGCAGCAGGCACGTGCATGTACGTTACTTTTAATGCTGACCGGGATTTATGGAGCGGAAGAACGTGGAAGTTGGCAAACACACAGATTTATGCATCTGGATTTTTTGTGTGTACAAGCATTTCCACGTTTGTCCTTACGCCATGTATTAGTGAGAATTCCTCGCACGGTGTTATGCATGAGGCCCCAGGAAAGGTCAAATCAACCATTTGGCACATTATTAAAAAGAAGGAACACACTGGTGAACTCAGCAACACCAGAAGGTCTGGAAAACCACAGAAGACAACTGTGCTAGACAATCACAGAATTCTGTCCTTGGTCACGTAGAACCTCTTCTTCACAACATTTAGCCAAACCAAGAACACTCTCCGGGAGGTAGGGCTATCACTGTCAAAGTCTACAATCAAGAGAAGACTTCATGAAAGTAAAGACAGAGGGTTTACCACAAGGTGCAAACCACTGGTGAGCCTCAAGCAGAGGAAGGACAGATTAGACTTTGACAGACAACATTTTTAAAAAGCCTGTCCAGTTCTGGAACAATTTTCTTTGGACAAATGAAATTAAGATCAATATGTACCACAATGTTGGAAAGAAAAGAGTATGGAAAAAAGAAGTAATGGCATATGATTTGTAGCATACCATATACATCTGTGAAACATGGTGGAGGCAGTGTTATAACATGATCAGGCATGGCTGTGAATAGAAGTGTGTTTATTGATGATGTAACTTCTGGCAGAAGTTGCAGGATGTGCTCTGAAGTGTCCAGGGCTATACTGTCTGCTCAGATCAGACAAATGCTGCAAAACTGATAGGACAACACTTCACATTATAGATGGACAATGAGACAAAGCATACTGTGACAGAAAACCGAAAGCTTTTCAAAGCAAAGTATTGGAATATTCTTCAATGACCAAATCAACCAACTGACCTCAGCCTAACTGGTCATGCATGTCACTTGCTGAAGACAAAAATGAAAGCAGAAAGTCCAATGAACAAGCAGTACCTGAAAACAGCAGCAGTAAAGGCCTGGCACAGCATCACTAGGGTGGAAACTCACCACTTGGAGATGGCCAGGGGTTCAATACTTCAGGCAGTCATTGACTATAAAGGAATTTTTAACCAAATATTGAAAATGTTAATTACATTTATGACTATGTTAGTTTGTCCAAATACTTTTGAGTACCTGAAAATGGGGGTACACTGTTTAAAAATCGCTTTCTTTTCTAGACAGTTCATCTTTTTGTTAAACCCTTTGAATTAAAGCTGAAAGTCTACATTTCAATTACATAATGATTGATTACTTACACCTTAACACCAGCAAGACCAAGGAGCTGGTGGTGGATTTTAGGAGGCCCAGGCCCCTCATGGACCCTGTGATCATCAGAGGTGACTGTGTGTAGAGGGTGCATACCTGTAAATATATGGGAGTGCAGCTGGATGACAAATTGGACTGGACTGCCAATACTGATGCTCTATGTAAGAAAGCTCAGAGCAGAATATACTTTCTGAGAAGGTTGGCATCCTTCAACATCTGCAGTAAGATGCTGCAGATGTTCTACCAGACGGTTGTGGCGAGTGCCCTCTTCTACGCGGTGGTGTGCTGGGGTGGCAGCATAAAGATGAAAGACGCCTCACGCCTGGACAAACTTGTTAAGAAGGCAGGCTCCATTGTAGGATTAAAGTTGGACAGTTTAACATCTGTGGCAGAGCGACGGGCACTAAGCAAACTCCTGTCAATCATGAAGAATCCACTGCATCCACTTAACAGTGTCCTCTCCAGACAGAGGAGTAGCTTCAGTGACAGACTTTTGTCACTGTCCTGTTCCACTGACAGACTAAAGAGATCGTTCCTCCCCCACACTATGCGACTCTTCAATTCCACCCGGGGGAGTAAATGCGAACATTAATTTTATTTTAATTCTTTTCATTTTTATTACTATTTAATTTAATATTGTTTCTTTGTATCAGTATACTGCTGCTGGATTATGTGAAGTTCCCCTTGGGAGTAATAAAGTATCTATCTATCTATCTATCAATTTCAAATCCATTGCGGTGATGCACATAGAAAAAATTATAACAATTGTGTCACTGTCCAAATATTGCTGGACCTACCCACTGACTACTCTGTAGGCAAGCATCAATGGTTTCAACCAAGTAAGAGCCACTACAAGAAACCAAGTGTAGAGATCTGAAAAGAGGAGCGACAGGGGGCCTGTTTCAGCTGCTTGAACACCAGACTTCATCTTGATTGGTGACCAGACCCTGCCATAGAAAACACTGTGCGTTAATCCAGGTAAAGCACTAAAACATCACATCATATTCCACACAGAGCTACTCTCAGGGTTTTACATGAGGAATAACAATATGGTTAACTCCACTTGGAATTTTAGGATTCCAGCTGCGTTGCTCATCCTCATCCCTATAAAATGCTTTTTAATTTGTATATTGGTCTTTAAATTTAACATATTTGCCATTCATTCAGGCTGTGATAAGGCCTGTATAGGAAGTGACGTCATCAAAGGGGCCAGAACCGGAAGTGATGTCTTCGGAGGCACCATAACCTTGCAGGAATTCCCGGGAAACATCTGCAGAGAACTGAGAAAGACATTCAGTGCACCCTGCCGCCCCCTGGTCGGATGTTTTATTACTATTATGTAAGCCCTTTAGCTGGCTTCTATTCACACGTATGTGACAAGGCATATACACTCGTGCCTGATTCTAGGCAGTTTGATGGCAAGGAAGCTACTCACTTGTCAGAAGTCAGGTTCATATTAAGTTTTTTTGTAATAAAGATGACTGTGTCATCATAATGATAAAAAAGGAACATTTTTCAGATTTGTTGATTAGGACTGTTTCATGTTTCTCTTACCTTCTTTGCTTTCAGGGATGGAATAACCTTTACTTACACTTCCTACACAGATACATGCTGCCGCCTGTCATTACTGAACACAGCTCATTGCTAGTTGTACATCCGTTTCCACACCAATCGTATTAGCGCTGCTGAAAACTGACAAAGATCTGAGCAATCAGACATCATGTGTTTGTGACGCTTGCACCTTCTGAAAGATCACAAGTGAAACTCGCAGGAAAATGAGTCATCCATTCACTCCAGCTAAAAATAACCATTTTTAAATTCTGTTTTTATAAATTACTAGCCATGTGCACCAAACTACGTTGCGTGCGTTAAAGTTGTCTGTGAAGGGCTCCCTGTTTAAACACGGCTGCCAGTCGTGAACTGGGCCCTTCGTCGCACAGCATTATGATTTTTTATAAGGGAAACAAAATTACAAAAGAAAACCCTTGGACATTGATTCAACAGGAACGGCCTACTCGGAATCACTGTCCGAATAGTAATTATGTGGTGGTGTAGGAGCATTTCTGCTTCTGTCCATTCACAGTCCGTCTAGTTTTCACGATGCTATCGTTTCCTCTCATGATGTCTTCTCAACCTTTCTCCAATCTCGTTGGTTGCTTTGTGGCAATCCAAAGAGTAAGGCAATATACACGGAGCAATGGTTATAAAAGGGGGACACATAGGTATCCAGGCTCTTTAAAGCATAAATAGGGATCACTTCACTGACATGTGAGCAAGCCACGGTACAACTGCGCGATGCGCAGCACTCGCTGGCTACAACGTAAGAATAATAATTTCGTGCTGTTACATTGTCATTCATTTTACCCACTGTCTTTCTTTCATTCATATGTTACGTAGGCACGTACCTTTTATCTTCGGCAATCTCATTCTCTAGCCAGGCCTCAGGAGCTAACCACCGTAACACTGTCCACCACCCCTTTCGTTATTCCAGCACATTGTTGACATCCGTGAGTAACAACAACGTAGTAAACTGGAAGGTGGTCTTCGCATGCGTGGAATTCGCAGACAAACAAAGATCAAGATCTAAATGAAGATCTCTTTAGTTAATTTAAAGCACAACAATTTGTTTTGTTTGAATGTCTGTGTTTTGAGGTGTGACTGAAGTACTACAGTCTTCAGTAGTATAAGCCTGGAGGAGATTCTTAATGCAATGCCTATGTTTTAGCTGTCTCTCTACTGCCATCTAATGCTTCTTCTAATTCATTTGCGGACAAACAAAGATCAAGATCCAAATGAAGATTATATATAGAGATAGCACATCCCTGAGTGACACTGCCAGTAAGTCTGCTGACTGGCTTTGATGTGCAATTTCAGAGTTTGTACTAAATGTATGGTGGTCTATGACTGCTTACCTCATAGTGCTGTAACTGTTGGTTTGTCTATAGTGCATTAATCTCATAGCCTGTACAACATGAGCAGTAGTGCAGGACTGTACAAGGAGTGATTAAGTGGGTCAGTGTGAGATATATGGGTGTGCATGCTAATTCCTTTATTGTAATGGACAGCTCAAAAACATTTTAAAAACTAGGGGGCTGCTTTGCTTGCTAACCCCCGAGCGGGCGCTATGCGTCAGCCACTTTGCGGCTCTGGTGCTCGCATATGGGGATGCGGATGTACGATTTAAACAGATTGTTATTTTCATGGTAATTGTTATATATGCATAATAGAACTATTTTACATTACAGAATAGAACTATTTTACATTACAGAGAGTAATTAACCATAGTAAAAAACAGTTAAAAAGTAATAAATTGAAAGTAAATTATGTTTCATGTTGCGTTAGAGGTATTCATTGAGTTATACGTTTTTGTTCTGTTTGGCTTTGAAATTAACACAAATATTTTTTAAACTTACACTTTTACTGTAAAACTTTGTCAATATCGCATTGAATTTTGATTCTGTGTTTGGAATTACATCGTGACAATGCAACGTATAACTGCCCGTGAGTGAATATCGTTTCTTTCTCTCTAATAAATAAACTGACGTTTTCAAATGTTTGTCCCTGTGATTTGTTAATTGGCATAGCAAAAGCTATTCTAACGGGAAACTGTAAACGTTTTAATACGAAGGGCATAGCAAAGGTCTCCTTTGGTTTCTAAGGTTATCCACGGAAGATATACTACATTACCTTTCTTGTCGCCTGTTACAATTTTACATGTCAGAATTGTTCGATCAATTTTGAATACAACTAATCTTGTCCTATGGCATAGCCCATCACTCAGACATAAATTAGGTAATAACATTAAGATACATCCTTCTTTCAACAGTAATTTGGCCGATGCAAACTGGACGATGTTACTGGTTGAAGATATTCTACAGGATATTGTAAGTTGATGATTTCATCTTCCGCATGATCACAACCACCTATTTCAGCATAGTCTATTGATACGCATTTAACCAATATGTCGTGTAACCGAACAACAATTTTCGCGTTCATTCGTTTGACTTTGTTTCTTGGTGCTAGGATTGCCTGCGTAGTCATTTTTCCTTTTAGACAAGGGGACAGTCCACACTGCTCTTGCCATCACTCTGATTCAGGTTCATCTTTGTCTCTTTTGTTCACAAGACTTTTCTCCAGAATTCTGCAGGCTCTTTCAAGTCCTTTATCACAAACTATAATCAGGCCATCCTGTTTTTGTGGTGTTAATCATGCAGTGTGTCCTCTGTATTTCTGTTCATGAAGTCTTCTGCTGATAGTCGTTTCTGACACACATTGCCCCCCTGAAGACTGTTTCTGGTCTGTCAGATAGGCGTTTGGGGCTTTTTCTTTATCATAGTGAGGATAGTTCTGTTGACAGTAGTGGAGGTCTTCCTTTGCCTATCAGTCCCTTTGTGATTACTGAGCTCACCAGTGCGCTTAAAGATATCTTTTTCTTAAAGATATTCTAGACAGTTGATTTAGGTCATCCTAAGGTTTCACCGATGTTTCATTCTTGTTTTTCACCCTCAAAATCGCTTCCTTCACTTTCATTGGCACAGCTCTTGTCATCATTTTGGCAACTACAGTACAGACTCCAAAGGGTAGTAGAAAGCTGAGGAATCTTCTGAAGAAATAAAACACACCTGAGGAATTACAAATGCCTGTCCCAAACATTATGGTGACCATCTATAAAAAGTGTTGTCAGTTCTACAAGATGTGACTGAAATGTATGCTGTGAGATTGATAACTATTGTGAATGTCTTTACTTGTAATTTAGGCAAAGCAATGTAATTTAGAGTTACTTTAGTGAGAAGCATCCATGTTTACCCTGCCCCCCTTTACGACCGAGTCTCTTTGAATTTTACGACAGAGTTGGGGGAGGATGTGCCTTAAACCAGTTTGGCAAGTATTTCTCTGCTAAAGTATTTCAACCCCTGTAAGACACATCTCTCTTACTAACATATGATCTTGGGGGGGATGGCAGGTGTTAAGATGTTCTATTTCCCTATTAGTCTGAGGTATGGCTGTTTGGAATTGGCTTGTCTCAGAGGCCTTTAAGTACTATGGTGTCCTATTGGCTCTAGGGGTTGGACAGAACATCTATAAATTTACTTGCTTAACCTCACACTTTCTCTCTTACTAACCTCTGATGATGGGGCATCTCACTCCTACTAACCTCTGATGAAGAAGACAACACAATGAAGAGCACTGCTCAGCAGCCATATTGAACAGACATGTGGATGAAAGCTGAGCACCAATAATGCCTTAACTAGAGACATTTTAAGAAACAAACAAGTCTGTGTGCCGCCTGAACTACACATCACCATTTAATCATTTTGTATGGTTGCCAGTATTCAAATGTACTTTGCATATTATTATTATTTATGAATATTATCAATAATACATTATTTGTGATGTAACTTAACTCCTGCTTGTCTTTTTACTATACGTAATTGCCTGCGGTTATAGATATAGAAGGGAAGGTGGGGAGAAGTTATATACTATAATACCTTATAAACAGTAAAGTGGTAAGTCTAGGAGATTAGGGATTCTGACAAAGGCTACATATTAATAATTCAATAGGGGAAAGTAGAGCAATATATTACTCTACTAAGATAAAACTTATGCACTTTAATTACGTTTGAATTGTTCGATTTGTAATTTTAAACTATGGAGAAGAGGGGGAGATCAAGGAAAAATGTCCTAATAATTATGGAGGGCACTGTAAATATTAGAGAGTACTTTCTTTGCAATTACTCTCTTGCTATAGGTTTATGGGGCATTGTGATTCCTAGTGGAACAGTTGGGACCTGTTCTGCCATGACATGTTATATTTAAAGAGAAGGAGTGTCCATGTATTTATTGGGGAGGCATATGAAAAGGTTAGTTGATGATGGTTTAAATCCTGCTACATATGGAACTTTTAGGAATCACTGTTACATACCTTAGGTCTTTAGTAGTCCAGCATATACTTTTATATATCAAACAACCATAACTTTTCAAACATGTATTGTTCCCTGAACATTATATAGAGTTTCCAAAAAAACTGAACTCTTTTTCAACTGATTTTTAATATTTTATGCAAAACCAAAATAATAAATTAACACAGTCATATTGTGCTACTCGGCACAACAGTCACAGACCACAGTTACGGTTTTGTGATCATTGCAGCATGGCTGCAGGCACACACTGCAGCAGTCAACTGTTTTGCGGCCCAGTGATGCTGGGCATATGTGGCACCTTCTGCGCTTTTTAGGTGTTTCTTCCACAATCACCGGTTTAACTTTCTCCACACCACAGATCTTCAAAGCGGTCTGTGTTGCCCTTGGCAGCCTTGAAAGCTGTATTCTTCTCTCCAGCCAGGGCCTCAATAGCTGTAGGCCAAGCTTCTCAAGGAAGATTCTCCTCTTGATTGTGTGTCTGGCTTCCCAATCTGGGAATTTTGACAGGAAAACCACCAGAGCATTGATTCCTGCAAGATTGAGGCAATTGAAAAAATAAACCAAAGGCCAGCGCTTTGTTCTTTTTTGAACACTGTAGCATTGACAGAGCGAGTTCACACGGTCCACCGCATCCTTTGTTTTATTATAGTCAAGAATTATGATGGGCTTTCTGGACCCCTGATCAATCTCCTTCTTCTGATGCAATGAAGAAAGCAGAATATCTGCTTTGTTTTTTTTGGGTACGTAAGATACCATGGTCATCTTGCGGCAAAAGCCAAAAAGACTTGACCCCAGCCCTCTAGTTTTGCTTGGCAGAAACTCCCGAGGCACTTCTGTTTTGTTTCTGCGCACTGTGCCCAGGAGTGTGAGGTGCTTGGATAACAAATCCCCAGCAAGTCGGGCACTTGTGAACCACTTATCGATGGTCACGTTTATGCCAGAGTTGTGTATGGGTTCTACCAGTTTATTCACAACAAATTCAGCCAGCCCAGTGCAGCGCCGTGTGCCTTCATGACCAACATATGGCATTCCATTGAAGGTATACGATGTTGCCACGTCGCACATAAGGAACAACTTCAAACCATACTTATCTGGTTTACTGGGCATGAACTGTCGAAAGCTACAGCGCCCTCTAAATGGTATTAACTGCTCGCCAATGGTGACATAGTCACCAACCACATAGTTTTTCTTGCAATTTTCTATGAAAGCACTCCAAAAGGACTGAAAAGGCGCAAATTTGTCGGTGGCTTTCATGGTCAAGCACGTTTCCCAATCATCAAACCTTAGGAAAGCCATTATTTGCTCAAATCTATTGATACTGAATGCAGCTCTGAAGACTGGTCTGCCACTGACACCGCTAGACCAGAGCGACCTCACAGACTCATTTTTGGCACGGTAAACTGCAAGCAGATAAAGGACCCCAATCACTGCCATCATTTCGGTGTCATCAATCGGCGTCCATGAGTTTGAATCTTTGCCTTTGGACTGCAGGTAATATTGTGCATACTTGTTGGTGTTTTCTATCATCATTCGGAGCATATCATTGTCAATAAAGCACAAGAGTGCCTCCATTGCACTCTCCACCTGAGCTGCATTTCCACAAGGTCCTTCTTTTGTTTGGCAACGGTTGTAGGCAGTGTACTTCATGGGAGGGGGCTCGGACGATGACCAGACCAGTCCACTTTTGCTCTTATAAGAAGGTGTTTCAGGTGATGTGGCTTGTGCAGCTGCTCGCCACCCTTCATCTTCATCCTCCTCTTCGTCCAAGTTCTGCCCGTCTACAAGGTCCTTCTCATAATACTTGGGATCCGATGAATCAGAAATATCACTCAGCACTGCCTCATTCTGTTCATCGTCTGCCTCCCCATTGCATGCTTCTGCGTCACTCTCGGACTCGTCATCGGAGATTAGCATCAGGGCTCTTTTAATGGCTTGCTGTGCTGGTGAAGGTTGCATTATTTCTTTTCTTTTCTCTTCTGTTAACTCTGTAAACTCATAAATACCTAAATAATAAGCAACAAGATAGAAACGCAGCTGTAATGAACATATATAGATACAAAGAAATAATGAAATAAGCATGCTTTGTTTGAGAACTGTATACAAAGGCAGTAACTGAAATGCACTTGTTTAAACAAAACATGCATCCTTTAGGCAAATAAGTGATCAAAAAAATAATTTTTAATTATTTTCACATATTTTTGGTAGTAAATTTTTGTGGATGAAAAAGTATGAATCATTGCTTGGCAACACCATCCATACTGTATCATATGAACTCGTGAGAGCTGTGAACATGATGTCATGGGATCAGAGGTATGGATACAAGGAGACTACAATACTTGGAAAATTGTGTGGGAGAGATCTGGTGATGGGGATTTGGGACAGGCCAGGTTTACAACATATTTATTCTTCTTATCCCTAAATATGACAAATAGGTACGTCCTAGTCAAAAATTAAAAAACAAAAAACAAAGTGAAGTAATACGTTAAAAAATGCTTGCCTTAATTCTAGTGGTATTAACAATAAAATACATGAGTTTGTATTAAATGCAGCTGCATATAACTTGGGTATAATCGGAATAACAGAAACATAGTGAAAAAATAGAGATGGACAGGAATACATTACACCGAAAAGGTGTAGGAGCCGCTATTTTTGTGAAGCAGAATTTAAATGGAAGGCTTCTTCAATTAGCTTAGTGAGGATGTTTGGATCCCACTAGACAAGAATTAGGGATAATGCTCGGGGCCATTATATTAGGAGTGTGTTTTAGATCCCCCAATGCAGACAAGAGTTTAAATTTATCCCTTTTAAATAATATTTAAAAAAGCAAGTTTAGAGAAAGATATTATAGTCAAGGGGGATTTTAGTTATCCAAACATACTAGCCTTACAAATACTGGAGCACTGGAAATAGTTTTAAATGTAATCAGTGACTGTCCTTTAACACTGTATGCTACAATACCAATGAAGGGGGGTTAGGGGGGTGGTCTGTGAAGATTTAGTATTCTGTAATAACCAGGAGAGGATTCAGGAGGTGGATGTGATGGAACCATTAGGATCTGGTGACCATAATATAATAGATTACACAGTGTTTTGGCAGAGTGCATATTCAAAAATTAAAACAGTTACAGTTTCATTTTAGTAGGGCATAATCTGAGCAGATACAGCAAAATCTAACTTTCATAAATTGGGATAAGCCAAGTATGGAGACAGCTGAGGAGATATGGGGCAAGTTTAAAAATGTTTTACGTGTAATGCAGGACAAGCGTATACTAAAATTAACAGTAACAAACCAGAGGGTACTCCACAGTGGATAGATAAGGAGCTAAAAAAGAGAAGTTACAAAGGAAAAAATAAAAACAAAACTACATAAACACATATAAGACTAGTAACTCCAACATGAAGCATACGAGAGCATGAGAACAATGGTGAAAAAGGAGGAGATGAGGAAAGCAAAAGACAACTGGAGATAAAATGATGCAGAAAAGGTGAAAGAAGTCATAAATAGATTGCTTCAACAATTTAGAAGTCAAAGAACAATCAAAGTGGGGGTGGAGAGTATCAGAAACAGAAAAGATGAGCTAGAATATGCAAAATAGCAAATGAACTTTGATCTTGCATTTGAAGTTTATGTAGGAGGTACTCAGTGACTTGGAAATCGCAGAGGGAGAAGTATTGCCTGGATGAAATAGCCTGAATCAGAATCACAATTCTTGGCCAAGTATATAAGAAACTTGATTCCAGTTCTCGGGATTCTCTAAGTTACATAATCGACATACACAAAACTGTTAATCACACACCTGAGATTACAAAAAAGAGAGAATGTAAATGTATACAAACACAAAGTGCAGAGTGCAGGAAATGCTGAAATACAAGTATTAACAATATGTAAACAGTATGGCAAGACCCCTGGGTGCCCAGCCTGATTAAGGGGAGTTAACCATTTGTGAGCTTGATGGCCTATGGGGAAAAACTGTTCTAATATCTGCTTGTTTTGGCATATATTAACATTAATTGAAGGAACAAATTCAAAAAGTCAGTCAAACAAAATCAAACAAATTATCAAGACCAGTTGCTGTAGGGCTAGGGTGGTGTACCATGTTAGCCATTATGAATGTAGTAAGAAGTCAAGCAAAATGACCCCTTGTATTGGCCAACTAAAAAAAATTTCAATATGCAAGCTTTCAAGGCAACTCAGATCCCTTTCTCAGGCAAGATGTGCAATGATACAATGATTACATCTTGCCTGAAGAAGGTGTCCAAGTTGCCTCAAAAGCATGCATATTGTAATCTTTTTAGTCAGCCAATAAAAGGGGTCATTTTGCTTGATTTACTTGACTCCTCAATTGCTTAAAGAGGTAGGTGTATAGATATATAAACCCTTGATGCTCATTTTTCAAAGATCTCTGCACACTGGGGAAACCCCTAAAGACTGGAAGCTAGCAAATAACTTGTTGCATAAAAGGAGTTAGTGGGCTGATCCAAGTTACTATAGGCTTGAAAGCCTAACTTGCATCTCAGGTAAATTAAAGCAGGCAGGCAGTGTGTTGTAGTGGTTAAGGCTCTGGACTTCAAACCCTGAGGTTGTGGGTTCAAATCCCGTTACTGACACTGTAACCATGAGCAAGTCGCTTTACCTGCCTGTACTCCAATTGGAAAACCAAAAGAAAGGTAACCAACTGTATCATAAACATTGTTTAACCACCTTGGATAAAAGTGTCAGCCATATAAGTACATATAAATGTAAAGTCTTCATTAAGGAAATAATCAAATAAACCAGCCTCAGTATGGGTATTCAGAGAATGCCTACTCCGGTTCAGTGCCTACTAGAAGACTAACCTATTGCAGAGAAGTTCAGTGTGGAGTCACAGATGCATCTCTTGCCAGATCAGTATTGAAGAAAAATGCCCGCTTGACTCTGTACTTAATATTCCAGTAACTACTCATGCTCAATCGAACATTACATTGACAATGGATGCAAAATCCTCTACTGCAACAAAAAAAAAAAAAAATTTACCCACTTTACCACTACTGAGGTGCTGGTATGTTTACATCCACACTTCCATTTTCTTAACGCACTTACCCAGGACTTTGCAATTTCTCATCATCTCAATGTCCATGTCGAGGGATACACCACAATACCTGTAATTAAAAACATCTCTGTATGTTACGGGTGCCACTTGCACAGTCTGTCCTTCTAGTTTGTCAGCTGGTGTGAACTTAGGCCTTTTACTTCATTCAGTCCTGTATGGCCTTGTGCTCCCATACTGACTGCACTTTTACCACTGAGTTTTGTGGTGTGAGGTCAGTAACAATTAGCAACCAAAAAAGAAATATTAGTTATGAAAGCAACAACAAAATAAATCAAAATGAATGTCTCTTTCAGCATACAATACTTATTTGACTGAAAATGAATGAATATCTCAACAACTGAATTTTTTCTCTCTTTTTTTTTAACAAAAATGGATGGAATACGTTATTGTACAAGACAAAAATAAGCAAAAAGTTGACTTTTGAGAACAGCCTAAACATTGCCATTCTGTACAAAGGCAGAGGTATCTCAAAAAACAAGGACAGTGATGGAAAAAAACCCGAGTGAACTGAGTATCAATAGGCCCTCCTATAACAGAAATTGGTGTAAGTCATCTACCATTTACATCCTTATGTCAACAACAGTAATCCAAACATGCTTATTCTCTAGGTAGGAAAAAGGGTGTACATACAGGTGCATCTCAATAAATTAGAATATCATCAAAAAGTTAATTTCAGTCATTCAATTCAAAAAATGAAACTCATATTATACAGATTCATTATACACAGAGTGATATATTTCAAGCATTTATTTCTTTTCATTTTGCGGATTATGGCCTACAGGTAACAAACTCAAACTTCAGTATCTCAGAAAATTGCAATATTACATAAGATCAATAAAAAAAAAAGATTTTTAATACAGAAATGTTGGCCTACTGAAAAGTATGTCTATGTACGCACTCAATATTTGGTCCGGGCTCCTTTTGAATGAATTACTGCATCAATGCGGTGTGGCATGGAGGCGATTGGCCTGTGGCACTGCTGAGGTGTTATGGAAGCCCAGGATGCTCTGATCACGGCCTTCAGCCCGTCTGCATTGTTGGGTCTGGTGTCTCTCATCTTCTTACTGATAGATTTTCTCTGGGTGGTATTGGTGAAGTAAGTTTGCTGGCAAATTACACACAGTGATACCATGGTCATTAAACCAGGTATTGGTACTTTTGGCAGTGTGGGCAGGTGCCAAGTCCTGCTGGAAAATTAAATCAGCATGTCCATAATGCTTGTCAGCAAAGGGAAGCATGAAGTGCTATAAAATTTCCTGGTAGACGGCTGTGCTGACTTTGGACTTGATAAAATACAGTGGACCGACACCAGCAGATGACATGGCTCCCCAAATCATCACTGAGTGAGGATATGTCACACTGGACTTCAAGTAACTTGGATTCTGTGCCTCTCCACTCTTCTTCCAGACTCTGGGACCATGATTTCCAAATGAAATGCAAAATTTACTTTCATCTGAAAAGAGGACTATGGACCACTGAGCAACTCCAGTCCATTTTCTCCTTAGCCCGGGTAAGACTCTTTTGACATTGTCGCTGGTTCAGGAGTGGCTTGACAGGGAGTGTGACAGTTGTAGCCCACGTCCCGGATACACATGTCTGTGTGTGGTGGCTATTGAAGCACTCCAAGGACTCCAGGCAGAGTCTACTCCTTGTGAATCTCCCCCAAATTCTTGAATGGGCTGTGCTTAACAGCCCTCTCAAGGCTGTGGTTATCCCTATTGCTTGTGCACCTTTTTTTTCTGCTGTTCCTTCCACTCAACTTTCCATTAATATGCTTAGATACAGCACTCTGAACAGCCAGCTTCTTTAGCAATGACCTTTTGTGGCTTACCCGCTTTGTGTGGCCTACTTAACCAGACTGAGAGACCATTTAAAGGCTCAGGACACCTTTACTGTTGTTTTGGGTTAATTAGCTGTGTGGAATGGGACACCAGGAGTCTACAATATTGAACTTTTTCACAATATTCTAATTTTCTGAGATACTGAATTTTGGGTTTTCATTAGCTATAAGCCATAATCAGCAAAATGAAAGGAAATAAACACTTGAAATACATCACTCTGTGTGTAATGAATGTATATAATATATGCGAGTTTCCATTATTGAATTGAATTACTGAAATAAAATTAACCTTTCGATGATATTATAATTTATTAAGATGCACCTGTAAACGCTACAGGCTCAGCATCCCCAAGCTGAAATTCCAATATTCCTAATGGTCAAAAATCCCAAACTAAAACTACTGTTATTAAGTTATGTACTCAAAGTAAACCATGTGTCAGACCGTGTCAAAAGTAGTATAAAAAAAACGGACTGCCATTAAGAGAACGGATAACGAAAAGCCTCAGAAGATTTGTAATTTTATGCAGTAGAACAACACAGTGACTGTAATATCTTTAACAATACCACATACTATATATTTAAATGTAGTGCCACCAAAGCAAAACATTTTTAGTGGACATTTAGGGCATTTTACTGCTCTGTTTAAAGAAATATCATAAAAAACAAATAGTGGTGCCTCACACTTCGAACCATTTTAACTTTGAACTTTCCAGAGTTTGAGTGCAAAATTCGAGTGGAATATGATCTGGAATTCAAATGATACTTCTAAGTTCGAACTATGCACGCAGAGAAAAATAAATGGAGCAACAGATGGTGTTTACACAGTGAGCGTAAAAGTCATCTGTTGTGTAGAATCTTTGTGTTAGTAGACCTGCTGTTGTTGACATACGGGCATAACTCAATTGCTGTATCCAGACTGAGTGAATGAAGCCAGGTCTTTGTAATTAGCAGAATGCAACTGTCCTTAACGGTCTTATTCGCTGCAACTTGCAGCTTCAATTCGTCTATCTTATTTGTGAGGGATCTTGCGTTGGCGAGATAAATAATAGGAAGAGGCAGTTTGCGAGGCCAGCAGGTCAGCCTGCAGATCTGCTTCTGCATCCTGTTCCTGCGCCAACTTTATTTCCTACCTGTGGGGATGGTAATCCAAGGTGAGCCTGGACACCTGGCTATGTCTGCTGGGATGTCATGGAAGCGGAGAAACTCAGCTGTAACAGTCTGCTTGCTGCATAGTTCTATTTTTAGGAGACTGTGCCGGCCGTAGACGTTATTCGCCCAGGAGAACGTCACTGTGATGAACAACAACACATACACAAAAGGACAAACAAAGCACCGATAGGAAGAGCACCGAGCTGCTATGTTTATGGGCGCCACCGTATATTTTCTTTTATTATACAGTATTTACTTATTTTATTTATTGTTTTGATGTTTTCATTTATTATTTAGTGCATTTAATTGTGTTATTTTTACTTTAAATTATGTGTGTTTGCTGTTTAAGTTTATCGAAATGGGTATTGTTTAAGGTCTGGGAATGGATTAATTCACTTTCCATGATTTCTAATGGGGAACAATATTCAGACTTTGAACAAATCAGAGTTCAAATGACATCCCCAAGGCACCACTGTATAAAAAAAGGTGTAATGTATTTTTATTACTAGTCACTAAGCTGAATACTCAGGTTAGGAAATAAGTGGATGGATTATATTAATTTCCTTTAAATTTATTTCACATATACATAATACATGCACAGCACGAGTCTGGAAAAGCTAACAAGACTCATCAATGAAAAAAATAAAAATTCAAATCTGAGACTTTTTATACTCTTTTGAATTTTAGCTGGGAGTAAGTGGGTACATCCATTTTCTGCGGCTGCTTATTACTGTCAGCCGCATTTTACTATTGAAATTGTAACTTGTTATCATGAAGGTGCTCCCCGACACAGTGAAAGATCACACGTAAGGTGGATAACAAAGATGACAGAATGTTGGACTGCAAGCTAGCTGCATTGTGGTTTGAATACAGCCTTATCTCTTAACTTGATTGTATTTTGTTTTGAATACAAAACTACATTCAACTTTTGCTCTTTGTGGTTTTACTTATTTAATACAGATAGCATGAACAACAAATTACCGCATTCCACATTATTTTCAGTTTCTTATTTGCACTCTGCCAGCGCGCATTTTTGTCTTCAGCATCTCTCTGCATTTTATAGTGTGTTTTGCAATTTAAATTGCATGAAATGTTTGGAAAATTAGAGGCTGAAGTTGTTTTAATAAAAAAAAAAAAAAAAGGCCAGGAATGTGATGACTTTGGTGGAGAAAGTGTCACTCTAGCTAGGATATGATAAAAACAGAATATTCCTTTGTGTCTGTGGGCAGTAGAAAAACATGAACAATACATTTAAAAGAAATAAAAAGTAATCTGCAAAAGTACTGTGGCTGGTGCACCAAAAACTTCTGGTACGATGTCTTCAATTGTGTGATAAGGCTCTAGTGAAAATGGAAATCACCTGCCCAAATCCACATTGTGGTAACTTCAACAAAAGCTTCAGGAATTATCGGACATTCAAAAGGGGTCTCCTGTAAAAAAGCAATTTTGATATTCCCTTTTTTAAAAAATAACTCCTTCTTTTAATCAGTATATGGATTACTCTAATGCTGCTAGTACTTAGTTGGTGCTCAACTGTTGAATGTAATGATATTTGTGAAGAATTCTCATGAACATATAAAGTTATTTGATGTAACAGAGTAGTGAGTATGGGAATTGAGCGGAGGAAAAAATATACGTAATTATATATTTTAGAGGGAAAGTGAAGCTGAAGTTAGAAAATGGGTTTTATTAGAAAATGGAATGAACCTTAACAAAACTGATAATCTGAGATATTATATATATATAAATAATTAATAAATAAATAAATAAGAGAGAGATTATTATATATATATATATATATATATATATATATATATATATATATATATATATATATATATATATATATATATATATATATATATATATAGAGATATATATAGAGATATATATAGAGAGAGAGAGAGAGAGACTTCTCGTGTGGGTGGAAGGCTGAAATTTGGCAGGTTCATTCTTTACAGCTGCCTTACAAAAGTTGGGCAGGTTTTATATCGAAATTCTACGCGTAATGGTCATAACTGGAAGCAGTTTTTCTCCATTTACTGTAATAGAGATGAGCTTCAACGCGTGTATGGAGTTTCGTGTGACATCATCACGCCTCACACGTAATCACGCAGTACATAGAAAACCAGGAAGACCTCAAAAAAGCACTGAAGAAAACATGCATTATATAATTGAGAAGGCAGCGAAACAATAAGAACCGAGTTCTGCTACTTCGGAAACAAAGCACGATGTAAACCTACACTTTAAGTTCATAGACAGGCTGCCGCTGGCGTTTGTAATTTAGTGCCTGCCCATATAAGGCCGTCCGTCAGCGGCAATCCAATAGCAAACTGCCACGGGTAAATATTCACGGGTGAAGGACTGTGCTTATGGAGAGGAAGATGAGATGGTCAGGGTGGTGTTTGACACAAACTCAGCGAAACTGCGAGAGAAAGTTTTAAGTGCCAGGACTAAGGTAACATTAAATACAGCCATGGACATCGCATGAGATGGCACCAGCACAGCTGGGAACCTTCGATGCATGTACACGAGCGGCTCCACGTGAACTGGCGCAGTGCACAGATAAAAAGCAACAATTCCAAAGAGAGCTGAACAAAAACCGAATTACACAATTGAAAAGGCAGCAAAAAATATGAAGCGTCTGATAAGCATATTCATAAATGCAGCTACTGTGGAAACAAAGCACACGGTGGAAAAAGTCAATGTCCCGCTAAAGGAAGACAGTGTAAAAAACCCGTGCATGCAGTGTGTCAGGTCTCAGATAAAGAAGAAGACGAGCTGTTTATTGATGCAGTAAGAAACGAATCGATGAAAGAAACCTGTCATCTTTACAACGATTGACAAACACGGAATGTAACTTGAACACAACACATCCTACAAATACGAACCTGATTGAAAGAAATAATGATAATCAAATCCTTGATGATAGCAACACTCAGTAACACTCACAAAACAAATACTGTATATTGACAGTCATGTTACGTTATTTTTAAAATGTTCCCTTTTCTTTTTCTAGCTTTTTTAACACACTACTTCTCCGCTGCGATACGCGGAGATATATATATGTATATATATATATCCCGATCTACATACTCGAATAATGGATACTTTATTCGCCATCAATGATTGTTTTGGTAAAGCCATACTCAGTGTATTCATTAGATGAACGGTAAAAAAGTAAGAGCGAGGGAAGGATGACTTATTGAGGCATGCAGGCTGTAGTCTTGCGTCAACTCTATCTGAATTGCGCGATCACATTTGAAAAATATATCTTTTCAAGTTCTATTTAGTCCATGTGTGTCAAACTCAAGGGCCGCGGGCCACATCCGGCCCGGCGTGTAATTATATCTGGCCCGCGAGATCATTTTATATACTGTATAGGTGTGAGGTTCTGTGTTGTGGAGATTCTCAGGATGGATTGCAGGTGCTCATCTGTGAGGCGACTCCTGTGTGCTGTTTTGTTAGTCTTTATCACTGAGAAGAGCTTCTCACACAGATATGTGCTACCAAACATGCACAAGGTTCGAGCCGCATGTAGACGGACTTTTTGTTCTTCAAAGTCACCAAAGCGCCGTGCAAACTCAGTGCGCCAGTTTATCAGCAAAGTGCGATTTGGGAACACCGTAGTGACGACTTGGTTTAACATTACTTGGCAACAGGGAAAGTGGGGCAAGTTGCACTGGTGAATTTGTGTCTCCCATAAAAGCAGCTTCACTTGAAATCACTTTGTGATTGTGCACGGGTAAAAACGTCCGCTGAAGTGTCAGATTCTTATTTAATTCTTCTGCTTTCTGTATCTTCTGCATTGCATTCAGGTTACCCTGATGTTTTGTCTCATAGTGCCGTCTTAGATTAAATTCTGTAATTACAGCCACATTAGCTCCACAAATGAGACACACGGGTTCAGTAAACATATACTCAGCCTCCCATCGGTTTTAAAGGCTCTATTTTCAGAATCAACTTTTCTCTTCAGCATCATGTGAGCTAGCTTCGCAATAACTTGCAGCATCATAAGGTAGACTTGATTAACGCGGTAAGTGTTCGGCAAGGCAGCTGAAGCACTGCATTATGGGATCTGTAGTTTATTGTGTTACCAGCGCTTCATATACCCGGCTTTAATAACAATAATACAGTATATAAAATGATCTCGGGCGGATATAATTACACGCCGGCCGGATGTGGCCCTGCCCTTGAGTTTGACACATATGGACTAAATAGAACTTGAAAAGATATATTTTTTCAAATGTGATCGCAATTCAGATAGAGTTGACGCGCACTACAGCCTGCATGCCTCAATAAGTCATCCTCCCTCGCTCTTACTTTTTACCGCTCATCTAATGAATACACTGAGTATGGCTTTACCAAAACAATCATTGATGGCTAATAAAGTATCCATTATTCGAGTATGTAGATCGGATATATATATATACATATATATATACCCGCGTATCGCAGCGGAGAAGTAGTGTGTTAAAAAAGCTAGAAAAAGAAAAGGGAACATTTTAAAAATAACGTAACATGACTGTCAATATACAGTATTTGTTTTGTGAGTGTTACTGAGTGTTGCTGTCATCAAGGATTTGATTATCATTATTTCTTTCAATCAGGTTTGTATTTGTAGGATGTGTTGTGTTCAAGTTACATTCCGTGTTTGTCAATCGCTGTAAAGATGACAGGTTTCATTCATCGATTCGTTTCTTACTGCATCAATAAACAGCTGTCTTCTTCTTTATCTGAGACCTGACACACTGCATGCACGGTTTTTTACACTGTCTTCCTTTAGCGGACATTGACTTTTTCCAACGTGTGCTTTGTTTTGGATTTATGAATATGCTTGTATGTATCAGACGCTTCATATTTTTTGCTGCCTTTTCAATTGTGTAATTCGTTTTGTTCAGCTCTTTGGAACTGTTGTTTATCTGTGCACGCGCCAGTTCACGTGAGCCGCCGTGTACATGCATCGAAGGTTCCCAGCTGTGCTGGTGCCATCTCGTGCGATGTCCATGGCTGTATTTAATGTTACCTTAGTCCTGGCACTTAAAACTTTCTCTCGCAGTTTCGCTGAGTTTGTGTCAAACACCACCCTGACCATCTCATCTTCCTCTCCATAAGCACAGTCCTTCACCCGTGAATATTTACCCGTGGCAGTTTGCTATTGGATTGCCGCTGACGGACGGCCTTATATGGGCAGGCACTAAATTACAAACGCCAGCGGCAGCCTGTCTATGAACTTAATTTAAAGTGTAGGTTTACATCATGCTTTGTTTCCGAAGTAGCAGAACTCATGAATATGGTTGTATATGTCACTCGCTCGCTTCTTATTGTTTCGCTGCCTTCTCAATTATATAATGCATGTTTTCTTCAGCGGTTTTTTGAGGTCTTCCTGGTTTTCTATGTACTGCGTGATTACGTGGGAGGCGTGATGATGTCACATGAAACTCCACCCCCACGGCGTTGAAGCTCATCTCCATTATAGTAAATGGAGAAAAACTGCTTCCAGTTATGACCATTACGCGTAGAATTTCGAAATAAAACCTGCCCAACTTTTGTAAGGAATAAGCCTGCCAAATTTCAGCCTTCTACCTACAGAGTGAGAGAGAGAGAGAGAGAGAGAGAGAGAGAGAGAGAGAGAGTGTGAGTGAGTGAGTGAGTGAGTGCCTTTTATTTGTATAGATCTACCCCTAAATGTGCTTTTCTGGAATTAGAATACAGAAACTGAGAATAGACAAGTCAAAGGAAATTTTATGCTTCCAGATAATAAAACAAAGTAATAAGGAATGGAAAGAAGACTGAACAATGTGAATATCTTAATAATTTTAATAACAAAAATATCTTACATTTTTCAACAATGTCAGACAACTCTTTTCTATGGCAAGATATAACTGTGTTTTAATAATTACTTTTTGATATCACATATGTACATTTGATTATTTTCCTATCTATATTTTTGTATACAATACATAAACAAGAAAAAAATAAATTGTTGAGACTCTGACATCCCCATGACCAGACATTCAGTTACTTCCATCTGCGTGTCAGTCAATGGCTTCCAATAAGATTAGCATTTCTTCTTTTAACCTTTTCTATTTCCTATAAATTTTCCAATTTTAAAATTCCCAATTATTAGGTCATAGTGTTGGTTATATATGCCATCAGTTTTTTTTATTACAAGCAATAACATTATGTGTCAAGTGATGTCGTAAGCATGGAGGGCTGCAATTACTCTCTGTTGAATTCAGTACAGGTATCTACATTTAACTGATTGGAATGAGTAAGAAAAGCACATACCTCTCTATAGAAGGTCCCATAGTTGACAAAACACAATGCCATGAGGATGAAGGAATTGCCTGCTGAGGGGTTTGTGATGAGACACAGACCTGAGAGAATCTATAAAAACAAATTGCTGCAGCATTTCAAGGTTGCAAGAGCACAGTGGGCTTGCTAATTCTTAAATGGAATAAGTATGGAACAACCAAGACCCTTCCTAGAGCTGGCTGGCTGTCCTACCAGACTGAGCAAATAGGGGAGAGGGGTCATGGTAAGAAAGGTGATCATGAACATAATGGCCACTCTGGCTGAGCTCCAGAGACCCTGTGTGGAAATGAGAGAAACTTCCAGAAAGACAACCATCACTGCAAAACTAATCTGGGCTTTATGGCAAAGGGGCTGGACGATACATGAAAGTCTACTGGGAGTTACATAAAGCACCCAAAGGACTCAAAAATATGAGAAACAAGATTATCTGGTCTGATGAAATCAAAGCAGAACTGTTTGGCTTCAAATGTAAGTGTTAAACCAGGCACCATTCATCATCTGTGCAATAACATTTCAGTCACTGCTTCCCTCTTGATAGTGTAATATGCATGTTAGATAGATGGATGGATGGTTAGTTAGTTAGTTAGTTAATCCCAAGGGGAAATTCACATAATCCAGCAGCAGTATACGGATACAAAAAAATAATAAAAAAAAATATATAAAATTAAATAGAAATAAAAATGCATGTAAAATAGAGGGCGATTATGCTGAAGTAACAGGGGCAGGGGTGGGACTGTCCCTGTGAAGTCTCGATTTTCTCAAAATTTAAATTTTTAATTAAGTCTTCCAGCATGTCTAAGCACGTTTTTCTCCCACCACACAACCAAGTATCAGGGGAAAGGGTTTGAATGACAAGTTGATATTCTCTTCCAGTACCAAAAATCCCAAAATGCTGGTACCAAACTATTGTACGTTTTGGATTTTTTTGTACTTTGCCAGTACTGGTATACCATGCAACCCTAATGCAGAGATATTCTTAATGAAAACCTGCAATAGAGTGCACTGGATCTTAAACTGGGACAAAGATTCTCCTTCCATCAGGATAATGACAGAAAGCACAAAGACAACACAGGAGTTGCTTAGGGTCAATTCTGTGAATGTTCTCAAGTGCCCCAGATTAGCTAAGACTTAAACCAAATTGCACATCTCTAAGACCCGAGAACTGCCGTCCACCAATGGTTTCCATTCAGCCTGACAAATATTGGAAGGATCTGCAGAGAAGAATGTCAGACATTTCCACAAGCCAAGTGACTGAACCATGCTGTGTCAAATATAAGAAGACTTGGAAGGCTGGAATCACTGCCAAAAGGTGCTTTGATGAAGTACTAACTAAAGGTTCAGAATTCTTGTGTGTGAGATAAAAAAAATAGCAACATTTTCTAAATTATTTTCGCTTTGTCACTCTGTGTTACTGAGTATCATCAATGCAGAAAAAAGAATTTAAAAGATTTTATTTTAAGGCTGGGTACTTTTCTATTACCGTGACACAATTTAAAGCGCCATGTGCCTGTAGCCTTAGAATTTTGGAGACTAATTTTCATATTAGGAGGTTCCGGAGAGTTATTTTATTAAGATTAGAGACCCAGGTTACTGTTGCTGCCCGGTTTGTGAGGTTAAGTTTAGGATTTGGGTAGGGGTAGATTGCCTGATTTGGAGCTGTGCGTCACAATAATAGAAAAGATTGAAAAGTACCTAAGGCTGCAACATAACAAAATGTGAAAAAGTGAGGAAGTCTAAATACTTTCTGAAGGCACTGTGTGTGTGTGTGTGTGTGTGTATGTGTTTTATATATTGCATCATGTTTATCCATTTATGTTTCAATATTATGTATTACTGTATTTGTTACAATTCATTTTCTTTATAGTATACAGGGCTGAAGAGTCGGAGACAATTTTGGGTACCTGGAGTCAGCACATAAATTTTAATTGTAATGTAAAAAATACAGCAAGTTGAAATGTCCAATTTCACAAATAATAGTCAAAATTAAGTACTTGTCCGATGTAAGAATAAAGCCAAGTGCATAGTTGTGTTACTCCTAGTGTGAAGTTCAGCTGAGCTATTATACAACCTGACATTCACATATTGTAATCTGGATTATGGTACACTACAAAAAGTGTTTTCATTTTGTTTCAGATATAATGTGTCTAACAAGTTCATTTGAGTGTAAACAAGTGTAATGGTGTAGGTGGAGGTGTGTGCGATGGCCTGATGTGTGTTCAGGGGTTCTTGTCTTTTGTTTAAACTAATCAATACAGCAGAGAGTAAGCTTCCTAGCCAGTAGTTCTGTGGTTAAATAGTGTGCATGTTGCCTTCCTTCAATCAACATGGAAAATACATTCGCATATTAAATACAGATGAGTCAGAAGTACTGGAAACTAAGGACTCGAAGGATTTATCTACGGACTCCACAGCTACTATAATCATTGAATAGCCCCCAGGACTCAAAAGCTAAAGTGTGCTTAACAAGAATTTTCTACAGAAAATTTTACAAGGTTTTGGCATTTCTTGTTCTCATTTACTTAAAAGCATTCCGATACTAATATGACTAAAATAGAAATTAAAAATACAACAACCTTTAATGCCTTATCAGAATGGCAGCTACTGGTGGTCTATTTTATCTTGGGAGGAAAAAAAGGAAATTTACAACTCTTTGTGGAAAAAATAATTTTTAAGAAAACTGTAAATGCTGTCTGTTTGATTCTTAGCTTTTTCTTGATTTGTTAGTTTTATGTCATGAAGCACAATATGTCTCTATGACTGTGAGCATTGAAAAACCAGTAGATGAATCATGAGAGACATGAACAAGTAAATCTAAGGGTCAAAACAAAGAAGAAAAATAGCCAAGCCACCAGACAATAATCAGAAGTCTAAGGCAAAAAGAAAGTCAAATATCAGAATACAATCCTAACGAGAGAGAGAGAGAGAGAGAGAGAGAGAGAGGTTAGGAGCACACGCTGATACCGCACATTGCCGCACCCACCATACGACACACCACCTCAGGATCCCAGATTTGGACCAGAGTGCAGCCATGCAACGGGTGACACCCTAGCACCACACTAGTTCAGATGGAATGGAACAGTGTGAGGTTTTTTTATGGTGGCTGGAGTGCCAATTCTGCCACCAACCCCAAAGTTTTTCCCTGCAGGTTGCAGGGCTGGATGCAGATTAATGTCATACCCAGAACGGAGCAATTGCAGGTTAAGGGCCTTGCTCAAAGTCCCAACAGAGCAGAGTCCCTTTTGACAGTTACGGGATTTGAACCGGCAAACTTCTGATTGTCAGTGCAGATCCCTAGCCTCAGAGCCACGCCCACATCCGCTAGGCCCTACTTGAAAAATAACTTCACATTAGGGCTGGGAGTTAAAAACGATAATTACTGCAAAATAACTTTTTCTCAATAGAACTATAAGACATGATCGGTAAATGTAGATACAACTCATTCCTTCCATGTTTTGATAGAAAACACAGAAAGCCAATGACGATGAGAACGTCGTCGCATCAAACCAATCATGTGGCTGGAACACATGTCTTTTGTCTATGTATTTGTGGGATTGTGTCCCAACCATTAAAAACAGTTGGAACCTATACAAAGGAAAGGATACCATACAGAGCTTTGATTTTATATTAATACCTACTTTATTTGGAAATGACCAAAGAATTTACTTTGTGTTCTTTTGTAAAACCTGAAAGCTTTAAGATTTTTAGCTTTAGATTTTTTTAAATTGAGATTTTATTTTATTTACAGTATTTGGAGTTGACCAACAAATTTATTGTCTTCTCTTGTAAAACTTGAAAGCTTTTGACAGGTCAGAATTGAGACTTTGTTTTACTTATTTTATTTTCTTGGAATTGACCAAAGAAATTAGGTATGCATCTTGTTTTGTGTTCTCCTGTAACACTTGAAGCTTTTGACAGGTCAGAATTAAGTTTTTAATTTATTAGTTATACCTATTATTTGTCATGTTCAACTTCTGATAGAAAATGAATAATATTTAAAACAAAGTTAACCTTAAATCTTCACATCTCACATAGGAGTAGAAAGCAACATTTAAGCTTAACAGGAATAGTGATTTGATTTATATCGTGATATACATTGAGATCGACTAATATGAAAAAAAATTCTCTTTATAAGACTTTTTTCCATTTCGCTCAACCCTACTTCACACACACTAAAGCAGGGTCGGCCCCTGCACTAAAGGCTCTTGAGATTGTCTTGTGACCTCTTTCATAGCATTTTTAAAACAAAGAAAGAAAGATGGAAACAAAAGGGAACTTTCTTAATTAAATTCCAATTGTGGAATCCGCATATATTAAAACCCAAAAATGGACAAAAATATACATTTAATGCTACATCTTCTGTTTGAAATAAGATTTATTTTGACTAATTGACCAATTTTTTAGTTAACAAAAATTCAAATAAAACTAAGCAATGCCAAAATGAATGCACCACTACTTTTACCTGACAAAGTTACAATGTCACCAGAAATGTTCTGGCAATTTAAAAGGTTCATTTGTATATACAGAGTCTTTGCATGCCGTTTCTGACAGCTCTGTATTAACATCCTTAGGCGCTCTCCATTGCTACGTACAGTCACTGAAGCATCCAATACTCCACTTGAAGGAATATACATAAATATAATTCCTTGTTTATCAGATACTTTCTGCAAAAATCTGCTTAGTGGGCTTTAATATCTGCACACTCCCAATTACATGGAAATGATTGAAAATGGAAGTTCTGAAATTAATGCCAGACATTGAAGGGAAATACAAAAGTAATAAACAAAGCTAGCACAGTATAAATGATTTGGTGAACTTAAAGTTTGCCATTATGTTATTAACGGATTAAAAAAAAAAAACTACAGCAGATCTGACATTTCAAAACACATTTATTAGTTCAGTGTAAAGGCAACAAAGTCATGTTCTTGTGTATCACAATACCCCTATGCCTAATAATGAGTTTATATGTAGCACCTACCTTCTCCAGAAAGACTTGAACAAATTTTTTTTCCAGTCCTGTTCATATCAGATTCCAAACCCTCAGACTTCATATGGATGGACTGATGACTGCTTGGAGTGAAGCCAAATCCAGTTCTCTCTGAAAACACATACTGGGAGACAGACTCCAGTTTAATGTCTTCTTCTTTCACATCGATTACAGTTTCATTTTTCTGAATGTCGAGGCTGCCGTGTTTTGACTCTTCTTTAATGCCATTTTCCCAAAATTCACAATCCTCCACCTTAACGTCCTGGGAAAGTTGCACATATTCCCATTCACAGTCTTCTTCTTTAATGCCCACACTTCTCTTCTCCAAGTTTTCCCTAAAATGGAGGCCCGCGTGTAATGGTTCATTATCCATTTCATTCTCCTTATTCTCTTTTTCTGTGCATGCCTTATCAGATGTATAGCCCAATCTAAGAGACTCTTGGTTAACTGCACTTCTCTCCTCCATGTTGTACTTCAGAGCTATGCTGATGACACACAGCTGTATTTATCAATAGCGCCTGACGACCCCGACTCTCTTGATTCACTGGTACAATGTCTTACTTGAGTTTCTGAATGGATCAGTAGTAATTTTCTCAAACTAAATAAGGAGAAAACAGACATTTTAGTGATTGGCAAAAATGGATATAATGAGGCTATTAGAAATAAACTTGATACATTAGGATTAAAAGTCAAGACAGAGAAAGAATTTAGGGGTAACTATGGACTCTGACCTGAATTTTAAATCACATATCAATCACATTACCAGGACAGCATTTTTTCCACTTAAGAAATATAGCAAAAGTTAGACCTCTTATAACACTGCAAGATACTAAGAAATTAGTTCACGCTTTTGTTTTCAATCGACTAGATTACTGTAATGCAC
The DNA here is from genome assembly GCF_016835505.1 of Polypterus senegalus. NCBI lineage: Eukaryota > Metazoa > Chordata > Cladistia > Polypteriformes > Polypteridae > Polypterus > Polypterus senegalus. Next base: position 155,323,828 of record NC_053161.1, read on the forward strand.
TCCTCTCAAGACTACCCAAGACAGACATCAATTGATTGCAACGAATTCAGAATGCAGCTGCTAGAATCTTAACTAGAAAAAGAAAATCCAAGCAGCTCTCTCCAGTTTTGATGTCACTACACTGGTTACCTGTGTCATTTAGAATGGACTTTAAAATACTGCTTATGGTTTACAAAGCCTTAAACAATCTCGCTCCATCTTATATTTCAGAATGTCTTACACCTTACACTCCAAATCGTAAGCTTAGATCTTCAAATGAGCGTCTGCTTAGCATTCCAAGAGCTAAACTTAAAAGAAGTGGTGAGGCGGCCTTCTGCTGTTATGCACTTAAAACCTGAAATAGCTTGCCAAAAGGAATTTGCCAGGCTAATACAGTGAAGCACTTTTAAAAAAACTGCTAAAAACACATTACTTTAACATGGTTTTCTCATAGCTTCATTTTAATTTAATCCTGATATTCTGTATATTGAATTAAATTATTATTATTCATGGTGACTCCGTAATCCATACTAACCCCTACATTCTCTTCTGGTCTTTTTCCATTTTTCTGTGGTGGCAATCTGCGCCACCACCACCTAATCAAAGCACCGTGATGTCCCTACATTGTTGGATTAAAGGCCCGAAAACTACATGACCGTCATCATCAAGTTCTTCAATGTGAACCCTGAATACAATGAGGACTGATTGAGGTCATTTATGTTTGGTAGAATGCCTAGTGGGGGCTGGGTGGTCTCATGGCCTTGGAACCCCTGCAGATTTTATTTTTTTTCTCCATTTTTTTTTTTTTTTTAATGTTAATTTGTGTTCCCTTATTTTAATTCTTATTTATTTTGCCTTTTTTCCCCTCTTTCTTCATCATGTAAAACACTTCCAGCTACATCATTTGTATGAAAACGTGCTATAGAAATAAATGTTGTTCAGCTATTGGAAATGAAAATTTCCTTTTCCTTATCTGTAAACGAAATACAGCAGAATATATTGAAAACTACACCAAAAAGCACTGAACACATTTGAATCAGTTTCTCCAGTCATCCCTTGTGACTCATTATCCTTTAGCACCTTGTGTCTGGACTTTCTCTAGTATGCCGCTCCTTACAATATGGAGTCCAAAATTGAACCCCATGTATGGTTATTTCAGCTCAAATCTGAATCTGGGCCCTACCCAGAATACATTTCTAGTGAATTCTCCATTTAAATCCATGTTTATTTATCCTTAAAATACCTGTAATACCTTGTAGGTATGCTGCCTTCATAACTGCATAAAGTAACTGACCTATGAGACACGTTAAGCTACCTGATCTATACCTATAGGGTGGTCCAGATCTAACTATGCAATTTTCATTACACTATAACTTAAGTGTATTACATAGAAAATCACCTGAAAAATCCCGGACCATTGAGAAGTGTGTGAACTAACGACATGAAGAATCGTCTTCGCGCTGAACTGGAATCGTCCCCGCATAAATCAAAGTCATCCAGACGATCTGGATCTGAATAATTAGATCTGGACCACACTGTACAAGGCTCAACTTGATCACAACTGAATATACGTGTGGTTTTCTACATAATTACCCACTATGTAACATTTTTGAAAATATGTATTAAGTGTATTCTTATGAAGTCCCTGGCAAATGAATAAGACTCTATAACCTTTCTGCTGTTGCTAGACTGCAAATCATACTGCTAGATTACAAATCATACATTTTGTCACTATGTTTCACTCTGTACGTTTACTGTAATACAATGTTAACATGTTAAGCGGGTTTGCACAAATGAATATTTCAGAAAAACATTAATCTAGAGCATTTATTATTCCCTTTTCATGCATTTTATTACTTCTTTATTTTTTATTACTCTCGATTGCCTATGTAGCAGTTCCCTTCTAGGTAAAAAAAATAAGAAAAACTAATTAGGGTTGGTTGTTGTATCACTATAATAGTTAATAGTCACAATTACTTCTCTTGAAAGTGTTTTATTAACTAATTAGCAAATTAGAGATAGTGCTGCCAAGTTCAGGTGATGTCCTGATCTCTCCATTAAGACTGTACGTTTACTGAACTTTTTGGTATTTTTGTTCACCACATCGCTGGTGCAAACTACCACCGCTTTGATCATTTATGACAGGGCAACACTTTTAAAAAAATTGGGAACCAGTTTACTCACTTATTTCGTGACAATCTACCTATTGATCCCACGTGTCCAGGGGAGATTCTCAGTGAGATCCTATATGATGCAATAACAAAAAGGTGCTACAGGAGCAAAACCACGATGATGGAGAAACACACACCAATGCAAAAAGGCCTGCATTTGGAACAGACTGAGGAATAAACCATATCATCCTCCAGTTTCCTGCTCACAAGTGTCAAATCACTCAAAAACAAGATGGATTTTCTTCAAGCCAGGATTAAATTCCAACAGGGCATCACATGGCTTTCACCTGCAACACCGGACCGAGCTGTAACCCCATCCGAGTATTTCTCAGTCTTTCGGATGGACAGAATGGCTGAATACGGTAAAGTAAAAGGTGGAGGTGTCTGTTTTATGATAAACAATAAATGGTGCGATCCCAGGAATATCTCGACTCTTTTACACTCCTGCTCTACTGATCCAGAACATCGGATACTCGCCTGCCGCATGAGTATTCTGCTGTTATCACCTCTGTCTATATTAACCCTCAAGCTAACATAGGTAAGGCTTTGTCTAAACTCTACAATACGCTTAGTGACCATTTAATCAATTAATGGACGCAGGGGACTTTAACAAAGCTAACCTCAGATGGGTCCTGCTGAGCTTTCACCAGCACATCACATGCCCAGCCAGAGGGGGATAAACACACTGGACCATTGTTGTACTCAGTTCAAGCCAGGCTACAGCGTGTTTTCATAACCAGTGTTAGGCAGGTTGGACCATGCCATCTTTTTCCCTCCTCCCCAAGTATAAACACCACATCATGAGAGAGGGTCTGGTAATGACAGAGAAGAAATGCTGGTCCGCCCAATCAAATGCCATACTACAGGTTGCCCTTGATGACAAGGAATGGGATGTGATCCAGTCAAACTCTAACAACATCAACAAGTCTATGGATGCAGCTATCAGCTTTGTTGCTATGCTAGCAGAGTCCACTGTTCCAACAAAAACAATCCTGGGTTTCCTTAATCAGAAGCCGTGGGTAGACAAAACCATCCGAGAAGCAGTGAGCGTGAGATTATAGTGAGTACAAGGCAGCTTGCTACTCTCTAAGTAGGGTTTTATAGAAGGCAAAGAGGCAGTACAAGGAAAAAGAGGAGTTTAACTTTCATCTGGGGGACAGCAGATGAATGTGACAAAGACTACAGACCATTAAGGACTTTAGAGGTAAATCCACTGTGTGTGTTGACTCTTCTGTGGCTGACGGTCTGAATGCTTTCTATGCCCAGTTTGACATTAACAGAGCTAGCATTAACTTGCTAGGACTGCTCAGAACAGTGGAGTTATGGTTTCTGTTTCATAGTGCAATGTTCTTCACGCTCCGAGCTGGCAGAACTGCCAGAAAGTACCAGGTCGGGATGGAATCTCCAGGCATATTCTTAAATTATGTGCCAGGCAGCTAGCTGGAGTGCTTCTATCCACCCTTAATGACTCTTTAGCCCAGTATGTGGTTCCAACCTGTTTAAAGAAAATTGTTATTGTTACTGTACCCATAAAGAGCCTTAATGATTATCGCACTGTAGCACTCACGTCTCTGGTCATAAAATGATTCAAGGGGATTATTAAAGACTCCATCTGTTCTTTCCTTCCAAGTGACTTTGATCCACTCCAGTTTGCATACCATACAAACAGGTCTATAGATGATGCCATTTTGCATATTCTACACACCTCTTAGTCATATGTAGATAGCAACAAGGATATTTATGCAATATTGTTGTTTATAGTCTACAGCTCTGCCTTTAACACCATTGTCTCCTAATTGGACCTGGAACTGAAAACTCCCCTCTGTGGGTGAATTGCCTAACAGGCAGGCCTCAGATGGTGTGATCAGGCAACTGCTTCTCCAACACAATCATGGTTAACACAGGAGTTCCACAAGGCTATGTACTGAATTCTCTGCTGTACCCCTTTATACACACGATTGTGTGGCCAAACACAACTCCAACACCATTATTAAGTTTGCTGATGATACAATAGTCTTAGGCCTCATTTCCGACGAGGACGAGGTAGAGAGCTTAGCTGTATAGCGCCAAGTTCATAACCTCTCACTGAATGTCAGCAAGACCAATGAGGTAGTGGTGGAAGCAGCAGCAGATCGACGGCACCTACAGCATAAATGGAGTTCCTGTTGAGATGGTGAGCGGCTTCAAGAGTCTGGGTGTGTACATCACCGAAGACCTAACACGGACCCAGCACACACATACTCAAGTCAGGAAGGCAAACCAGTGCCTTCATCACCTGAGAAAATTCAAGGTCTCGCCAATCATTTTGAATACTTTTTACACTGGCACCATAGAGAGCATCCTAACACAGAGCTGTACATTACGGTTTGGGAACTGCTCAGTCCAAGATCACATAAACCTGCAGAGAGTATCTTAAGGTCAGCATTGCCTTCTCTGCAGGATAACTACACCAAGCAATGCAGGACCAGGGTAATTAAAGTGATTATGGACTCTACTCACCCCAACAACAGATTGTTCATCCTACTCAACCCAGGCAAACCTAAAACTCTGTTTAACCTACAGCACAGACACATTACAATTTTTACTGCTACTACTATTTCAGATTGACTAAATTTTAATCTAGTTTAACTTTATTTAATTCAAATTAGTTAATTTCATTCTTTTTTTTTTATCTTTTTCTTAATTTTATTATTCATTCTATTGTGCGTTTGCTTTTGCTTTGCACAACCTTGGAGTAGGTTAGCTTTTTCATTTCACTGCCTGTTGAACCTGTGTAATGTAGTGTGTGACAAATAAACCTATTAAATATTGAATCTGTTATCTCTTCATGCATTCACTGAGGGTTTACATATTTGATATAAATGTATACTTCAATCAGGACATAACAAATCCATTACATTGCTCTTGACAATCTCAGAAAAAAAAAATTACAAAAGGTTATCTAAGCTTCTTTTGTTAAATATTTTTGCAATTTTCTGTCTTAAAATTTTTAAGTTGAGTGGCCTTGACCCCAAGTCACACTGAACTGGATTATGCTCATTAAAAAAAATAAATATTTATCAGGATGGTACTCAGTGCCAACAGGACAGTTCCTACCACTGTGACCCTGAATTTGACTAAGTTAACTCAGTATGGGTTGTATAGTGCTCTACACCGAGTTCAGAGGCACAGAGTAATAGTGTGCTTTAGAAGGCTAAGTAAATACAAGGGGCTTTAGATCTCAATACTTCCACGACATCTCCAGTACAAATTCACTTGAGTCTTACAGAGAATTATGTCTGATCAGATACCTCCTCTCAGTTTATTCAATATTACAATAGTAATTTCTGAGGAATACAGAAATGTGATCGGACAACTAAATTGGGGGATGCAGGGGTCATCCACATGTAATTTAACATTACCAAGATGAAGACGACAATGGTGGTGGACTTCCAGAGTGCCTCTTAGGTAAATCACTATCATTGGGGACTGCTAAAAATACCTGGGTGCCCACCTGAACAGTATTAGAGTGGCTGAACAGCAGAGACCTGCTGTACAATTTTATTTATTTATTTATTTTTTTTCTCCGGCCGTCTGGAGTTATTTTTTGTTTTTTCTGTCCCCCCTGGCCATTGGACCTTAGTCTTATTCTATGTTAATTAATGTTGACTTATTTTATTTTCTTACTGCGTCTCTTATTTTTTTATTCTTCATTATGTAAAGCACTTTGAGCTACATTTTTTTATATGAAAATGTGCTATATAAATAAATGTTGTTGTTGTTGTACAAAAAGGGCCAGACTAGGCTATTTTTGAGGACACTCTGGTCCTTTGATATCTACAATAGGCTTTCAATCTATTGTGGACTGCCTGTAGAGTAACACCAGCATCTTAAATAAACTGAATCAGGAAGACCAGCCGCAGTGTAAGACTGAATCTGGACTCACTCCAGGAAGTGTCAGAATAGAGAATGGCGGTAGAATCAGGGTTCACTGTGACTAATGCTATCCACTCCATGGTGTGTTGCCCTGGGGCACTATCAGCTACAAGCATATGCTCACACCAAGTCATGCCACTTGCAGAAGGATTCTGCACTTGTGAGTAGCATTGATAAAGGGGTAAGACAGTCAAGGGGGAGAAGTTTGTTTCTTGGTGCAAAAGAGAACTGTCTGCACCTTAACATTAGCAAAACCAAGGAACGAAATTCGTGTACATACAGCCATATAACCAGGCACAACTGCGCGCGTGCTCATACACCGAGTATTATATTGTGCACTCCAAAACTGATGCATGGAATTGTAAAAATACGCGGATGGAGAAGGAGAAGGAGAATGAGAATGAATATTAACGAGTGACGACCGCTATGTGTCTGGACGAAATACATTCGAAATGAGACTAAAAATGAAAGTGTAATGAGCTGTGCACACCCAGACCAAGTATAGACACTTAAATATACTTGGTGGACGCTCATGCAGCACCCGTACGACCAAACGGAACTGCTGAAAGGTCAAAAATGTCTCAAACAAATCCCCCTGTCCACTAACTGTTTGCATCTTTTACCGAGCGTGTGGACGTCGAATCCATGAATATAGAAAGTACAATTCACCTTGAACAAAACCCAACGTGGTGAAGACCAATGACTCCCTGCATGTCAGACTCAGACACGCACACGAGGAACTTCTGCGTACAGCTTGTTAACTACGGTCTGTGAGTTTTATCTACAGCTGACTTTATACACTGTTGCAGGTATATCTTTTTTACACTCTTCTACCGCCAATTTATATTGTAAGTACATACCTTATTACGGGCTCGTCAACACAACATCACAGCTCACTCAATCTAGCTTCACCGTCATTTTCCGTCGCACTTGTGACGACGTAATCGTATTTCTCGTTGTCTTCTTTTTCTCGTCCAATCAGCCTGCGCCTGAAAATGGGGGCTGGCATATGCTGAATGTGTGTGAGAGTTTACAGCCAATGAGCATTCACCCACAACAACCAATTTAATGCAGCGACGAGGATTAAGCCGGTGTTTGCGACTTTCAAATAGGAAACATTTAAATAATACCCTGAGATGGGTCAGAAGCTTCGCTGGCCAGCCAGTTGGATTGCAGGCTTTTGTCACTTGGTTTACTTGACCTGAGCCAGATAATCCTCACCCAACCCTAATCATGATCATAGTGTAACCAGGTGTTATCACTGATGAATAATATAAAGCGATAACCTCCTGAATAGTGCGGAGCTCTGGCGATCCATAGCTATTTTGAAATCTAAGTAATAAACGTAGACATCAGAGATAACGTTTGTTGTGCACGCGACTCTGTTATATGCCATTTGGTACGGGATTCATAAAAGCAGGGCTAACGTTTGTGATGTCTCCTCTTTGTAATGACAAATGCAATGCAGTTTATTACTAAACATGTGTGTGATGCGCCACCTTTTGGAACTGGACGGACACCCTGGCAGACACAGACACTTGTCCTTTAATTAAGGTGGAGGAATGCAAAAGAATTTTAAAATAATTTGGAAAACAGCACAGGGGCATAGCCAGCCTGTACTGGACTTTTCTTAAATTAGCTTACCATTTTGTACATTTTTTAGTGTATGGTATATATGTTTATCTGGCCAAAGGGTTTCTTGTGAAAAGGTTGAAATAAACAGGGATTCAAGACAGACCTATTGAAACGGTAAAATTCATTATCCAGTGCATACAGTTTTGCCTTTCATTCTAGCAGTATCAAATTAGTGTTAATGTTCACGTAAAATGCAGACAATGTTTATTTTTAATAACTAAATTAAATAAACCAACCTTTAAAATAACTAAAATAGAACAACTTTTGATAATGCTACTTATTTTATTCAGTTGTAATATTGCACTTTTTAAATATTGTTTATGTTTCATTGCAGGACTTTTCTTGATGGCATATTTCAAAATAGCATCCCTTTATTATCACAGATCAGTTTAAATACTTAGGAGTAAACATCACAAGTAAACATAAAGCTCATTATCAACAAAATGTTGCCGTCTGTATGGAAAAAATTAATCATAGATGGTCAACCCTTCATCTCACTTTAGCTGGAAGAATTAACATTGTTAATATAAATATCCTTCCTAAGCTTCTCTTTTTATTTCAGAACATTCCAATATACATCAATAAATCATTTAAAAAAAAAAATAACCAACAATAACCTAATTTATTTGGAATTCAAAACATCCAAATATCCAAAGCGCGACCCTACAGAGACCTAAAGCAGAAGGCGGCATGGCTCTACCTACTCAAAAGAATCACCCCCTTCGAAATATTCCCATTTTCTTTGCTTTACAGCCTTAAATGAAAACACACAAACCAATATTTTTCCAGCTTTACTTACTCAATGCAATCTATAACATCCAAGTGAAAGATATCACAACTACAGTTCAGAAGAATAAAAAAAAAACAAGAAATCCTCAGATTAATAAAGGATCATCCCCCTCCTAAACTCAATCAGATGTCAGTAAGCCCAATTTCCATTGCAGACCATAGTTACTGGTGTCCTTCCACCTGTGATTAATTGTAATCAGTGTGATTAGTGAAGCATAAAAACAGCTGTTCCTGGAGCATCCCTTTGCTTGGTGATGCAACTGACGGCAAACAACTGACTATGGGTGGCAAGGCACTTTGAAAAGATCTCAGGGATAGAGTTGTGGACAGACATAAGGCAGGAGATGGATACAAAAAATCTCAAAGGCTTTATCATTCCCAAGGTGCACAGTAAAGTCCATAATAAAGAAGTGGCAAGTGTTTGGTACTACTAGGACCCTCCCTGGATCCGGCCATCACTCCAAACTGGATGGAAGATCAAGGAGGAAACTGGTAAGAGAGGCTACCGAGAGGCCAATGGCCACTTTGAAGAAGTTACAGGATTTAATGGCAGAGAGTGGTCATTGTGTGCATGTGACAACAATTTCACAAGCGCTCTATAATTGTGGCTTGTTCGGGAGGGTCACAAGGAAAAAGCCACTTCTCAAGAAAGGCCACATTAAGGTTTATTTGAGCTTTGCCAGAATGCACCTTGAAGTTTCTGATGCCAAGTGGAAAAAGGTCAGATGAGACCAAAATTGAACAAATTAGCCTTAATACCAAGCAGTACACCTGACGGAAATCCAATGCAGCTCACCATCCACAACACACCATACCTACTGTAAAGCATGGAGGTGGCAACATCCTGTTGTGGGGGTGTTTCTCTGCCGCAGGGCCTGGGGCTCTCATTAGGGTAGAAGGAAAAATGAATGGGGAAAAATACCATCAAATTCTCGAGGAAAACCTGCTACTATCTGCCAGAAAGTTGAAGATGGGCAGAATGTTCACCTTTCAACAGGACAATGACCCAAAGCACACAGCAAAATTGACCACACAGTGGCTGAAGGAAAAAAAAGTGAATGTCCTTGTGTAGCCCAGTCAGAGCCCAGACCTAAATCCCACTGAAAATCTGTGGAAAGATTTGAAGATAGCAGACCACCAACGCTCACCACCATCCAATCTGACCGAACTTGAACAGTTAAACTGTAAAGAAGAGTGGGCACATATCACTCAATCTAGATGTTCAAAGCTGATAGAGAAGTATCCCAACAGACTGAAGGCTGTCATTAATGCAAAAGGTGATTAAAAAAATATTAACGTTGGGGGATGATCATTTATTAATCTCAGTATGTCTTGTTTTTGATTTTTCATAATTTTTCTGAACTGTAGCTGTGATATCTTTCACTTGGATATTATAGGTTGCATTGAGTAAGTAAAGCTGGGAAGAAATATTTTTTGTGTGTTTTTTCATTTAAGGCAGTAAAGCAAAAAAAAGTGGGAGAATATTTCGAAGGGGGGATTCTTTTATATACCCACTGTGAGTTTCAATTTTATTACTGGGCAACAAATATACAAGCTATAAAAACCTGGACATGGACAAAAATAGCTGAACATACACAGGCTTGGTCTGCAATAGAAATAAAATCCTGCAGTACTTCTTTATATTCCTTGCTTTGTACCTCAGTAAATGCAAGTTATCACCAATAGACTAACAACCCAATTGTGTTTCATTCACTCAGAATATGGAACCAATGTAGGAAGTATTTTAAGATAGAGAAGCTTTTATCTGTGGCACCTCTGCACGAGAACCGCTTTTTTCCACCCTCTGAAACGTATGTAGTTTTTAATGACTGGAAATCATTTGGGATTAAGTCACTTAGAGATCTGTACATTTACAACGTCTTCACATCCTATGAATAATTGCACTCCAAATTGAACTTTCCAGCAACACATTTCTTTCACTTCCTTCAAATTAGAAACTTTGTTAAAAGTTAGAACCTAACCAATTTTCCTCACCTCCCACCCACCTCTATGCCGGAAAAGATATTGATCAGTTTTGAGGACTCAGACAGCATTTCCGAAATACATAAAACAATTTTACAGTCCCTCACTTTCAAAGATCCCAGAGTACAGTGGAAAAAGGATCTCTCACTCAACATCTCAGAAAAGGAGTGGAAGGCAGCAATGTAGAGAATTCACTTGAGCTCCATATGCGCAAAGCCTACAATTATTCAACTCAAAATTATATATCAAGCGCATCTCACTCGTTTAAAATTAACATCATTCTGGACCATAATCTTTAAATGCCTCTCAGACAGCCTTGGGGTCACAATCCCTCCTAATCCACTAACAGCTGTGTTTGGTGGCTCCCAGATGGGCTTAAAGTGGAGAAGGACAAACAAACTGTGATTGCCTTTACTACACTATTGGCGCGTAGACTTATCTTGCTCAACTGGAAGAATCCTAACTCTCCTCTTTTAAGTCAGTGGGTAACTGATGTTATATACTATTTGAAACTGGAAAAAAATCTAATTCTCATTTAGAGGATCTGTGCAGAACTTTTTCAAAACCTAGCAGGATCTAATCAATAACATTTTAGAATCAATTTAAATTGAAGAAGCAGGTTATCACCCCTCTATTTTTTTTTACTCTATTTATTTTTATTCATTTATTCATTTATCTATTTACTTATTTTACTAGCTTAAAGTTTTACTCTGCTACCCTAGCTCTCTTTCTCATTTGTGGGGGTTGATTTGTTTCAAACCTATTTTTGTAAAACTTGACTTATTTGTATGGAATGCTATTTGATTTTAATAAAAATCAATAAAATCCAAAAGAGGAAAAAAAAAAAAAGCAACACTTTTTTTTTTTTTTACATCTTCTTGCTACCTCTAATTTCACATCAGTTTCTTACACTCACTAAAAATTTGTTCCAGCAGCGCAGTTACCAATTTCTTTTGCCACTTCAACAACTTTTAATGTAAAACCAGCTTCATATTTTCTTCTGATTAAACGCTCCATTGTAGATAAGGGATGCTCTTACAACAAAGGTGTATGAGGGTGTGAGATACAATAAACACAAAACAGTGCAAACACCGCTTCTGAATAATTTGGGTATTACCGTGTGGTCACGTAGCCACAACACATAGAAAAAAAAGGCCATGTGCTCCGTGGTTCCTCTGTCAGGTGGGTGTTAGCATATCATAATCCCTTGGACCAATAGTGTGAGTTTTCCGCATTCGACTTATACGAATGACATTATAAAATACCGGAAATTATACGGTAAAACCAAGTTCCTGACTTATCTGCAGGAGAACTTAAACGCGAGTATATACGGTAAATAACGAGTTTAATTAACGGCTAGACTCCGCTACTGATTAAGCAATTGGTTGGAGTTTGAGGCCCTAACTTAGTTGGCCTTCTGTTGGCTCACTCACCTCACATTTCATTTCTGTTTGGGTGCCAAGTAAGGAAAGAAATGAAGCAATTCAGAGAAACGATGAAGAAATTCAGAAGAAGAAATTTAAAAAAACAAGTCAATTTAAATGAAAGGAAAAGGAGTTAATCAGCAGCAAAAACTGGACACCAGTTAATAAAAGGATAAAAATAAAACTTACAGCCACTGTGGTCCTCCTGGACTGGAGTAGGGGAACCCTGTTGTAAAGCACTTTGAGCTATACTCTTTACAAGGAAATGTGCTACAAGTATAAATGTATTATTTCTGATTTGCCTGTATTTTTCCACTAGGACATTTGTGTCTTGTTCTAGCTTTGGTTTCTAAACACCATGGTTTTTAACCCTTTTTTGTCTTTGACTACATCTCTTCTCCTGGTTACATTTTCTATTTTCCAATGAAGTAAACTGGCTGCTTTATTGTGTCTCTGTGTGTATAAGTAACTGTTCAGTTATCAGAAACTCTAAACTGGCAACCAGATGTGCTACTGTTTCCAGCTCACTCTGGCAGATTTGGCACCAGTCAGTTGTTCCATTTTTAGGTGTGAAAGCCATGTCTGTCTGTCTGTCACCACAAGTCACTCTATGCCCCCTAAATGGACCAATTCTGTTGAAATTTGGCACTTTATTTTCTTCACAGAAATTTGTCAAGACAGAACTCAAACAGATCTTGAAGTGTGGCAGGGTGCAGTATTTTGCTCAAAGAAGCTACTACCATCAGGGAATACTATTGCCATGTGTATGTGGTTTCCAACAATCTTTATTAGAAAATCTCCCTTTGAAATGCACCAGCGAATCTGTAAAAACTCATCTATCTTAAAATAAAGAAATGTTCTATGCAACTTTATCTTTGAATTAGCATACTGTTTTATTTTTTCCTTGACAGCAGTTACATAAACTTGTATATTTTGTATATTTGCAGCTTTTACTCGACCGACAGCCAATCACATCCCCATTACAATGCCAGGGAAAGTGCAAGCAGCCTGATGGGTTTGGTTAAGTTAACCAAAAAAATATTAAATAAAAAGTCACTTCCGTGGAAAGAAATCTGTAAGCATCTATAAGACTGAATTGACTGCACTAATATTATCTGCAGATTATTACTGTAAAGAACCAACATTATCAACTTGAAGCTAAATGGCATTTGAACTAATTAATTACACAGGAAAGGTGAAGCTCCACTAGTTAATATAAACACAGGATGGGGTTTAGAAAGGGAACTGCAGTTGTTTTGCAGTCAGCAGATCACAGCCGCTGGGCATGCAAAAAGAACCATGCTGTGGTATACAGTTTCTAGGGTGCACAAAGAGGCGGACTGATGCAAATAGCAAGGACGGAGAAGAACTACAGCCTGCACCACGCCGAAAGAGTCACTTGGTGGTAAAACATACAACAGACTGAGTTGGGGTTACGGTTTATTCATGTCCAAAGACTTTTTCCTCCCATGCATCTTCAGACTGAAATTTAAATTTTTAAGATAATTGTTGTCTTTGGTATTCCTGTATATACAACAAATCAATTCCTTTCCAAGTTCTTAGTTAATTATAAACTTTTAATTAATAACTGCGCTTTAACTGATATTAAAAGCTAGACGGGGAATTTATTTCAGGTGCTTTTGTACTATTATTGGGTAATATTGATATTTATGTTATGCTGGTATTGTTCATTTTGTATTAATAGTTATTATCTATTTGGTAATTACTGGATACTGGTTTAAGAAAACTGAACAATTAGTCACAGAACCTCCACTACTAACACACAGGCCATTTTTACATTATTTGAGTTGGACTCTCCTGCACTAGCAAGATGCACTTTTACATGAGACTGGAACTGGTGTTTTCCAATGCATCTGTGAATTTTCTAGTTCTTTCTTTTGTCTTATTCCATCTTTTTAAACTCCTATTCTGTCTGTCTAGTTGGTTGTATACTGCTCTTGTCTGTGCACAAGGTGAGGTCAACCTTGTCATACAATTGTTTCTTTGGAATTATTGGTTGTTTTTTTTTTCTGCTTAATATTGAAATACTTTCTGTACACGGTGCTCTGTTGAATACATTAGTTTTGTCTATAGTCCAATGATTGTCAATCTGTATATACAGTATAGTCAATTTAGATCAGATCCATTCCTCCTTCAGATCTTGGCATGGACAGTCTTGGGATACACCAAATTCTTTTACAATTAATTGGTGTGCATAAAGCAGTTTTGATATTTTTATGTTCAGTTTATGTAAGTTGTTTTGTAGCCTGGCAATGACACTGAAGGTTTGTGATCAGAAAGGAATGGCTAACCAGTTTACAGCCAGAATTGTATTACGTACTTTAAACACCCATGGATCATCTTTGGCGGATGTATTCTTTGCTCGTTTTCTACTCTAATTACTTGTTGGTTATGTCTGCACCAAGGTTTACATGTAGATATTAACATGTTTTTTTCTGGGATTAGCTCTCTGGAGGTTAATTTCCTCCAGTGTGACTTCTTCTGTGCCCCTTAAGACTGCTACTATTGGAGAACTGTTTGCCACACTCAGAACAGGAAGAAGGACCTTTATCAGTGTGAACTTTTGCATGTATCTGAAGAATGCGCTTTCTAGGGAATTGTTTGCCACATTCAGAACAACGATATGGCTTCTCTACAGTGTGAGAGGAGAGACTTTCCAACTCGTTGGGACCTGTGGCCACCGCCAGGGTGCGCCTTAAACCTCCTAGAACCCGGGAGAACTTTACTTCCGCCACACTTGGCAAGATGGCGGAGGAACCTGTCAGGGACACCCAGAGTGCTTCCAGGGCAAAGGGTAGCACTTCCGCCAGACCAGGAAGTGCTGCTGGAAGATCATCACCAGCCACCTGGAGCACATCCAGGTGGGAATAAAAGGCGCCGCCTCCTTATACTCGAGGAGCTAGAGTCAGGAGCAGGAGCAGGACAAAGCTCCCAGGAGGAGATTGGCGGCTAAAGACTGAGTTATAGAGGAGTTTATTGGGGAGATTTATTTGCTGTGTGCATTGTATGTGGTTTGGGACTTTATTCCTGTATTTGGAGGTGTGTAATAAAAGTGTGACTTTTATAAAGATGTGGTCTCCGACTGGTGGTGTCCGGGCAAGTCTCACAATGGCGCCCGAACAGGGACGTCCTGTCTGTTCCAAGACAGGGGACCCCTTAAATAAAATTTTTGTGAGCTGCCCGGGACCTCAGTCGGCTACACACACACACCACAGGGATACGGTCAATACCTGCACCGCGGACATTCCGCGAATCACCCTAAGGCCGTCAAAACTTCTCCAAAGCACCATTTTCCACCCTAGGGGGGTGAGGAATGCCAGCCAAGGCAGAGGAGAGGAGAATTCCCCAGAGTTTGTCATTGCCAGAGGTACTGTGGTGGGCAGACAGACACGTCAGAAGTAGATTACCTGGGATCGCGTCACTGGCAGGGATGTGCCAATCCTTACCGCAAAGCCGGGATGGCATCGCTAGAGGAGGGGGAGGATCAGCCACATCTCCAGCAGCCGAGGCAGAGGGACGGCAGCGAGTCACGCAGTTTCCTCGGGGGGAGAAGCAAGATGGCCGCGGACCGGAAGTTCCTCCCCATGACAGGCAAGGGTTTGGACGGTGTGTATCGTGTTCCCGTCGGTGATTGGTTGACGACAGGACTGGCGAACGTCCGTCTCGAGCAAGGGGAGGGACCGGTAAAACCCGGAAGAAAGCTCCAACGTGCACAGCCGGTGAAAAGGACCGATGTAAAGGTAAGTCTTCACTGGCTGTTGATGACTATTTTCTACCTGCGGATCAGGATATGTTGGACAAGATGCTTCGATTAATGCAGAGGATCGAGCAGGTGGAACACAACCTCCGTGTCTATAAGGACGAGCTGAAGGAGAAGGTGGTCACGCCACGTCAGGTGGGACGTCACAGGGCGGAAGGGCGCGACGCTGGAATCTTTGGCCGGAGGTCTGTGGCAGTAGAGGTGAGTAAAACCGATGCCGTAAAGGAAGAGAGAGGCCCGAGCGAATCCATCCCAGGATCGTATGGTGCCAGGGACTTAGTAGCTGCATCTCTGACAGCAGAAACGAGACGAGGTGCTGATCGCTTGGAAGGGGTGGAGCCAAGACGCTGGCTGACAAGTGCCGTGGGTCCTAGTGCTCTACTGCCGGAGCCAGCATCAGTCTCGTGTCATTCTGCAGGGGCGCAGACGGCAAGGGGTCTTTTCCTTTCCCGTAGGAAGACCCAAGCCGTCAGAAGGCCCCAGAGAAATAGGAAGAATCGTTGGAGGAAAGCCGGTTCTTCCTACAAAGGGAGACGTGAGCCTGTGAGCTCACGTAAGAAAGATAAAATGCTCTCTGCGGGAGCAGAGGGAAGCCCCGAAGTCGGTGGAGAAAACAGTGGTCCCAGTAATTAACCCAAAGGTGGGGGTACGAGAAACGTTTCGGCAACCAGGGTGCTGGTCAAAAGGTAAAGCATTGGCCTTATTTTAGAAAAAGAAAAGCCAAACAGTGGCGTCAGGGCAACGACTTCACCCCTTTGTCTTGTTTCTTTTATACAGGACCAGACCCTAGGAGAAAACAGTTGACGCCCATTTCGGACAAAGTATTCCCTCACGGGACAGGCCGCTTCGACCAAAAAGTCTTCGCTGGCAAAAGGGCAGTGTCACAGATGTTTGGGGTTCTTACCTGGCCAGGATGCCTGGAGGGACCGGATAGAGACATTAAAAGCTTCCGGAGCAGGAGAGGACCACGGGAGAGGAGGAGAGACTTTCCAACTTTTTTTCCAAGACTTTTGGGACCCGTGGCCACCGCCAGGGGGTGCCTAAAGCCTCCTAGAACCCGGGAGAACTTTACTTCCGCCACACTTGGCAAGATGGCAGAGGAACCTGTCAGGGACGCCCGGAGTGCTTCCGGGGCAAAGGGCAGCACTTCCGCCACACCAGGAAGTGCTGCCGGAAGATCGTCACCAGCCACCAGGAGCACATCCGAGCGGGAATAAAAGGCACCGCCTCCTTATACTCGAGGAGCTAGAGTCGGGAGCGGGAACAGGACGAAGCTCCCAGGAGGAGATTGGCGGCTAAAGACTGAGTTATAAAAGAGTTTATTGGGGAGATTTATTTGCTGTGTGCACTGTGTGTGGTTTGGGACTTTATTCCTGTATTTGGAGGTGTGTAATAAAAGTGTGACTTTTATAAAGATGTGGTCTCCGGGCAAGTCTCACAATATATATACCAATCAGCTACAACATTATAACCACTGACAGGTGAAGTGAATAACAATGATTATTTCATTACAATGGCACCTGTCAAGGGATGGTATATTAGGCATCAAGTAAACAATTCTTGAAGGTATTGTGTTAAAAACAAGAAAAATGGGCAAGCATAAGGATCTGAGCAACTTTGACAAGTGCCAGATTGGAATGGCTAGATGAATGGGTCACCACTTCTCCAAAACAGCAGGTCTTGTGGGGTGTTTCTGATATGCAGTGGTTAGTACCTACTAAAAGTGGTCCAAGGAAGGACAACCAGTTAACCAGTGACAGAGTCAAGGGTGCTGAAGGCTCACAGATGCACATGGGAAACGAAGGCTAGCCCGTCTGGTCTAATCCCACAAAAAAGCCAACGTAGTACAAACTGCTGAAAAACATAATGCTGCCCATGAGGGACAGGTGTCAGAACACTACATATGGTGCTGCATAGCTGTAGACTGGTCAGAGTGCCCATCCTGACCCCTGTTTACTGTTGAAAACACCTACAATGGGCAGATGAGCATCAAAACTGGGTCATGGAGCAATAGAAGAAGGTGGCCTGGTCTGATAAATTATGTTTTCTTTTAGATCTGGTTGATGTTGAGTGCATCATTTACCTGGGGAAAGAGATGGCAGCAAGATGCACTATGGGAAGAAAGCAAGTTGATGCAGGCAGTATGGTGCTCTGGGAAATGTTCTGCTGGGGAACCTTGGGTTCTATAAATTATGTGGATGTCACTTTGACACATACCAGCTACCTAAAGATTGCTGCAGACCATATACACATGGCTATGGTATTCCCTGATGGCAGTGGCCTGTTTAAGCAGGATAATGCACCTTGCCACACTGCAAAAATTGTTTGGGAGTGGTTTGACAATCATGACAGAGAGTTTAAGGTGTTGACTTGGCCTACAAATTCCCCAGATCTCAATCTGA
The DNA here is from genome assembly GCF_016835505.1 of Polypterus senegalus. Taxonomy (NCBI): domain Eukaryota; kingdom Metazoa; phylum Chordata; class Cladistia; order Polypteriformes; family Polypteridae; genus Polypterus; species Polypterus senegalus. The sequence goes on from NC_053161.1 coordinate 155,341,907, forward strand.
TCACACATTTGTGGGGTGTGCTAGAAAAACAAGTCCAATCCATAATAACAAATAATAATATATTTTATTTATATAGCGCCTTTCCCATGCTCAAGGCACTTCACAGAGTTTAAGAAAGAATGGTAGGGTATATAGTATTGTACTAAAACAGATAAATAAATAAAGAAGAGTAAGATAGTAAATTGTGAGAAAAGCCTAACAGACAACATAATTGATAGTCTAGCACACACACAGGTTACATGAGCAACTTGACATACTGTAGAGGTAAGCTGAAAGAAGGGTAATAAAGTCAGGTAGAGTTAAAAGTCTTCTTGAGCAGATGAGTTTTGAGTTGTTTTTTAAAAGAATTCATGGAGTCAGCTGATCTGATTAATTTCTGTAAGTCATTTCAGAGTCTGGGTGCTATACAGCTGAAGGCCCTGTCACCCATAGAGTGTAGATTAGTGTGGAGTACAATAAGATTACCAGAATCAGAGGACCTTAGTGGGCAGACAGGCACATAGTGATGGAGAAGGTCACTGATGTAGTTTGGCACAAGGTCGTTTAAGGCTTTGTAGATTATTAGTAGAATTTTATATTCAATTCTGTAAGACACAGGGAGCCAGTGAAGGCAAAGCAGGATGGGTGTTATGTGCTCGCTGTTGCTGGTCCGTGTAAGGACTCCTGCAGCCAAAACTTGAATAAGCTGGAGCTGTGATATAAGATTAGAAGGGGCACCTGCCAGTAGGGAATTACAATAATGGGATGTGATAAAAGCATTTTATTAAGTTGCACTTTAGTCCCAATTTGCAGGAGTTCAGTTTTGCTGCAATTTAATTTTAAAGAGGACCCACGTCACAACTTACAGGATTTAAAGTAACTGCTGCTGACGTCTTGGTGCCAGATACCACAGGACTTTTTCAGAGGTCTTGAGAACTCCATGCCTCAATGGGTCAGAGTTGTTCTGGTAACATGAGGGGGACTTAAACAACATTAGGCAAGTGGTTTTAATGTTGTGGCTAATTGGTTTATATTCAATTTATACAGATACTATCTATATCTCAGTGGTCTCAAACTCCAGTCCTGGAGGCCCACAGTGGCTGCAGGTTTTCATTCTGACCTTTTCCTTAGGTACAGTCCTGTTTTTGCTGCTAATTAACTTCTTTTGAATTAATTTTAATTGATTTGGTCTTGAAGACTCAGACCCCTTAAATGTTTCTTTTTCCTTAATTAGTAGCCAAACAATAACAAGATTCAAAATGAACCAAAATATGATCAGAAAACTGCATCCATCATACAATATCTGAAAATAAAGAAAGATGAAGGTCTCAGGAATGTTGCTTTGCTCAGGTCCCCAAAACAATTTAACAGAGCTGTTAGAAAAGAAAAATGAACAATTTTGTGGCAGATTAAATTTAATGTTAGTAAATTTAAAGTATTACACATAGGAAGTAAAAATGTTAGGTTTGAATACACAATGGGCAGTCTAAAAATTGAGAGTACACCTTATAAGAAGAATTTAGGAGTTGTAGTGTACTCTACACTATCAACTACCAGACAGTATTCAAAAACCATTAAGAAGGCAAACAGAATGTCAGGTTATATAGCACCCCAATGTGTGGAGCACAAGTCCAAGGAGGTTAAGCTTTATAACACACTGGTGAGGCCTCATCTGGAGTACTGTGTGCAGTTTTGGTCTCCAGGCTACAAAAAGGACATAGCAGTGATAGAAAGGGTCCCTAGAAGAGCGACAAGGCTGATTACAGGGCTACAGGGGGTGAATTATGAAGGAAGATTCAAAGAGATGAGCCTTTACAGTTTAAGCAAAAGAAGTTGAATTAGTCCAGTGGATTGAGACTGTTATTTTAAAATGAGTTTATCAAGAACACAGGACACAGTTGGAAACACAAACATTAGGAAGTTATTCTTTACAAAGAGAACCACAGACACTTGGAATAAGCTACCAAGTAGTGTGGTAGACAGTAAGACCTTAGGGACTTTCAAAATTCGACTTGATGCTTTTTGAGAAGAATTAAGTGCATAGGACTGGTGAGCTTTGTTGGGCTGAATAGCTTGTTCTCATCGAGATTATATATTATATATAGAGTAGGTGAGTGTATATATATATATATATATATATATATATACACAAAATGTAGCCAATTGTATCATAAATATTGTAAATATTGGATAAAGATGTCAGTCAATTATTAAGTAATAATGATGTAATTAGGTCATTGGAGCTGCTCACTCTTGAACATGCTGTACACAATTATACATGAGTAAAACATTCCTGTATTAGATCAATTCTTGCTTTTCCTAGTGATATAGCTTTTGTTGATGGTCATTGCAAAACAATATTATACAGAAAAGTGCATTCTTTTGTAAGCTAAAATATTATTAATAAATATTGGCAAACAAAAATGAGTTATCAAAAAAAAGTGTCAGCTAATTTTCTTTTTTCTATAACATCACCAAATTTCAATAGTTCAGTCATAGCATTTATGATGGGATGGTTCCTTACCTATACAGGAGGGATCAGACCCAGAAGGAAAAACCAAAAGGGATGGACGCACAGCCCATTGAAAAAGAAAGATGTTGCTGGAGGTTTTTTATTCCCCCAGCATGCCTTGGATGTCAATGCACAGAAGGAAACCAGCAGGACATGGCAGGAGATATAGTCTGGCAGAACAGCCCTGCTGGGGTCACTGGGTGCCACAAGAGGGTGTTGCAGGGAGACAAGCTCCCTATTGTAATGGACATCCATGTGACCCGGAAGTGCTTTCATTGTGCAATTGCCCTGGCACCAGAAGTACTCCCGGGTCTGTAATAAAAGGGACCGCACTCCCTTATCCAAGCAAGCCAGAGCTGGGAGGTAGTGGAGCAACGCTTGACTGGAGGAGAGTAGTGCGGTTGGGAGAAGTATTGTGGACAGTAAAACCTCTGTTCGTGTCACTTTTGGAGGTATTTATATTAAAACCTTCCATTATTTGAACTCGGGACTGTGCAGGTGTGTTCATGTTGGGGTTTGGGACTTTCTGACACCACTGGTTTTATCACTGTATATACACACACACACACACACATAGGCATGCAAAACATTCCTAACAATGACTTTGAACAAGCCGATACCCTAAGGAGCTAATGAAGATCTGAGGCCTTGGCAAAAGTTACCCGAGACCTCAAATATCTTGTGTATGGTGCTCCTTTCCTGTTTTCACTGCACAATTGTACAAATGAAACACAATACACTAATCTTGCATAAAATGCTGAACTGCATCTTTAACTTTATGCCTTTTGATGAACATTTAATCTTCTGCTCACTTAACAGTTACAGACATTTTCAACAAGGGGGCCCACACTTGTGCATTCCACTGTATATATATGTAGGTGTGTGTGCATATATATATATATATATATATATATATATATATATATATATACACACATACATACATACATTCAAGGCATTCATAGTCTGAATCACAATCTGATTGTATGGGTGGTTACCTACCAGGTAACGCTTGTGGTTGCTCAGCAAGTCGGCTACCTGCTTCTCGCAACTGAAAGAGGGCACCGTGGCAGATGTTAGCCGACTTGCTGACCAACCACAAGCGTTACCTGGTAGGTAACCACCCATACAATCAGATTGTGATTCAGACTAAGAATGCCTTGAATGTAATTACCCCGATCTACATACTGTCAAATAAATGAACCAACGCCGTGGCGCAACGCAAGAGGCTTTGCCTCTAGCGCTGACGTCCGAGGTTCGATTCCCGAGAGGGGGTGCAGTGAGTGTGTACGCCTGATGAACCCAGAATTACAAGTAGGGCGAAACACGTGTTGCGTACTCTTTGCATTATTTGACAGTAAAACTATTTCAAACAATATATATACATATATATATGCGCATACGCACACATATATAATGTATACTGTAAATGTTATGTCTGATTAATTACTTTTATGTGATTTACCAAAGTTATTATGTAAATTTTGTTAATATTGTTCTTTTTATTTTTGGTTTGATTTCTGTGTCTTTTGTGCTGTTCTCCTATTCTCCGTATGCTTGGTAGGTGAAACTTCAAGAGGCAGGACCCCCCTGATGTCATCACTGAAGGACCTATATCCTGTATTTAAGTTTGGGAAGCAAGTCCTTTAGTGGTTAATTGACTTCCATTTGTAGTGTGCATTTGTATTGATTTTTTGGTGTCTGTTTTTTTTTTTTTTGCTTCCGTCTTGGATTTATGATAACTGGATTATGCTTCCATTTTTTTTTTTTTGCTCTTTTTGATTATTGAAAAGATTCCTTGTGGACTTGCTCCTTATGCCAAAGTATTTTTTATGGTTTTCCTTTCTCTTGATGGGCATTTTGATACATTTTAGTCATTCATAGTTACTTTTAAACTTAAGAAGCCTCTCCTCCATTTCGGAAGGCCTGCCAGCAGAATTTGAGGTAAGGCTGCCTTAGGATAAAGCCTCACACCTTAGGCCTCATGTATAATGTCGTGCGTAGAATTCACACTAAAACATGGTGAACGGACAAAAATGGTAATTTGAGCACACACAACAAAATCCAGATGCATAAAAATTTGTGTACGCCAATTTCCACACACTTTCCCTTTATAAATCGCAATGAACATGAAATTTAACGCACACACCTACAGCCCCACCCCAACTCATCCCATAAATTTGCATATTTGAAAATGAAAATCAGTATAAACAGTCCCTTCCATTCAGTATTTTGTTAAAAGACAATGGCAAAAGTATGTAGAAAAAAGAAAAAATTCAGCAAATGAGAAGTGGAGGCAAGGAAAAATGTATTATTTTTTGGCTTAAGCAGTGGTATAAACAACAAAAGGAAGTTTATTGAGTGATACAGTGTGGCGGAGATACTCAAAAGTTCAAGTTCAGAAAGTCACACAAAGCCCAAAATAAAAAAGAAGTGGTCAGATATCAAAGTCACTGTGAAAAGGCGAGTCTCAGCCCACCATCCATTTATTCTGTTTCAGACAATATTACAAAAGCTGAACCCCGTGCTGAGGATGAGATTCCAGGTGGTGATGGTGCTGCTGTGCCCAGCACATCTTTGCGCACTGGCTGCACACACAATCTCTGTCTCGGAAACCACTGGGCGACCATCTGGCTGTGTGCTGGAGGACACTGTTCTGGAGTCACAAAATGCAATAGTGGATGTTGTAAGAGATGTGGCCAATGAACTAAGGAATATAAGGGCTGTGTTATTTGATATTGACAACAAATTAAATGAACTGGTTAAAAAATAAATGCTGCATCGAATTACTTGTTTTTACATTCTTCTAATTACATCCAAATGAAGCTATAATACTGTCCGGTTTGGCTGGTCATTTGGTGGGTCAGGGTCATCTTTGTGCATCTCAAGGTACGTGCAAACCACGATTGTGTGCCACATTATGTCAGCATACTACATGCTTGCACAATGCGACACACTTTCTGTGGACTATTGAGTAGCACATTAATAGAGTGGAAATGCTTTATATTTACATAATCAAATTCATTCTCTTAAGGTACCTTTAAAGTGGAGTGTCGGCACCGAGCACCACAAATGATTGATTTTCTGCTCTTTACAGGGCTCTGTGAGGTGACTCGCTATCCTTAAAAGGACTGTTTGCTTTTTGCTGCACTAGTTGTAAAAAGCACCTGCAACTGTATGGAACTGATGTTTTTATAGGCTCCCCTGCTATAGATAATGCAACGCTAGCTAATTCTTTTGGTGATTCATCCCTGATTTAACTTGTCTGGTGCCATTGCAATAGTAATGTGCATGCAGCTGACCGCTTTAATTACATTTGGAAAACCAGATGTTGCTGCAAATTGTGCTTTCATGTTTGCCAGTTCAACCACAATGTAAGGAAATCTTATCTATCAGAAAGATAAACAGATAATACCATCCTCTACAGCTGGCATGGCACAACTCGGTAATGATTGTGAAATACCTAATCAGTCGGCATGTTCCCATTGAAAAGCTCATGTGGCTAAAAAGTGGACAGAACTTGCAACGCAGAAGGTAGAGCACAATTCATCAACGTCTGCCTTTGTAAAGCCTGTGCCAATTCAGCACACATTGCCAAGAGAAGAGCTTTTGGGAATCGAAATCGACTTAGAAGGCAATCATCATCATCTATAAATATGCACTCTCTTCTAATTCTTCCATTTGTGATGTCTTCTAATAACTGCTAAAGCTCCATGGTAGATGGAATAGTTTGGCCATTCTGTGCACCATTGTATTGTTAAGAGAAGTATTACAATCAACTGAATTAAATTTTGTCTGAAGAAGGGACCTGAGTTGCCTCGAAAGCTTGCATATTGTAATCTTTTTAGTTAGCCAATAAAAAGTGTCATTTTACTTGACTTCTCACTACATTCATAATGGCTAACACGGTACAACACCATAGTACTACAATCAAGTGAACTAAGTTTGTGAATGATATGCAAGTAATTTCGGTGTATTTCATAAAGCCAGTGTCATGAATGCGAATCTAAAAAAGAAAAGGAAACCACACAGAAACAGTAGCACTGCTTCGACACTGGGTGCCACCCATTTACAAAACTGAGCAAAAACTTGCATACGCACGGTGTGAGACTGCCGTGAAAATGTGCGTGGCTTTACGGCAAGTTTAGTTTTTATACATCTCAAAGCGAGCATGAAAAAAGTCATGCACAACGTTTTTGTACTCATGCACCATTTAAACATGAGGCTCATTTCACCATTTTTAGGCATGAATATCACAACAGTATAATTACTATATAAGGTCTATTTCTGTCCTTCAGCAGTTACACAGTATTTGGTATGTGAATCATCAAGTGTTCAAATGTATTTTGTAATGCATGTGGTAATAAGATGTACTATATTATTTATTACAGATGGCAAAATACAAGTATGTGCACTGCTGTTGATAATCATATACCAAATGTTACTTGAGGCAATAGACAACCTGATACTACAACTTAATAAAGGAAAAATATATATAAAACAAAAATAGGAAATAATGAATGACAGAAAACATCTGTTGGAGAAGTCTAGTCAAAAAATTAGTGACCCCCATACAAAAATGAGAATAGCTGCAGAAGAAAAAGTGGAGGAAGAGGAGGGTAGATTCATTTCATTCAAGTCCATTAAACATTCTGGTGATCTGCACATACTAATACAGCAAAATATGTAACAAATTCCATTAACAGTTATTGTATGATGAGAACATGCTGGACTCCCACGACCCGAGTCTGAGACCCCCGTGGTCAGACCATTACCCTCTTCCCATTGTGTGACAGTCAATGGGCTCAGATAAAATTAAAACTTCCACTATCATCCCTTTTAATTTCCAAAAAATCCTTGCCTTCACTTAACTACAACCACTTTCACACTAGTGGTGTAAATAGGCAGAAACACAAATTAAAAATACAATAGCCTTTCATGCCTGAGCAGAAAGATAAGTACTGTTGATCATTTTTACCTTGGCTAAAACTTTACAAAAATGTACAACTGTTTCTAGAAAAAGAACCTTTAAGCAAAATTTAAATGTTCATCTGTTTGATTGTTTTAGTTTCTTGTTCTTCATTTATTGCTTTTATGTGTGCATTAAAACATTTCCTTTGTCCATGACTAAACACAATCAACTACTGGTTCCTCTTTTGTTAACAGGAATCCAAATGAAACTAGGCAATATGTGAATGGACGCATCATCATTATCTGACAAAATTATACGGTCGCTAGAAATAAGGGAGTCCAGGCTGGGTTGATAAATGGCCTATAGCCAAGGAAGTTGAGCCTTTGTATGTTTGAATATTTTCTTGGAGACCAAAAAGTAATATTTAGGTCTGAGATATATTTTACACATCACATGTTTTTTGTACTGATAATAAGGAAGTCTCATGAAGTGCTAAGAGAGTGACAAGTTGTGTTATTCATAAGGCACTTGTGTGGTTTAAAGTGCTAGAGATTAACCAGCTGTGTGTGTGTGTCATTCATAGGGTACTGTTGAGTTTCTGTGTGTATGTGTATATCTATGTATGTGTATGTTAATCTTAAGGTGCAACAGTATACCGACCTGGTTATGAACCTGATGAGTACACTTACCTCTAAGTAAAGGGTAAGTAGAGGGAATATCACGATAACACAGGTATACTACTCAACCCTAGTGTCCAGTACTATGCTTGGAAGATAATGGGTACAGATATTCCATAAATATCACACAATCAAATCTCATATGTGTGCTTTTTTTTATCTGTACACTCCCAATTATGCCGCATTCCTGATAGCATTTTACTGGTCTTAATGTTGGCAAATGCTGTCACGGCAATCATTAGGGATTAAAGTCTGATATAATGTCTGACACCTACCTTCTCCAGAAGGACACGAAGCTATTTCTCTCTCAGTGAACTTCATGTCAGACTCCAAACATTCAGACTTCACATAAACAGAATGGTGCTGCAGGGAGCAAGGACTGCTTGGAATGAAGCCCAATCCAGTTGCCTCTGGCCACTGGGAGACACATTCCAATTTGAGGTCTTCCTCTTTCACAGTGCTCACAGATTCATTTTTCTGCATGCCAAGGCTAGGAGGAGCCGGCTCAGAGACTTCTGTAATGCCAGTAACCTCAGATTCACAGTCCTCCTCCTTAATGTTAAGGCTCTCCTGAGGAAGCTGTGCAGATTTCCATTCACAATCCTCTTCCTTAATGCCCACACTTCTTTTTTCAAAGGCATTTGTGAAAGCAAGGCCCATGAGTAGTGTGTGATTCTCCCTTTCCTCCTCATTACTCCCCTTGTCTTGTATACAGTCCAGCCTAAGAAGCTTCAGGATAGCTTGCCCTATCTTCTCCATTTCATGCATCAGCTACTACAAATAGAGGGTTCCTTTCCTTTCTCTGTAGAGAGAGTGAAGTAGAATATATTCAGAAGTACACCAACATTCATTAAGCACATTACAGACAACTTCTTCAGTTTTTTCCCCATCATGGCTCAATTACAAGCCCAAAATTGAAAACAGTACTTTATGTAGTTGCATATCAGCTTAAATCTGATCTCTCTCCAGAATACATCTTTAGAGACCTTACTGACGTGACTATAGGATAAATGCTAACCAAATACATTTTATATTATCTGATTTGTTAGTTATAGATTTATTCAAATTACCACTCTTCCTTTCAATTAAAAAAATCCTTCTACAATAAAGTGTTGCTTTCTCTGCTACAGCTTTCAACTCCCCACCAGCTAGGCTCTCATAAAATGCAACATGAAAAGAACTCAAAAAGTTGAGCTAATGAACAATTGGTGATCCTGTATGATAATAATACTTTTCAAACTCATGATACCTCAACCAGAACAATGAAGCATGCATTTAAATCCATGTTCATCTGTCCTTAAAACACCTGCAATGGACAGATGTCACTCTACTCCGTCTTTATAACTACATCAAGTAATCCACCTCTGTGACATGTTAAGCTACCTAACCCATTACCTATGGGGATCAGCATGATCATGATTTCTTGCATAAATAAAATAAAATGCATATTTTGTTTTAACGTATAAAGTGTCTGATAAATTTATACGGACAGTATAATCTGTTTAGTGTTGCTTGATTAAAACTTATACTTTCTGTCAAAGGGCGGCATGGCAGCACAGTGGTACTGCTGCTGCCTTGCAGTAAGAAGACGGTTTGTGTCCCAGGTTCTCCCTGTGTGGAGCTTACATGTATCTCCTCCGGGTACTCTAGTTTCCTCCCACTTTATCTTGCCATACAATCAATGAGTAGGCCTGTGATGTTTCATTGTTGTCTAAAATTTGGAATAATCCTACAATTCCAGCAGCACAGAATACTTTTAAATCTATGTCATTGCTCTTCAACCATTTCAACAAAGAAATTCATCTCAAGTTTTTGGTATTAAGGATTTAAAAAAAATCTTTTGCAATCTTCAGTTCTTGAAATTAGTTTTATAGGTTTTTGACCCCGTGTAATCCTGACCTGGACTATGCCAAACTGAAAAAGGGATGGATGTATGGAATTAAAAAATTATCAGTTTCATTTTCATAAGGATGTTTCCCGTCGGGTATTCAGGGCTGATATTACTGGCTCCATTATCACAACCCTGAATTGGACTAGTGGGCATCAGAGTGCTGGCCACATTTTCCACATTCACACTACATTAATACAATGTTTGCTGGGTGTTAGATCACAACATGGTCTCTTGATTTGCAAAGAGTATTAAGTCTGATGCCTCATTTCATTTTATTCAATCTTATAATTGCCTGGTGCAGAAATGTGACTGACAACTTTCTAGCATAATTCATGGTGCCAACTACATGTAAATTAACATTATGATGGTGATGATGGTGGTGGACGACTTCCAGTATGCCTTGGAGCCCCTTAGATCAATCGCCTTCGTGGGGAACTTGTATAGCATTGTTTTTAATAAATTGATTTGACAAAGGTATATTTTTAGGTTGTTAATTTTCTACTGATGACAGACATTTGGTCGCATATACTGAACTTAAGAATGAATTAATACAATTTCATAATCACTCCTAAAGATTATACAGTTGAATTTCATGAAATTGGGAGGATAAATGAACGTGTAGTTCGGCATTGACACAGTAGTAACAGCAGACATGGAGCGTACATTTACACTTGGTTGCTACTCGTGCACATTTTGTAGGATAAGAGCAAAAGGGTCGAGACTGAAAGGCTCACGTATAAACAGAGAAGACTAAAAAGTCATACCGGTGTCCAATCATTTGTGTTCAGCATGCGGACAACGCATTATACTCGCCCCGAACAAATCACAGCGGACTGAAGCCGAGTAGATACGAGTCGAGGTGGAGCCTCTGCGTGCCACTCGGTGACGTCACTCTACAGTAGGCTCCTGCTCTGGTGCTGTTTTTTCAAAGTCTTTTCTCACTTACATATATTTTAAGTACGTACCTTTCAGTGACTTACAGCCACAACACAGTTGGTCACTTGACGTGCTTGCTTTACCGTCCGTTTCATCGAGGAAACAAGCTGCAGACTGGAACCCTCATAGGCAGATCTAGAGGCGGAGTAAATGTCTACTATGTTCCAGTCACCAAGATGGTTTGGCACATCGGCGCACAGCAATCAATAGCAGTTTATAAGGCAGTCGCTAGCAATATAGTATCTAAAATCTGAGGCAGATTCCGCAGTAATCCGAACAGTTTAATTAATACTAGGGACATCGGCAACATCTCTGTGTTCTTTAAAGCAAATACGGGACTACAATATTTTAAGTGAGTACGTAGAAATAACTGGTGTAGACCCGTTAACCATAAAAGTTAACTCCACCGAAATTCCAGCTTTGCTCAAACGAAGCAATAGACACAAGGAAGAACTTCCCCATGCCTCTCGCTATTTACAAACTGTATCTCTGCCTGCAGTGAACTCTGGCATTTCTGATGTGCCAATTCTCCTTATTCCGGTCATACTGTATATACTTTATGTAAACACGCACCTTTTCTATCCACAGAGCTGCTCTATGACAACGTCTCACGAACTTTCCATTTGCCTATTGAATGTTTGCGCAATATAGATATGTGTCGTACTGACATCACGGTTTCCGTCGCGCTAATGACGTCATACGACGATTTCGCGCAATCCCAAGTAGACGAGCTCGACATTAATGGACTGGTAGGTCACTATTCGTATTGACTGCGGGTCTACGAATCTATATACTGGAGTGGACAAGATCTTATTGGAAACACATACATGCATATTGATTTATGTTTTCATTTTAAATAAACTGAAACTTTTATTACTTTCATCATTATTTCTTTCAATCAGGTTTGTATTTGGTGGTAAACCGATTTGGTTGTGAACCGAAGCAATTCCCCATAGGATTGTATGTAAATACAATTAATATGTTCCAGACCATATGAACTGTATGTAAATATATATTTTTTTAGTTTTTAAGCACAAATATAATTATACCATAGAATGCACAGCATAATAGTAAATTAAATATAAAAACATTGAATAACACTGAGAAAACCTTGAACAACAGAGAAAACTAACACTGCAATAGTTCGCGCTATAGTGCTACCAACCGCTGGCTAAAAGCACTTTTTTTAATGAGTTTTAAGCACAGGGGAAAAATGAACACTTGAAAAAATCCGTAATTTAATAAACCACCAAGAAAAATAACATTGCAACAATGCACGCTACGAACAGATCGCTGGAAACAGAAGTGAAAACAAAATCAAGACCATTGAATTCTTTAACCGCCTTCCTACCTTAATGCGTCCAGCTCTCTCTCGCGCTGCCTGTGTGTCTGCGTCCATCTCTCGCGCTGCCTCTGTGTGTGTGTCGTGCTATCTCTGTTGCGCTGCCTGTGTGTGTGTTGCACTGCCTGTGTGTGTGAGCTCGCGCTGACTGTGTGTTTGCGTCCATCTCTCGCGCTGCCTCTGTGTGTGTGTGTGTGTGTGTGTTGCGCTATCTCTGTTGCGCTGCCTCTGTGTGTGTCACGCTATCTGTCTCACGCTGCCTGTGTGTGTGTCGCGTTGCCTGTGTGTGTGTGCTCGTGCTGACTGTGTGTGTGCGTCTGTCTCTCTCTCTCACGCTGCCTGTGTGTGTGTGTGTGTGTGTGTGTGTCGCGCTGTCTCGCGCTCTCTCTCTTGCTTGCTGCACAGGAAATGCACAGGGAGAGACTGAACATGTACAAACCGAAAGGGAAACTGGCTTGTTCATATACCGAGTGTGTGGTCGGGAATATTTAGCTCAATTACGTGGGAGGCATGCTGATTTTCGCAGTAGCTGTACTTATGAATATTCTAAGCACAGTCCTTCACCCGTGAATATTTACCTTATATGGGCAGGCGCCCAATTACGTGGGAGGCGTGATGACGCGGACGCAACTCCACCTCACACGGCGACCGAGCTGCAGGCTATAGCTGTATATATGGACGAAAGTATGTTCCAGCTATGACCGTTACGCATAGAATTTCGAAATGAAACCTGCCAAACTTTTGTAAGTAAGTGGTAAGGAATGAGCCTGCCAAATTTCAACCTTCCACCTACACGGGAAGTTGGAGAATTAGTGATGAGTGAGTGAGTGAGTGAGTGAGTGAGTGAGTCAGTCAGTCAGTCAGTCAGTGAGGGCTTTGCCTTTTATTAGTATAGATATATATACTAGGGGGTTTGCCCCCTGCTCATTTCGCTCGCCAACCCCCCGGCCTGTGCTACGTGCCAGCCACTTCACATCTCTGCCACTCACGTTTTGAAGAGGGGAGCTGAACGCACCCCAAGGAGATGTGGTTGCTCCTCCGAAACCCCCTCTTAAACGGTGATACAATGGGAAACAAATACAGGTGTTTTTACCTCCTCTTTGCTCAATCAGCTGTTGGCTTGCTGCTACTGCCATGCCGCGTGATCTGCATCTTGCGTTGCGCTTCAAACATTTAAAAGCCTGTACAGCAGCTGTCCTACTCTTTGTCTTTTATTTCCGGTCCCGGGCATGGTTAAATCTCTTGGCACAAAGTCTCATCGTGCGGGACGTGAGTTCTTGATATTTTTTAGTTTACAATTTTAAAATGGAATAAAAATCTGAAAATCTAACAACATCACATTAAAGTTTGATAAATTCTGAAAAGAATGATACCAAACATATATATGTAGGGAAAGAGAACGTTGCTGTGTAGATCAGTTTCTACGTGATGAACCAGCTGTGACACTTCTTATCATTTTCAGTGCTTTTCAGATCTTGAAACGTGCTCTTCTGAATTCAAGTTTCATTCAACTATAACTCAGTGCCCCGTCAAAATACTAATGTGAAAACAATTCTTCATGATATAAAACATAGTTCCCTAACGGATGGATGGTTTCCTAAGTGTTACTCAAGGTACACTTCAACATCTCACATTCACTTGTTGCACAAAACCGTTACACTTTTAGGCTTAGGATTTTATATATATAAAGTACATATATATATGTGTGTGTGTTTGTGTGCATGTGTGTATTTTTTCTTTTGCTTCATCTTAGAGGATTTGACACAGCAGGTTATGTGGCAACTTAAAATATCCACTTTCATTTACACATCACAGGCTGGCTTGCACAGGACTTTGATAAAGTAGTGATGGTGATGGCACAGAATGCCACCCTGAAAGAACAAGAAAAGAAAACACAGAAAAGTAAAGATTAATAATGATTGCAGATTCCTTGAAGGGTCTGATAATTCTATGGATGTCTAATTTATTAAGGATAGAACTAAGGTAAAATCTATGACAAAGCCAAATTAAAAAAATGGGTTAATAGGAGTTTTTTTTTTATGATCCACAATGTAATTCTGGAGTATCTTTATTGGTAGTGTATTCCAGATTTTTAATGTATAACAGCAAAAGGCTGCCTCACCTCTTCTTTTATGCTTGGCTCTTGGAATAATAAGCAGGCCGCTATTAGAAGATGAAAGGTTACGACTTGGAATGTAGTGGGACAGGAACTCCAAAACATAGGAATGAACAAGATTATCTAAGGTTTACATACCATTAATGGTATTATAAACATAAATCTAAAGGACACAGGTAACCAATGTAATGATGATAAAGCTGATGAAAAGAGGAAATTGTAGTGTTAAATATATTCTGGCTTTGACACACTTTCAGAAATAAAGGCATGAGCTGGCACTGGGGCTGTGCCCCTAACTTGATGTTTATAATAGCATAAAGGTTTTTCTAAGAGTGCAAATATTATCCATATGAATAGTTCTCATGATAATCATGACAACCCAGCCCTGTGATAATTTGTATCTTTTTTTTCCCCTTATTTTTGCTGTGAGTGGCACAGAGGACAGATGGACATTCTGGCTGGACGACAGCATGTCCTGCAATCCCTTTAAATTCCTGTTTTTGATTTCTACATACAGTAGCTGCTCTGCTGCTGTTTGTGCACAAGGTGGGGACATCTGGTAAGAATTCTTATGTGATGTTTGAATGTTGCTGCTGCTACAGAGTTGTTTGCCACATCCAGGGCAGCAATATGTCTTCTCTCTAGCATGAATTCTTTTCTGGGTTTTAAGGCCTGCAGGATGTGTCACTCAATCCCCAACCCCAGACACAATTACAGCACCCCCAATTACAGATTCAAATAAAGGTTACTTTTATTTGTAAGAGTACCTCAACTGGCTTCTTTTTACTTCACAGAGCACCACAAAGCACATACAATAGAAGATAATCCCTTCACTTCTCTTGCATCACTTCCCAGGCAAGTCTCCCAACTCAAACTCCCTGGGAGATGTAAAGCAGTTCCTTTTATATTGAAACTGTGAGTAATTCTAGTGCCCCCACATTAAATGTGGAAAAAAATCTAATTCTTGCTTAGATTATCTGTCCAAAAGTTTTTTTTTTAAACATGGCACGATTTAATTAAAAAATTAAAATAAGCATTCATATACGGAGTAAAGGATGTTTCCCCTTTTTTGTTATTAGTATTTATTGATTTAACTTCCTGTGCTCTTGGCTTTCTCTTTTTCTCTTGAGTGGGGATTGAATTCTTGTTTTGTTGAGTTTTGAAATAATTTGGTGCATAAGTCCTGCAAATATATACAATATACTTAGAACATCTTTACAAAACACCAAACAGAACATAAACAATTTAATAAATGAATAATGATGTGGTCAAACCTCAGATAGGGAAAGCTTCATTACAAACTTGTGTTGAATGTGAACGGCATCACTGGGAAGACTAAGAAGCAGACAAAAACAGAAAGCAGTGCCATTTACTTGTTTACACTTCAAGCACTAAGTAAGCATAGTTAATTACAATTAGGCCCATACCTCATTAATTTATTTTATTTACTTATTTATTGATTGATTGGCTGTATTATCTGCCCTGTGAGTCTTTATCCTTATTTTTCATGTTTCTTCTGCTATTTGTGTCTGAATTTCCCCATGGGATTAATAAAGTTTATGTGAACTAAGCTTCATTTGATCTTGGCTTTAATGTATTATTATGGGTTTCTGTGAGACTTATCAAGTCCGTTACTAGATTGGTTTACTCTTGCACCTTAAGATTAACACACATACAAATACACATACACATAAAGGATCCTATAGACAAAGTATCAGGTGAAAACCTAATTGTCAATCACCCCGCAATATTCTACTTAGAACCCGTTCACATCCATACATAGATATCCTTAAATAGACAGTGGTAATGCCTAAGTGCATCACACAATATTCTACAGGAGTCTTTACTTAAGAACTTACTATCACCAGCACTGACGAACATGCGGGCATCATCGTGACACAATTTAAAGCATAGCTCTCTTGATTATGCCACTAAACAACCAAACAATATTACCTGCTTTTACAGTAACTCTTTTTTTTAAGGAGTGACCTCTTAGCCTGGATAACCTTATGAGCAAGTTAAGTGGCAAACTCCTCATACAAGTGTCTTAACTTTCAGTTTATTATTTCGATCTCTCTATATAGAAGAACAAAGTATAGAAAATGTAAAAGCAAAGTGGTATTTATTAATGAATAATAGCAATATCGAACAGAACAAGATATGATAGAAAATAAAATTGATAGTAAGACTCTGGATATAGCCTTTAGAAAAAGCGTATGGAAAATGTGAAGGATTGGATGTTGCCCTACACGGCTTTTAATTTAATGATTGGTGTTATTTGTAAGATGCTTTCGCTGACATTCAGGTGAAACGGTCACACGTGTCTTGGTCTCCTCTTCATACCCTCTCCTTTGATCCCTCGGAAAAGCCATATTTATGTTAAAATTCCATGAGGGGCGTCGGGACATGTGATATTACACACATTTGATTGGCTGGCTGTCCATATGTTGGATAACTTTGTTCAAATTTTTTGATATTATTACACATCTCTGTTTCTTAAGTTATAAAATGATCAATATGCATAGCCTGAGGCATCATAGCTGTTTACTGGTCTTAAGTTAAAAAAAAACAAATTCTTCTGCTTCGTTTCCACTTCAATTATGTTGTAAACCATCAAACAGATGTTTTAAGGTGATAGATTACAAGCACAATTCCGGAGGAGAATATGTTTTGATGTCAATTGCCCCGTAAGTGTAAATTCAGTTCATCATGTTTTTCTGAGCAAATTATAATAAGTATCTGTTGTTTAAAAAAATGAAGATCTAGCACTCTAGAATAGGAGGTTCACCGACAAAAGCGCGATAGACATACGAGCCCCGACAAAACCGCGACGGAGAAATGAGCGCCGACAAACCTGCTAACTGGTTTTCGACAAATGCGCGCCGACAAAATCGCCACAACAAAATCGCGAGAGAGACCAAGAGAGTGGGACGCGTACGTGCGCATTATGTACACATTATGTTGTAGGTTATAACTGTTGATGGCATGCCGCGAACAAATAACTCAGTCGAGGGTTGGCATAACACGTCGTATACAAAGCGGAATTACAAGCAGTCAGGCAGCCACCAAGTCTAAATACGCTCAACTATCAAGACGTCTTGCTGCAATTCTTCCTACATATGCAGGGCGTGATCTTAAGGACTATCTGCGTGCCGTGCTGATGGCATGCCGCGTCTCATAATATTGACTTCTAAAATAAACATTATTATATATGCTTTAAAATAGTAATTCATATTTAATGAAACTTTTGCAATTTTGTCGGCGCGATTTTGACGGCGCGTTTTAATCGGCGCTATTTTGTCGGCGCTCATATGTCTATAGCGCAAATGTCGGGTCACAGAATAGGATACAGTGATTTCTGCAACTGAGTGGGCATGCATGCAGCAATATTCTTGTCTTGGTGTCTAGTTTATGAAGCTCATTTTGTGGCCAGTTGAATATATCAAGACTGTATGATAACATGGGGATTCAATATTGATTTTTAGCTTGGATTTTTTTTCTTCTGGTAAGGGCAATTTTCCAGTTTCAAATAGAACAGAACATTGCTCACCCTGATTTAAAGGGTCTGAGTCTTTGATGATTCTTTGTCAATGAATGGTTCTATGAGGAACCACACAACCTAGTAAAGTGCCATTGTGTGACCTTTATTTTTAAGAGTGTAAAATGATTTACCAGATCGATAAATTAGTCATGTATACTCACTTATGTTCTCTACATACTGGTGTACTTTATAGAGCATGTATAGGGACAGGTCAAAATTTCCACATTGAGCTTTTCTTAGTGGTTTTCTTAGTGATCTGACCACTTTCAGAGTGGCACCTATATGTGTCAGGATATGAGTCTGTAGACAATAGAACCCAAAAATGAACCACTCAGGCCAAATGAAAACTAGGTATCGTTATCAGTATTACAAATGAGATTCAAGAGATGTACTTTCACTACAAATAGAATTGATTTTACTGCTCTCCAAAATGAGAAAGGCAAGTATATTTTTGATATGATTCAATATTTTTATCATCTTATTTAACAAAAAAAAACTGCAAAAACCTAATGAAAGGTAACAACACTGTTGGACCAAAATAAATGATGACATTGCATTTTATAATAATTAGATTACTTAAATTGAATTATGCTCTTTTTCAAAGTTTAATAAATCACTTTTACACAGTACACCATACTTGATGATTAATTCATAATAGCCATTTTATTTATTTCATTTTGACACAAACGGCATTCCTTAGCAGGAATGATTTATTTGTCAGAAATGTTCGGATTAATTGGGTTAAGCCATTTTTTGTGACAGTATCATGGGTTAAGTTCATTCGTTCAATTTTCATCAAATATTTTAGCTTCGCTTCTCTGATCCAGGTTTCTGGATTCGAATCCCGTGCCCACTACCTGACCGTGTAGACTTTTATCGTTCTGTCTGAGTTTACTTCCCACATCTCCAGAACATGCCTGTTAGATTAATTGGTCCTTGTGCACCCTTTTCTATTATCGTGATGCAAATCGGATTTTCGTTTTCAACATTAGGCACCCAAAGGGGACATTAACATTAGGGACCTATAGGCAACTATGCTCCACCCCCACTAACTTTAAGGTTAGTATTTGTGGTTGGGGTAGGTCAGTCAAATAACCTGAACTCCAAAAATTAAGCAACCGGGGCGCCTCCCCCACTTAGCCCAACACTAGAATGGGTAAGAGCTGCCATCCGTTTAGTTACACTGTAGTACAAAAGTACCAATTCCTGCCTCGCTCCCCGAATCGGATTCATCAGGCTTAAAGTATGCTGCCGAAATTCAGAAGAACGATGTACATTTTCCTATATCTTGCCAATTAGAACTTCGTCTGAATGGTGACAATTGATAGTTTTAGGATTCACTGATTGGTGCTAGTGTCTCCACCTTACGAAAATTGCTCACTTAAATGCACCCGAACAAGGTTAACGCTGTTCATCATTAAAAGAAGGTTGTAAGAGGTTTACGAAATGGTGTGCCATTGTTGGACAGCGTGGATAGTCTTCTTCGGGAAATCCAAAACAAACCACACAAACGAGAGAGGAATACCAACCTGCAGCCACCTGCCAATACGACAACAGGGACTGCAGGGTGCAAAGCTTTAGGATAACTCCGTGTTACTTTGCTGCGCACGCGCGAAATGATGTTTTTCTTTGTGCTGATGGGTGAGTGAAGAAACTTAAGAGTTTCTTTTAAAGAGTAAAGCGTTGATAGCGTCGCAATGGCGTCTTTTCTTTTGCTTGTTGTAACGGAGGTCAAATCGCATTTGATTTATGTTCGTCCAGTAGGAATAGCTTTTAATGCATAATTATTAGAGTGTAACGGCTAATAACCAGGGATATTTCTTTAACTTGCCTTTTATTATTTTGGCGGGGGAAACCGTGCCATTACACAGCAGATAGGTGGTTTTGCGTTAACACCCCTGTCGTGTGGGCGGGGCGTTCCAAACGTATGTAAAAGCGGATGAGACGGGCGCGCTCTCAGTTCTGTGATGGCCGCTGGGCGGTGAGTTGTTTTATTTATGGCCTCTTGTAGCGTTTTATTAATTCAATAGTTGTTTAAATATTTAAACGGTAATGTATTACATTGGAGGGTGTGAAAGTGCGGAGACTCTTTACTGCATTTTTTTTTTTAAACATTGTTTCTTTAGAAAGAGTTAGTTTTGTGACGGCAGCTATAAGTGTGGCCAAGTACTGAGTGTTTTTTTTTTTTAAATCGATACATCCGATAAAATTAACTTGCCGAAGGACAAATTGTGTGGCCTTCGTCTTTCTTCCAAAATAGAGGGGGGTTACAGTTCTGTCTTTGGTGTTTCTTCTCCGGTAAAATAGAACGCCACATATGCTTCGGACGCCATGCCGTAAATATTCACCTCCGTTTACAGTCGTGTTGCTTTAGTACAAGTTATCTGTGTTGCCATTCGCGTGGAATGCAGGCCGACGTGAACGCGAAGTAGTAGGTTAGAATATGCTTTCGAAAAAATGTTAATGTAGTAGCAAAGCTTACTGAAATTCTGCATCCGCCATTTTGCGTCAGGGGCGTTTTTAGACATGTCGGTAGATGTTCAAATGTGTTTTTTTTTTTTTTTTTTTTTTTTTTTCCCCCATAAATGGATTCAGGCGCTTTAGCTGAAATAGGTAACAATTTGAGTGACGTGTGTGATTTTGTTGGCGTTTTTTGAAATGGGAGGTTATTTTTCATAATTTTAGTCAGGCTTCCAACATGCTGCTTTTGTGATCTGTGAGTTGGCACCGTTTTGTAGGGGGAGGGGGTCCCTGCCTGGTTTAAACGAAGGTATCGGGCGGCGTTAACCCCTGAAACAAGACGATAGCACTTTTGAGATGCTTCTCGCATTTGGACCTTTCTGTTAATTGCACCAAAGTGAATTTCTTAACATAGTGGGATGTTGCCGGTGGTCTCACTAGAAATCTGATAAAAGTTTCAGGTTCCCGTAGTCCTGTACATTGCCTAAGTAAGAATGGTGACCTGACTTGGTTTGTGGAAATACTTTACAACTCAAATAGGATCTCTTGCTAGTTGTATATCTGGGGTAGGGAATTTGAGACTTGGATAACTGTCAGCATTTGGGTTTGTACGCTATGCCATGGTAGGACTCTCTACCTAGTCATGTGCATTGTTTCCAGTATTTTTTTATGGATAAAAGATAAGCAAAAGTTGTAGATATGCTGCCCCTTTCCCTGTGTAAGTGCTATCATTCAAAATTACCAATGGTTCATGGTGTTGCACCAGACCTCCCAGCTACATGCCTCTACTTTCAAACCCAACCCCACCCCCATACTGCATATGTGCTTGTGTTATCTTTGGGGGTGTTCAAGGTGTTTTTTTCCAGTACTGGTAAGTCCTTGTGATTGTCCCGTAATGTTGTAATTTGTTCATTGTGTACAAATTTCTGACCAACCTTGCCTCGGGGATCCAGAGTACTGACTGGATTCTCTTGCTCATTGTGTCATACACAATTACTGGCTTTGCCTCTGATCATTGAGGTTCCCTTGTCTGAAAGTAGTGTAGTAGCATGCAATGATTATACTGACATGCTTTTGATTTAACTAGGCAACCCATGGGAAAGCTTTTTGGCATCAATTTGATGTGGTTTTTGTATCTTTCAGGTTTTAACTTGTCTCCAGTATCTACATCTTTGCCTGGCCAGCAATATGACTTCTCCAGTGTGAATTCTTTTAAGAGGATTGCTTCACTAAACTTCTATAAAGGTATGGTTTGCCTTCTGTGAATTTCTGGAGGGAATTGTCTCAAATATTACAAAAGTCCAGCTTCTTTCCAGTGTGAACTGTTTCATAAAGAGGACCTTTGTGCCAGAACAGATTGACCTATTCTAAACATTAATAAGGTTCTCTTGGGTTTGAGACTTGCTTGATTAGTACAACAACAACATTTATTTATATAGCACATTTTCATACAAACGGTAGCTCAAAGTGCTTACACCATCTGGTTTCACCCCAGTCCGTTTCTGGTATTAATCCTGTAATGTTTAGTTTTCTTTCTACCTGAAGTGATTCATGGTTAAAGGAAGATGCAGGGCAGGGGACATTCTACTAGCTGAATAGCTTTAAATCGGACTAAAGTAGCAGCATCTTTCAGGTGAAATGTACTGCACTTCAGATTTTTTTGTTAATGTGTCAAGCATTACATGAAATTTTATCCTTCTTGCAGAATAACTAGTCGCTCCTGATTTTCCAAAAGTGTCATCCAAGGAGTCCTTGTTAGATCTCCCATGTTTAGGTTTAGGTTTAAGCCTAATCCTCTCCCTTAAATTGTAAGAACAAGATTGGCCACCCGGTTGACATGACAACTGAATGTTAAGTTCCATAAAAATTCTACACTTGACGAAGTCTCATGGTAGTTTGCTGCTTGTATGGTTCTTTTAGTGTGAAGAAAAACCTGGGGTGTGATCTCATAGGTCAACAATGTCTGGTGTTTCAGAACTTGCAACTTGGATATACTGTAACTTGTGTTGTAATTTTTAAACATTTCAGCTATGTCCCCCTCTTAATCATTCAATTTGCCTAAATTGAAACTGTTCAACTCAATCTCTCCTCACAGCTCATACCTCAGCCCTGGAATCCATCTAGTCTATTAACCACCTTGTGGATCTTGCATGAGCAAACTTCCTCTTAGGCTGAGTTAATGCTTCAAGTGATGTGTGCCTGTGAATGCTACTGCTACGCAGACAGTGTCTGGTTTATAGTTGTGTAGCTTATGTCAATCTGGAGGATTCCACAGAATGGCAGTGTGAGATCAGGGTGAATTCATTCGGCTGTATTGTGAATAGTCTGAAACATTGATTCAATTCCCAGGGCACCTTGCCACAATACCTCTGGAAGATGGATGTCTAATCTGTGGAGCATGCCCATTCTAGCAAGCATCTGCTGTGAGGCAGAGACAATCCCTGGAAGGGGCATCTACTCATTGTGCGGTGATGAATACAAGTGCACACTAGCTTCATTTTAGCATCCCCAAACTTGCATGTCCTTGGAAGGAAGCCAGAGGATACTGCAGGTTTTTCTGGAGGGTTTCTACAAATTTTCAGTGAGGGCACGCAAGGGATGGGACTCCCTGTGAGGTAGCAGTGCCACAGCTCCGCTTCTGTGATGCCCGGCATATGCAAATGGCCTGTATTTGATATAGCGCCTACTAGAGTTCAAGAACCCCCCTAGGCGCTTCACAACACAACAGTCATTCACCCATTCACACACACATTATCACGCTGGTGATAAGCTACTTTGTAGCCACAGCTGCCCTGGGGCGCACTGACAGAGGCGAGGCTGCCGAACACTGGCGCCACCAATCCTTCCGACCGAGCAGGCAAGGTAGGTTAAGTGTCCCAAGGACACAACAGCTGCATTCTCATGCCGAGAGCCAGGATCGAACCTGCGACCCTCCGATTGCTGGACAACCCGCTCTACCGACTGAGCTACTGCTGCCCCGTATATGCAAGTTTATTTAAAGCAAACAGTGAAATGTAACATGCTCTTCAACACTTTATCATGAAAGTGATAAAGTATAAATCTAAGGATTCTAAATGTGCAGAGCTGCTTCCATTAACTTGCTTGTGATGCAGGTTTCTTGCTTCATTTTCTTGGATCAGACCAATCTTTAATTAGATATCCCACTTAAGCAGTTGAAATTCTTTATCTCCAATTCTTTTCTGATTACAGAATATGAAGAGTATAGATGTCCTTGGTGCTTTAACCTGCTATTAAGTCACTAATTGCTTTTGTTAACCTTTGAAAACAGAGCACAATACAGTTTGGTGAAATAACCAATGACTATTCCCATTTAAGTTTTTAAATCCTTGTAATGTTGAAAGACTATTTGGGACTATTGTTTGCATTAGAGGGCCTAACACTTCCAATAAGGCCTCAATCCCAAATGCTGCTATAGAGTTTGAATATCCTCACTCAGCTGAGCTTCACAATAGGATTTGAAGGCTTGTGGTTTAAACTGTTATGTACATGTTGACAACCATACCCATTCAGCTGTTCCTCTTTCTAAGGAATGTAACAGTCTGTAATTCAAATATCTAAATATTAAGATAAATGTTGGACTTCTTCTTTGAAACATGATTTTCTTCTCCCCATCCTGGAGGGCTGCAGTGGCTGCAGGTTTTCATTAGTGACCAGTTTTTCCTGCTAATTAACTTTTGCCTTGGCTTTATGTTGACTCTGCCAAGCAATGACACACAGCCTCCACATGACCAGCTTATCTATGCCCATCACACAATCTGAATCTAAAGTGACAGTCTCAAAGGTCGATCTTGGGTCACCAAAACATTTTGATGCGGTTTTTAGAAAGAACAGAATCCGTTTTGGAAATGTCTACTGTGGCAGAATGAGCGCAGCAAGCCATGTAATTAACGGAGAATCCACTTCTAAGAAACTGGTTGGAATTTGAAGCCCCAATTTAGCTGGTAATCTGTCAACTCGTTTCACATGTCCTTTGTTTGGCTGTCTTGTAATGAAGAAAATAATCCATTCAGTGAACCGAATCCTTAAACAGGGCTTTTTAAAATGAAGGGAAAGTTAATCAGCAGTGAAAACTGGTCACTGATTAGGCCTGGAGTTTGACAGCCCTTGTGTAGAGTAACTTTTTCCAGTGTGCAGACATTCCTTGCTTCAAGGACCCTGAAGTGGTGTTACAGGTCAATGTGTCCAAAGCCCCAATTGTTGACTTGTGATCACTGTCTGACCTATTTTAGTTACTGACTGTAAGCACTTTGCATGTACACTTTTTTTTTTTATTTAATATGGGATCTCTTCTCTTTTCAGGTTTAGAACTTGTCTCCAGAATGCATTTCCTTGCTTGGCTTGCAGTAAGACTTCTCTCCAGTGTGAACTCTCTTGTACCCGAGTGACTCTTAAATTTCCTTGACTCGTGTAAATGTTGTTTTGGGGGGGGGGACATACGAAGACTTTAATACAGTGACCAGTAGAGAACTGTTTGCCACATTCAGAACAGGAAATTGGCTGCAAAAGGGCTGGTAACTAATGTGGATGTCTTTGTGTTCCTTTCACTTGAGCATGGGAAAGTTGCTGTATGTTGTGGTCTAAAAGGTTAATAAAAGGACAAGGTGCCACTTTTTACATGAAATTGCACAGTTTTGTATTCACATTTATAATACTTGAATGTACCACAGCTTTATTTGGTGGAAATAAGAAATATCTGTCAAGTTTGACAACCTAGACACATTGCACACAACTTAACTTAAAACACTTGTTCCAATTAGTTTCCTGTGCTTCCATAACAAGTAATTGCCTGGGTATCTAATTTTTTTTTTCTCTTCCTCCTCCCCAAATGTCTCTGCTTCTCGTCTTCCTTAATCCTAAAGACCTGCAAGATTTAATTGGTATAATGTGAGGGTATCCTGGAGAAGACTACCTCTGTTTTCTTGATTCACTTTTGGGTTGTTTTGTGAGTTGCCGTAGTTGGCTACAGTAGTGGATCCTAAGGGTGTGTGCAGTCTGTTACTATTTGATCATCCCAAGGGGAACTTGCTTTTACAGATGCACTCGTTTCACCATGGAACACCTGCCCTGACACTAGAGCATTTATCACTGTTGGTAAATGTTTAGAATAAGAATTGGTCTATCAATCTTATGTATTGGAGGGCATAAGAATGGGTTTTTAATTTACAATGTCGCTTAGGATAATCCCAAATGTGCTTGTGGTAGCTTAATTGGTTAAATCCCATTTAACTACCTGCATTGATGAAATATTGCATCAGTTGATCTGTTTGGATGGTCTGGTCAAATGACATTAAACTTGGTCAGTTTTTCAAACTATTACCTTAAATGGTCAGATTTGAAACTTTTACAATTTTAAACACTTCAAGCAGGTCTCTCCATCTCCTCCTTTTGCTTAAACTAAAAGGGCTCTGCTCTTAATCTTTCCTCATTATCATCCCCTAGAAAGTGTATGATCGAAGATTGTTACTCTTCATAATGGCTTCTGAACACTGTATCTGGAAGTTAGTGTTGACTCCAGTACAACTCCTAAATTGCAATAGCTGCATTTTTGATTTTCAGATCTCCCACTGTGTATTTAAACCTAACATTTTTACTTCCAATGTGTAGTGCTTTTACAGACATTAAACTTCATGTGCCACAACTCTGCCCAAGCCTGTGTGCTGTCCATGATTCAGTGGCTTTCAGATTCTGTCAATCTACCTTGCTTGGTACCATTTGCAAACTTAATTAGTTAACTTACAAATGTGAAAAGGAAGATTTATATTGAATAGCAACAGCCCTAGCACTGACCCCTGTGGAACACTACTCTTTACATTGGCCAGTTGTGATAGGATCCTGTGCCCCATAACCCTCTGCATCCTGTTTCTGGGCCAAGCTTGCACTATTCTACAAACACCCTGCATTCAAACTTCTAGTTTGAGCTTACATTTTTAGGCTTTATCTCTGGGACTGGAAGGTCCACTAAAATGTAATGTGCCTTTTCCAGTTGTGTATAGTAACCCTTCAGATTTGCAAGGTTTAGGAGCTGAAGACCTTCACGAATGTGGAAAGTTGCAAGACTTTAGCTCCCCTAAAACACACTGTTCAGTAGTTAAGGGACCCATTTTAAACAAGTCCAGCTTTAACTGGTGATTATGGTACAGGTGTTAATATTGTAACAGCCCAGGATGAGTATCCCCAACCTCCCATGAGCTGGTATGCTGTCAACCCATGGTATGTACGAGTGTTTAATTTATATAAAGGTGGGTGGTACTTTTTATATATAAACAAAAAAAAAAACTATGCTTAAGCCACGTAAACAGGAGAATCCATTCGGGCATGGGCACTAACATGGTTTCAAAAGGAAGAGAAGACCCTCCCACATGGCAAAGTGTAGAGTGCCAGGGAATCCTATAATAAACCATCTTTTTTGGCTCTGGAGAGTGGTGGGGTTGAGATCCTGGATCTTGAGTTGCATTTGCAGTATTTGGGTTATGGGGTGCAGAAGGCAGCTGAGAGACTTGGGTCTGCAGCTCCACTACTTCTCCCATTTCTCCATCTGAGATGCAGCAGTTTGGATGAGCAGATGCTGACAGAGTTTCCATTAATGGAGTTGGGAAAGTGTGGCAAAATTGCCACTGACACCAGATGAGCTGAGTGAAGCAGGGCTGATTGTAAAACTGCAGCCAAAGGACAAGGTAGATTACAAAGGTGTTAATAGGACAGCCACGAAGGGAGAGGTTAAGCGGAGATCCAGATGTGGATTGGTGTTTATCTTTTTGGTGAAGGGAAAACTGCTGAGAGACCAGTATGTCGTCTGCAATCTGTCAAGTACCCAAAAATGTTCCCATTTGACTCCCAACTCGCAGATCTCTACAAACATGAATGTGGAGTGGTTACTGTGTTCAATTTTAGTTGCAGTGCAGTTTCTGAATGTATAGGACTTCTGCATTCTGAAAATGTCAGTTTCTGCAGTTTGTTTCAAAGAAACGTTCAATTTTCTTTTTGTGGGAAAGCTCTGAAGAATGCTGTAAGTTACATACACATGAAATTTTTTGTGTGTATAGTATTGGAAAATGGTGTAAAGACCTGTTCTTTTACTTAAGAATGGAATAAACATCTTAATCATTTATCTTGAATTTGAAATGTGAATGTAGTTAAGTAGCCTAATACCTTTTACCATGCCCAAAGTCAGGCAAACAAATTTTCTGATCTTAGTCTTGTTGCATAAACTAAATGAGGGCTATTTAGGTTTTTGTACATTTTATCATGTTTCATTGTTTCTCATTTATCATGTAGGTTAATATAGGAATTGATGGAGTGTGATGAATTGTTAAAAAGTGGAAATGGTCAGGCACTTTTTTGTTTTTGAAGTTCAAAAACTTTTGCATGCTACGAACACAAAACATTTCCGTCCTGATTTTTACTACCAGGACATTTATGTGCTTTTGTATTCTGATGGAATCGGGTCATTTAAAATATCAGGATCTACAAATGATATATAAGAATATAAATGAAATTGAATGTTTAATCAAAACCATGTCCAGTGGCTGAATATGATAAACTAGGTTAGGTTCAGAATTAATACAGTCATGTGAAAACATTAGGACACCCTTTGAAAGCATGTGGTTTTTGTAACATTTTTAATAAATGGTTATTTCATCTCCGTTTCAACAATACAGAGAGATTAAAGTAATCCAACTAAACAAAGAAAACTGAAGAAAAGTCTTTTCAAGATCTTCTGTAAATGTCATTCTACAAAATGCCTATTCTAACTGAGGAAAAGATAGGACACCCTCACATGTATTCCCTCTTAAATTGGCTCAGATCTCACACAGGTATATCACACCAGGTGCACATAATTAGTAGATCGTTACTCTGCATGTTGAATGAGGCTTGCCCTATTTAAACCTCAGACATTTAGTTTGGTGTGCTCCTGACTGTTGAAGTGAGAGTGAGCACCATGGTGAGAACAAAAGAGCTGTCAGAGGACTTCAGAAAAAGATTGTAGCAGCCTATGAGTCTGGGAAGGGATTTAAAAGATCTCAAAAGATTTTGAAATCAGCCATTCCACTGTCCGGAAGATAGTCTACAAGTGGAGGGCTTTCAAAACAACTGCCAACATGCCCAGGACTGGTCGCCCCAGCAAGTTCACCCCAAGAGCAGACCGCAAGATGCTAAAAGAGGTCTCCAAAACCCTAAAGTGTCATCTCGAGAACTACAGCAGGCTCTGGCTACTGTTGATGTAGAAGTACATGCCTCTACAATCAGAAAGAGACTGTACAAGTTTAACTTGCATGGGAGGTGTGCAAGGAGGAAACCTTTGCTTTCCAAGAGAAACATCGAGGCCAGACTGACATTTGCCAGAGATAAAGTTGACAAAGACCAGGACTTCTGGAATAATGTTCTTTGGACAGATGAGTCCAAAATTGAATTATTTGGACACAACAGCAGAGGACATGTTTGGCGTAAACCAAACACAGCATTCCAAGAAAAGAACCTCATACCAACTGTGAAGCATGGAGGTGGAAGTGTCATGGTTTGGGGCTGCTTTGCTGCAGCAGGACCTGGTCAGCTCACCATCATAGAATCCACGATGAATTCTACTGTGTATCAGAAGGTGCTTGAAGAACATGTGAGACCATCAGTTAGAAAATTAAAGCTGAAGCGGAACTGGACCATGCAACATGACAATGACCCAAAACATACTAGTAAATCAACCAAAGATTGGCTGAAAAAGAAGAAATGGAGAGTCCTGGAATGGCCAAGTCAAAGTCCAGATTTGAATCCCATTGAGATGCTGTGGGGTGACTTGAAAAGGGCTGTACGTGCAAGAAACCCTCAAACATCTCACAGCTGAAAAAGTTCTGCATTGAGGAGTGGGGTAAAATTTCCTCAGACCGATGTCGAAGACTGGTAGATGGCTACAAGAACCGTCTCACTGCAGTTATTTCAGCCAAAGGAGGTAACACTCGCTATTAGGGGCAAGGGTGTCCTATCTTTTTCCTCAGTTAGAATAGGCATTTTTGTAGAATGACATTTACAGAAGATCTTGAAAGACTTTTCTTCAGTTTTCTTTGTTTAGTTGGATTACTTTAATCTCTCTGTATTGTTGAAACGGAGATGAAATAACCATTTATTAAAAATGTTACAAAAACCACATGCTTTCAAAGGGTGTCCTAATGTTTTCACATGACTGTATGTATTGATTAAATAAAGGGGGGTAGAGATTAATTGTTGTAAAAATAGTTGTAAAGACTGATCATTGAGGAAAGCATATAATACGATTTAGTGGATTAATTCCTAGTTATGCAGTTCTTGTGAGAACATTTAAAAATGTCAAATGTTGCCCTTTTAGTATTTTTAAAGGCTATAATGTGCCTGGTCATGGTTCTCTAAATGACTAGCAGTAAATCTTTTCAGTATTGTATACATTAAATAACATGTACATTACTAGTGACGATATACTACTTTATACAAATCTTTTTAATTGGTGGTTTACTTGGCTGTGTGTGTGTACAAAAAATGGCACAAGTGATCCTGAAATAATTGCTATTCATCCCAAATGTCAAACGGGATTTGCATACCACAGTACATAGTTATACTTAAATTCTTGACACAGGTACACTTTTTTAATAGTTAAATGTACTGTACATAAAGTAAACCATTTGGCATACTGTTGAACCTAGATAATGTATATACACCTCTACATGTTTTATGTAGCAAATACGTTTTTGTAATTGGATTTTTCAAAGAAGAAACTATTGCTTGCAGTTAGATTGTCAAAGACGTAACTTTAAAATGTAGTTTTTGATACTTGTCTACAATCTTTAATATTTTATACTAGTACCTAACTGTCAGCCAGTAAATCCAAGTCGTAGCATCTTTCTTATTGTTGCATGGCCAGTGTTGTTTTGCAGCAATCTAAGGTGTTAAAGAGGAACATCATAACTTCTTGTGCCAAACATGATGTTTGAAATTGTATGTGACCCCTTACCAAGGTTACATAGATGGGGAAATGGTTTATGGCACACTGCGTTCCCTTCTTGCTAATTAGAGACCCGGTGAACAAATGAAATCGTAGCCGTCGTTCATAACAGATTTTTTTTTTTGGGGAAAATGCCTGTCTCTCTCAAGTGAGATGGTCCTCGCCCTAACGGAAGAGGATCTTTTATTTAATCCAAAAGATGGTCTCAAAGGTGACGGGCCAGAGCACCATCAAGGCCACAGCCTTGTGATCTTAAATCCTAGGCTGTTTACCCTCCAGTTTAAATTTTGCTACAGGGCTGAATTTATAGGATGTTCCACCAGACATTCAACTGAAGGTAGCAACTACATACAGGAGGGGTAAAGTGTGCAATTGGAGCACAAGTTAAGATCAGATTCCCCAGTAGTGGCACCTGTGTTAGTAAGCTTCTAAAATAAAGAATAGCAGTTCTTCTTAAAACAGTTTTTAAATTGGAGCCTGCCAGAGAAATTATGTAGAGATCGATCTCCCAAGTCATGCAGGGGTGAGGTTTTTTTAAATTGAGGTTTTTTTTGTTTAACGCTGCTTAGACTTTAACTGAAATTGCACCCTTCAAAAAAAAGCTAATTCTGGCCTTTTGACGCTGGAAAAACTGAGTTAGTGCTAGAACCTAAAATCTCGTTTCTATAGCTACTTATACAGTTCAACCTCGCTACATTTTATTTTAAATGCGGAAGAATTGGAGCCTAAATGGTTTTGTTCTCTTTATCTAATTAGTATGCAGTTAGAGGATTGGATTCTAAAAATAGTTGCCAATCAAAACCATCTCAGGAAAGGGGTATTATTCCAAGTAGGTGCTGATGTGTGTGTATAGTGAGTATAGTCAGGCTGGTTTTTTAATGATTTTCAAGCACAGGGAGAAAACTTAACATTTGAAAAATCAGTAATGTAATAAATCGGCAAGAAAAGCAACATTGGAACAATGCACGGAACGAACCAACATACAATCGTCCGTGTGACGCTCAGGCGCGGAGGGTGGAACGGGAGGAGAAGGATGTCCATTCTGGTCCCTCCGTCATGCTAGTGTGTTGATTTCTCGTTCAGTATGCACTGGTTGCTCATGTGCCCACCTCCAACTCATCACTCGAGTCATTGTTGTCTTTGCACAGTCCAGATGCACCTGTGACTCATGTAGACTTTTCATTGCTCTGTGCGGTTTTGGCTGCCTTTCCATATATAATCCACCAAGACACCCGACCACGGTAGTAGCAAGGTGGGAGGGGGGGTGTATACAAAGGGTAGGGATGTAATGAGTGGGAGCGTATGAGTCGCACTTAGTGGGAATTCGATGGTTTGCAGCCCGAACGGGGTTCAACGGCTTACCCACGCCTCTCTGCGCTGGGTAGACACGCGGTCAATCTCATGCATAATTATTTATTGAATGCTAAACGCTTCGGGAAAGACACGGTTGTCTAAAACGGGTTGGTGTGAGAATATGACAGTAAGTGAATGAAGAGATGGAACTCTGGAGAGAGCAAAATACAACACAATAGTGAACCTGTGGCATAACAAACGTAGCTAGATAGATAGATAGATACTTGTAATACTACATGTTTCTTTATGTCACTGTATCTGGACAGTACTGTTATGAGTTTTATTCACATGTGCATGTTAACTGTGGCACACACGGGCTCAGCAGTTAGAATTGCTGACCAAGCATTGGATTAGATAGCCTAAGACAACTGGAGGCTTGTATAGTCAGTTTAAACACAGGTTAGGGTATTTCTGTCCTCTATCAGCACAGACCTTCTTTCCTTCTTGGGAGAATGAGAATCGACATGTAAGCACTATGATATTTCTGTATTTTGTGGGAGAGGAATTCAGCCCTTGTTTGGAAACGAGAAGACCAGCAAATGAAGCAAGAACCATATAAAAGGTCTGGACAGTGGCCAGACCCTTCGAGGCTGTGTCGACACCAGGTGTGTTGAAAACCTCCCAGCGTAGGGACGGAAAAAATGGCTGACTGTGTTGATCCAGATTCCCACCTGGATAAAGTCTGTCCATATGCCTCCCCGTCTGTAACTGCGTAAAACGTCAGTAAATGTAAGCTAAAAGATATTTTGTCTCATGTGATTCTTGTACCCGTAATCACGATGGGAGGGATATCGCCTTTTCTGGTGTATTATGATATTGTTTAATTATTTAATAAGCCACAATATTAAAAGAACACATTTCCAAGAGAGCTAATGCCTCTGCAGGAAACAATACTCTGTACAGCCAACTCCAAAAGAGCCCATGGAGTACAAATATTCTTAATGGGCCACACAAATTGATCATTCTCCATAAGATGCACAAGACATTCCACTACAGGCAGCATCTCTTCCATTATCCTGAGACCTAAACAGATGGCACAGCACACGGACAGTAAAGAGCTGATCAGTACGTAATGAAAGTGACACAGTGCCAAATGGCAACGCCCGAAGTTGAAGCAGGTTGACTATCACATGCTACCTAAAAGCATTTTTCTTAAACTCTTTGCTGCTAATAGTGCAGGATTTCTTTGCATTGTTTTCCTGAAATGGCTACTAAGCTATTGGAGAAGTGGCGCACATTTAAAACCTAAAGGTCATCAAGGAATCAGATACTGACAACCGCAACTTAAAAGTCCAGCATCTGAACTGTGCCAGGGGCCAGCAGATACTGAATGATGTACCAGGGGCCCCCATGTCTGAGGCCGTGCGTAGAATTCACCCTAAAACCTGGCGTATGTACAAAAGTGGAAAATGTGCATGCTCACAAAAAACTCCACATGCATAAATATCTGTGCGAACACAATTTTCCACGCATGTCCCATTTAGAAATCCTAATGAGCATGAAATTTAACGCATGTGCAGGCGCATACAGCGCCATCCCACCTCCTCCCAGAATTTCACAAATTTTAATATGCAAATCAATATAAATATCCCTTTCCGTTCAGTGTTTGGTTACAAGACAATGAAGAAGGCACCTGAAACAGTGAATGCAAAGAAGAGGCAAGGGAAAACGTACTATTTGTTGGCTTATGCAGTGGTACAAGCGACAAAAGCGTGGAGGAGATGTTTGAAAGTTCAAGTTCAGAAAGTCGCACAGTGCCCAAAATGGAGAAAATAAGTAGTAATCATATATCACAGTGGATGTAAAAAGGCGAGTCGCACCCTGCCATCCGTTTATTCTGTTTCAAACAATATTACAAAAACTAGCCAAATGGAACACTGAATCTAAATCGACTTTGAAGCCGGTCATCATCTGACTGGATTGCTGCATTTTGTCAGGTGTCACGTTTACAAGCACTTTTAAAGTGTCATAAATGATATTGCCACTTCAATTTTTGTGTAGGAATGTACTTTGATTAATAGTTGCATTTGCAATAAATGTTCTGCCACTAAGCAATTTGAACCTTTTGGCATTTAGGTGACGTGGATGTGACAGCTGTGAAGTGGTCATTCAAATCTGCTATGAAAAGTCACAGCAGTGATCTGCCCTGGATGTAGCAGACATAGGAGATGTCAATCAGTTTAAGGTTGTAATAAAGTCACAAATGTGCTGGTATTTCATTATTCATTCATTATTGTTTAGAACAGTGGCTAAATTAACAAATGGAAATTCAGATCTACAGTGCAAAATACCAACAGATATTAACAGTACAGACTTTAAGAACTACTTCACTCTCTTTCTCTTCTTGATCTCCAACATCCTACAGCCCACCATCCTATGCTGCCTAACTACACTTTCCCCTGCCACCACTTTGCAGTCTTCAATATCCTTCAGATTGACTCTTCTGCATAGGATGTAATCTACCTGTGTGCATCTTCCTCCACTATTGTATGTCACCCTATGTTCCTCCCTTTTCTTAAAATAAATATTCACCACAGCCATGCCCATCCTTTTTGCAAAATTCACTATACTCTGACCTTCTTCATTCCTCTCCCTGATACCATACCTACCCATCACCTCCTTGTCTCATCTGTTCCCTTCACCAACATGCCCTTCACCAACACACTCACTCACTCACTCACTCACTGACTCATCACTAATTCTCCAAGTTCCTGTGTAGGTAGAAGGTTGAAATTTGGCAGGCTCATTCCTTACAGCTTCCTTACAAAAGTTGGGCAGGTTTCATTTTGAAATTCTACGCGTAATGGTCATAACTGGAAGCTATTTTTCTCCAATTACTGTAATGGAGTTGAGCTTGAAAGCCGTGGGGGGCGGAGTTTCGTGTGACATCATCACGCCTCCCACGTAATCATGTGAACTGACTGTCAACGCAGTGCGTAGAAAACCAAGAGCTCCAAAAAGTGCTGAAGAAAACATGCATTATACAATTGAGAAGGCAGCGAAACAATAAGAAGCGAGCGAATGGCATATACAACCATATTCATGAGTGCTGCTACTTCAGAAACAAAGCAAGGTGTAAACCTAAAGTTTAAATTGTTCATAGACAGGCTGCCGCTGGCGTTTGTCATGCCCACGGATAATGCGTGATACAAGTTTAATGAGAGGACGCAGGATATAAACGAGAGTTTTGATCACTTTGTAACTAAGTTAATATTGCAGGTGAAGGGCTGTGCTTATGCAAATTCTGAGAGACTGTGTTTGTGGGGGATTGACAGTTAAGGCGGGTGGGGGAGTCGCGTCATCATCTCCCCTCCCATTCACATCATTTCGCTCTGAGCTGAGCACCACAGCTAACGCACGCAGTGTTAGGCCGGAGTTATACTTCACGCGACGCATGCTGCAGCGGACGCTCCTGCTACGCAAGCGTTGTAGTGTTTATACTTGCACTTGTACTTTACGTAAATCTGGAGGAATCCACCAGGTGGCAGTGCGAGATATTATCGCGGTGAGAACATGTTCGGCTTCTCTGTGTTGTGAATTGCCTAAAACACCTATTAAATTCCGATAACACCTTACCGCAATATCTCTGAAAAGGATGTTTATTGATTAAATCCATAAATCCAGGGATGTATGTGTCCATTCCAGGAAGCATTGAGCACAAGTGAGAAACAGTCCCTTGACGAGGCCTCAGCTCATCGCAAGGTGAATACAAGCACACACATACACTAGCGTCATTTTAGCGGTACCAAATCCCCAAATCTGCATATCTTTGGAAGGAAACTGGAGCACACTGTGTCCACTTCCACCCGACTCCGGCTGTCAAATGGAGTGAGGTGGCCTCTTTTATACAGCACCCAGTAGTTCTCCTGGTGCTCCCTAATTAACATCCTGCAGCACTTCCGGGCATGGCAGAAGTGCTGCTAGCGGAGTTCAGCTCCTCTTCTGGCAGCACTTCCAGGTATGGTGGAAGTGCTGTATGCTAAGGCTCCAGAGCTGTCCAGGCAACAAAACTGTCCATTAAAAAATGAAGGAGAAGTAAACTACACAAAAAACAATCTGATGTTTTTACCAGTGTAGAGATTCCTAACATGCTATTATTGGGCATTTGATTTGCATTAAAGTGCGGATAAAAATATCAGCACAGAGGGAGAATCCTAGACACATAAGTAGTGTAGTAGACTGTAAGACCCTCAAAACTCCACTTGATGTTATGTTAGAGAAATGTGGCAGTAGATTTGGGGAGCTTTATTGAGCTGAATGACCTATTCATGTCTAAATTGTTCTAATATGTTAACACTGAAAAAGGCCATAGGGACTGAATTTGCAAGGCACTTAATGTGCAAGTGCATGTTCAAAAACAAATAATTTGGACGTGAGCATCAGTAGGTTTTGCACCCTAGGAACCAAGTTACCTGAGCTATTCTCTAACATTTCAGTAATTATTTACCGCTCTGATCTTTCTGACCATAAAATATGTCATTACAATAGCAGTTGATGAGAAGAATTCATAATTAATTGCAGAATGACAGTATTTGTGGGTTCCTCTAGACCAGCGGTCAGCACCTCCAGCCCTGAAGGACCACCGTGGCTACAGGTTTTCATTCTAACCCTTTTCTTAATCAGTGACCTGTTTTTGCTGCTAATGAACGTCTTTTGTATTTATTTGAATTGACTTGTTCTTGAAGACTCGGACCCCTTAATTGGTTCTTTTTCCTTAGTTAGCAGCCAAACAACAATGAGATACAAAATGAGCCAAAACAACTGCTGTCCATCATACTAAATCTGAAAATAAAGAAATATGACGGTCTCAGGAATGTCGATTTGCTCAGGTCCCCTAAACATTTTAACAGAGCTCTTAGAAAGAGAAAATCAACAATTTCGGGAATGTCTGTTAAGGCACCACGAGAGCAGCAACAAGCTACAGAATTAAAGAACGGGTTTGATTAACAACAAGACTTGATGCCTCATTAAGCAGTTGGTTGGAGTGAAATTTTTGGAGTTGGAGGCCCTGACTTAGTTGGTTTTCTATCGGCTCACTCGCTTCACATTTCATTTCTGTTTGGGTGCCATTTAAGGAAAAAAATGAAGCATTTCAGTTGAACAAATCAATTAAAATAAATTCACAAGAAATTAATTAGCAGCACAAAGAGGGCACTCATTAAAAAAATAGGGTTAGAATGAAAACCTGCAGCCACTGTGATCCTCCAGGCTTGGAGTTCGACACCCCTGCTTTAGACCATCCTCAAGAAACTTTGATACACACACAGACACAAACCCATCATCGAGATATTGTTGTTTTTAGTATCAGGGGACTCTAAAACATCGAAATCTTTTCAAAAACTGGAGAGCAAAATTTTGTAATGAATAATGGAAACAACCATAATCCATTGATCAAGCCAAACACTCTTGGTAGGGGTCAGGTAGGTTAATTTGTTTCGCAGATGAATTACTCAATGTAGTGATAAAGATGTGAAAGAAAGGCTGTTCATTACAGACGAGATTGTGCTTTACTAATTAGCCAGGGGTGTTCCAAGTCTTTGAACTATTTGGTCATAGAGGATCACAGAATGTTATTTAGATCAAAGCTTAAGATGCTTCTCACCCGGCACATCGAGAAGAGGCAAGTCGCTGAATTAGATGGATGGATTCAGAGCACAGTAAGACAGAATGGGTAAAGAATTGACACTAGCACAGAAAATGACATTTTCTAGTCCAGGGACTTAATTTTGTGATTGATTGAGATGAGAAGAGTGATCCCACGAGGATATGTGCACTGATTTTCTTGTATGATTTGGATAACGAAGTAACTCGCACGTTAGTTAAATTTCCAGGTAACACTATGTTAGGTAGCAGACACCCTACAGTCATTAAAGTTCAGGATTTGGATTTGAGATGATATCTGGCAGATAAAGATTAATTTAAAAATCTTGCATAATGGTGCATATTATTAAATACCAGTAACGGCGTACTGCACGATAGCGTGCAGTGAATACACTTGACTTATAGTTTTCAGACTCTTTCTCTGTATGTTTAGCATTCATTTCCTCAGAGGTTGATGTGCTTGGTGTTTCCTGAGCAGCTCTTTTTTTATATCACCCTGGCGGCCTGCTTCTTCTCTTCTTCCATCGCCATCTTTTAGAGTTAAACCTGATTAAGTCAGTGTTTGTGTTGCAATTACTTAGTAATTTTCTTTGATTATTCACTTAAGCTGGCACTTATGTCTTCAATCTGCCTCAAGAATGATTTCAGATATGAAGAGGTAGGCGAAGTGACGGTGAAAGTAGTAGGGAATGAGATCTGCGAATGTGCCACACAGAGCAGAGAGTTGATTCTACAATAAAATAAAATAAAAATAAAAAGAGAAATAAAAATCGGACAATAGAGGTCACGTAGTATATGTGTAGAAAATTTCAGGTCAATAGTTCGAACGGTTTGCAAGCTACAAGTGATTTAAAATCCTGGACAGACAAATGGACAGCCACGGTAGCATATTATATAAGAAGATATTTAAATACACACCAAAAAGGTTTTCTGCTTTAAAGTTCATGTTATGAAACATTATTGGATGAGTCACTGCTGTCCATAGAGGGACAATGAAAAACATGTGCTGTGTCATGGGCTATGGGTCGTCAGCTTAAACTGCATAGAGCCCCACATTACAAGGAGCACACCAAGCAACTAGGAAAAGCTGAGGCAAGAGGTGCCTGCCTGATGTAATGGCAGAGAACGAGGAGGTATGAGAAATGACTGGAGGAGCTGATTCATTTGTCTTCGTTGTTTTTTTTATTTAGAGCTGAATGTAGTCTGCTCTGCTCCGTCTACATAGGAAGACAAAGGAGGCATCCTTTTCCCTTAGCTGATGTCCAATATGGCAGAGATGATTCCAGTTCCACAGGAGCCTCTTAGAATGAGATACAAGTGTGAAGAGACAGGCACAGAAGAGGAGGAGAGAAAGGTGGAGGAAAGGAAAAATCAGACTACCAATGGATATTCATTTTGTGAATACCATGGGGAAAAGAAATGTGGTTTAAGGAAGAGGACTGTGAATGGAATTCCGTGTACCTTCCTCATGAGAGTCCTAACATTAAGGAGGAGGAGGATTATACTTCTGTGACAACATTTGACAGCACTGACCTGCATAAAAATGAGATTCTCAACATTGTGAAAGAAGAAGACCTTAAACTGGAGGGTGTCTCCCAGTATGTGTGTCCAGAGGCGACTGGATTAGGCTTCACTCCCAGCAGTCACTGCTCCTTAAGGCAACACCCTGTCCGTGTGAAGTCTGAATGGTTGGAGTCTGATGTGAAGAGGACTAAGACAGAATTCTGTCCAGCTCTTTCTGGAGAAGGTAAGTGCACCATGCAAACTCAGTGCTAGGAAGCTTCAGCTTCAGGTGGATGAGGTGCACAAGAAGATGGCTCTGTTGCCTTTTCGGTGAACTTGTAAATTTGTAAATTTTATTGAATTTATTTAAAATCAAAAAACATTCCATATAAGCAAGTCAAGTTTTACAAAAGTCGTTTAGGAACAAATCAACCACTACCCATGAGAAAGAGAGCTAGGCCAACAGAGTACAACTTTAATAGTAGGAAAAATGAGTAGTAAAAAAATGGGAGAGAACCTGCTTTCTCAGTGCTTTAAAAGCTTATTCTAAAATGTTATTGATCAGATCCTGCCAGGTTTTGAAATATTTCTGCAGAGATCCTCTAAGTGACAATTTTATTTTTTCCAATTTCAAATAATATAAAACATCAGTTACCTACTGACTTAAAAGGGGAGAGTTAGGATTCTTCCATTTTAGCAAAATAAGCCTGCGTGCCAATATGTGAATTTCCCCTTGGGATTAATAAAGTATCTATCTATCTATCCTATCTATCTATCTATCTATCTATCTATCTATCTATCTATCTATCTATCTATCTATCTATCTATCTATCTATCTATCTATCTATCTATCTATCTATCTATCTATCTATCTATCTATCTATCTATCTATCTATCTATCTATCTATCTATCTATCTATCTATCTATCTATCTATCTATATAGGCAATCAAAGTTTGTTTGTCCTTCTCCACTTTAAGCCCCTCTGTGAGCCCACCAAACACAGCTGTTAGTGGGTTAGGAGGGATTGTGACACCAAGGCTGTCTGATACGTATTTAAAGATTTTGGTCCAGAATGATGTTAATTTGGAGCAGGTCCAGAACATGTGACCCAGTGAGGCTGGAGCTTTATTGCAGTGTTCGCAGGTTGGATCTTTTGGACAATTTTAAATGAGAGAGATGCGCTTGATATATAATTTTTGAGTTGAATAATTGTATGCTTTTCACATATGGAGTTTGAGTGGATTCTCTGCATTGCTACCTTACACTCTTTTTCTGAGATATTGAGTGAGAGATCCTTTTCCCACTGTCCTCTTGGATCTTTGAAAGGGTGGGACTGTAAAATGGTTTTATATATTACGGAATACGACATAGAAGTAGGGGGGAGGTGAGGACAATTGGGCAGGTTCCGTTTAACAAAGTTTCTAATTTGAAGGAAGTGAAAGAAATGTGTTGCTGGAAAGTTAAATTTGGAATGCAATTGTTCATAGGATGCAAAGACGTTGTCTATTTACAGATCTCTAAGTGATTTAATCCCAAATGTTTTCCAGACATTAAAAACTGCATACGTTTGGGAGGGTGGAAAAAGGTTGTTCTCCTGCAGAGGTGCCTTGTAAATTCTGACATTTTGGTGTATGAATTCTATTGTGAAAAGTCTAATCTTTTAAAATTGGATAATAAGACAATGCCTGGTTTTAAATTAAACAAACTTGATTAGATTTTTATTCCCCTGAAATGCTAACAGTCATTGCAGCTCACCTCTTTACCAGTATTAAGCCAGACATGAGT
This sequence comes from Polypterus senegalus, assembly GCF_016835505.1. NCBI lineage: Eukaryota > Metazoa > Chordata > Cladistia > Polypteriformes > Polypteridae > Polypterus > Polypterus senegalus. The sequence continues at coordinate 155,382,502 of NC_053161.1, forward strand.
GTGGATTGTTTGGGAGCTGATATTTAAGAACACTTGCATCAACCACCTCCTTAATGATTTGCAAGGACATATCTTTACCCATAATTCTTTAGGTGAAGTATTGGAGTATCTGGTGGCTTGAAGTAGCAATGGGATAAGCTGGTGGGTACAGTTACGGCTGAGCAGCCACAAACCCCAACCTGAGATGTATTATCTCTCTTGAACAGGCTGGAGTCATGGAGTCCACCATTTCTAGCAACGGTACTGCTCTGTCAGGTAACAGTGGTGGTGCATTCATTTGCAGATTTCTTAGTTTTGCTTGTATTTCTGTTGGAAAAGAAAATGGGTCTCTTGCTTAATGTGTTTTAGCTTAAATGTTTTTTCATGCATAAAAAATCAGATTGACAAATCAAATTGGCAGGCAGTGACACGGTGCTTAAAGCTTTGGAGTTGTGGGTTTGAATCCCACCGCTGACACTGTGCGACTCTGAGCAAGTCACATGACCTGCCTGTTCTCCAACTGGAAAAAACAAAAGAAATGGAACCAATGATGTAAAATGGTTAAATGGTGTAAGTCACTTTGGATAAAAGTGTCGGCTGAATAAATAAATGTAAAAGTAAACATGCATAGACACACAGATTCATTTTCTGCAAGCAGCTGTACATGTCTCCTTATGCCAATATAAAAACTGATCAACAGCATAGTGACTTTGAAAAATAGCAGCAATTAAATTTAAAATTGGACTCTGGAGATTGAGCAAAGTTAGCGAAAAGCAAGGTAAGTCATAACTGGGAAAGCCACGGATGCGAGGCACAAATAGTAGTCGGTGAATGGAGCAGGAGACTGGAAACGTAAATCATTCACATAACTAAGCCAGAACAAAAGATTGTAAAATTTGACCAGAAATGGAAAAGAGTTTTGTAGCCAAAACTTAATTAAATTCAAAAGACACTAACAAAATGCAAAGTCTTAAGTAGTTTCCATAAACTTGGACAATGACGCTATAGAACTAGTGACTTTTAAAGGGTCATGCCTGAAAACATGCCCCCCAGCAACCGACCAACACGTCAATGATGATGTGGACAAGATGGCGTCATGGAATAAAGTTAGTTATTTATAACAACATTAAAAAGCTATTCAGATCACTTATGTGATAAGTGTCACCAATCAATTCCCTGGTCCGCAAAACCCCCAATGCTGAGGTAAAACAATTTTTTTGTATCCAAGGATTTGCTTCAAACAATTTAAAACAAACACCAGATCAGGACAAACAAAACTTCACTTTCTGTGCAGACATCAAAGGCTGACACATTTTTTATTTGTATTTCCACCTCACCGCTATGAGAGTTAAAAGAGGGCAAGGAATGGCAAGTGGGTTTTCCCTTTTTTTCCCCATTTTAAGTATCATTTACATTTATTTGCTTGATAGACACTTTTATCCAAAGTGACTTACAAAAGAGGTAAACATAATCAAGTAATATTAGGCTAAGTGTAGTAGGGCAGCCGATACAATTGACAAAGATGTAATAACAGTCATAGATGAACAGTTGATAAAGCGGTTAAACTTAATGTAACAACAAATCAACCAACACTATGAAAGATTACAAACTTTTTATTTTTTCAATTAATTCAACAGATATTCACAGAACAGATGGATCTTCAGTTGCTTTTCAAATACACTGAGGGAGTCAGCAGTTTGGATGGAGGTGGGCATCTCCCACCACCAAATGAGAACTACACAGGAAAAGAGTCTGGATTGAGACTTGATATTACACAGAGGCAGCATCACTAGACGCTGTCCCCTGGCAGACCTGAGTGGGTGAGCAGGCGTGTAGGGCTTCACCAGTGTCTCCATATACTCAAGTGATGACCTACTGACTACTCTGTAGGCCAGCATCAGGGATTAGAACTTAACGTGTGCTTACAGGGAGCCAATGTAGTGACCTGAAGAGAGGAGGGACATGTGCCCGGCTCGGCTGGGCCACTGCATTCTGAACCATCTGCAGCTGCTTGATAGCACATGCGGGTACTCCTGTCAGAAGTGAGCTGCGGTAGTCCAGACGCGACGAGATCAAATGCCTGGACCAGAATTTGTGCTGCATATTCTGTCAGAGAAGGTCTGATCTTCTAGATGTTGTACAGCATGAACCAGAATGAATGAGAAACACTAGAAATGCGGTCATTAAAAGATAGCTAGCTGCTCATCACTCACCACACACCGAGGTGGTGTACTGACTTGGCAGATGTTAGGGACAAGTGTAGTTCCCTGCACAACAGTGTACTGGTATTTGATCAGAAATAGGAGACAATGCACAGGAGTCGGGAGGTGTACGTGAGGGCAGACCTGTGCAATCTGGTGAGTAGGTGAGAGCGTGCGGGTGGTTAACTCACTGGTTTAAAGGGGCACGTAACCGGGGGAAGGGGATGACGTGAAAAACTTATAAAAGCCTGTGGAGAAAGTAGATAAGGGGAAAACGAAAAAGCTGAGTTAATCGTCGGACATCCAGGGTTGCATTAGGCTATGAGCTGGAATTCTGTTATGACAGAAAGCTTTACTAATCTCTGATCTTTAGTAAGAGGTGTGGTAAAACGGAAATGAAAGAGGAATTAAAAGAGAGCGAGATTTAGAGACTGAATATGCTGGGAGTGAAGTGCCCAGATAGGACAGAAATTTGGGTGGGTGCAATTTTCACAGTATTATTTTATTGTACGTTTTAAAAGCTACTTGATTTTTTTTCTTCCTTTTTGTAAATGTTTTTAGATATTTATTGCACATTAAATTGTACCTTGGTTTTTTTTTCCCCAAAATTGCACCTGTATGTCCACTTCTTTTACTCTTCCATTGGCCTCGGTCCCTCTATCAAGGACCAGGGGTCTGTCCAATTTATCTTTTAAACCCCCAATGGCCTGACAGAGTGACAACAGTCCTCAAACTGTAGGCTTACGGTGCAGCTTCTGAACCTGTGTGGTGTCAGAAGTGTTGGTGCCATTCACTGAATCTCCAGGGAGCAAAGCACATGTACTGGATTAAGATGGTCCCTTAAGGTATTTAAATCTTTTATGTTAGACGTGAGGCTAACAGATGCTGAAATTCAGTTGAAAGCTGAATATGATTGATGGCAGTCATAAGAATTTTTTTTTGTTTTGCACATATTACATATGAAGGCATAATTTGGAAGCCTTACATTGAAATGTAGTCAAGTATTTTTTTCACCACTAGATATACCTGATTTTCTTCATACTAGGGGGCCCTGCTCGCTTCGCTTGCCAGTCTCCAGGCGGGCTCTACACTCTAGCCACTTCAAGCATCTGCCACTCCTGTATGGGGATGCGGGTGTACAATTTAAATAGATTTTCATTGTCATGGGAATTGTTACATATGCATAAGAGAACTATTTTACATTACAGCGAGTAATTAACCACAGTAAAAAAATAGTAAAACGTAATAAATTTAAATAAAATAGTTTCATGCTGAGTTAGAGGTATTCGTTGCGGTATGCGTTTTTGTTCTGTTTGGCTTTGAAATGAAATACTTTTTAAAGTTACACTTTTACTGTAAAACTTCAGTAAAAACAATATTTGGAATTAATTTTTCATCAATATCGCATTGGATTTTGACTCCGTTTTTTTTGGACTTACATTGTGAAAACGCAACGTATAACTGCCCATGAGTGAATATCCTTTCTTTCTCTCTAATAAATAAACCGACTTTTTTGAATGTTTGTCCCTGTAATTTCTTAATTGTTATAGCAAAAGCTATTCTCATGGGAAACTTTAAACGTTTTAATAATAGCATATCAAGATTTCCTTTAGTGTCTAATGTTATCCCCTGAAGATGTACTACATTACCTTTCTCGTCACCTGTTAAAATTTTTCACGTCAGAATTGTTCGACCAATTTTGAATTCAACTAATCTTCGCCTATTCGTATTATGATACATCCTTCTTTCAACAGTAATTCAGCCGGTGGAAGACCAGATGGTCTTAACGCTTGTAGATATTCCTTGGGATATTGTAAGTTGATGTTTTCATCTTCCACACCATCACCACCAACTGTTTCAGCATAGTCTATTGATACGCATTTAACCAATTTGCCATGTAACCGATCGACAATTTTCACGTTAATTTGTTTGACTTCATCGTTTCTCGGTGCTAGGATTGCCTGTGTACTCATTTCTTCTGTTAATAACCCTTCGGAATTAAGGTCTTCAATAAGATTTGGACATAATAAGTGGTCTTTTATTGGGAACTTACAGTGAAGAAAACTTAAAAATTTATAACAGCCCAGAACACAGGATAAGTGTGTCTGACAAAAGCATTCACACGAATGAGAGGTGAGAGGACCACAGGCGTGGACCATTAACCTGAAATGGTTGAGAGGAGGGCGGGACTTGAGAAAATCTCTTGGCAGTCTTGTCTCAAGATTTTCTTTTATAATAGAGAGAAATGGTGCCATAATAACATTTTCAATGTTTTTCCAATGGTAAAAGGGTGGAAGTGCATATGACAGTGATTACTGGCAAAAAATAGACAGGATGGGAGACTACGCATTATATAATACAGACTTCTGCAAATCTTTTAAGCGCTAGTTGATCGATCCTGTGTAAGCATAATATCTCTTAGTGGTCTTTGACTACTAGTTTTGATTCCTAAAATTCATGTAGAGTTGAATAATAATAATTCTTTGCATTGAATGGGAGTACTGAAAACAGTGCATCTAATCAGCCATCTAAATCAAGCGATTTTAAACAAAGGGGTATTATTGCGACTTTTGTTGTAAAGCCAATCAGGAGGTTTCGGCCTCAGGGAAAATTGAGCTTTTCAAGGTGACGAATCATTTCAAAAACAGTGGAGCGAGTCACAAGCATTAAAATGCTCAGAATTGTGTAACTGCAAAGTTGGTCCCCACGGAGACTCCTTTAGTCCAGGCTTCATCTTGTACCCCTTGGGGGATTTGGGACTGCTGAGAATATCTTTAAAGAACTAAAAAATAAAATTTAATTCAATCTACATGATTGTGTGCAAGGAATTATAAAGAATGGAATGGATGAATCAAGAATGTATGATAAGGACACAGCATATGCACTGAGTTGATTGGGTGCATTGCAGATGAATGCTGTGGGACTGCAAAGGCATATTACATGTCAGTTATTACAAACTGGGGCACTGATGGTTCGGGTAGAAATAATGTGATTGTACACTACTGTCCTATTTCTTCTAGTGTACCTGTGAAAAGCCTTGATGGATTTGATGAGCTTAAACATGGCCTTTCCCAGGGAAAACTACACACAATAAAATGCAAGAATAAAATTTAACAATGCAGACCTGCCTAGTTGGTAGTTGGTGGCAAGATAAAATCTGTGCAGTTTGGTGGTCAATAGAGCCATTGTTCATTAAGTGTATCAGATGGAATAATTCACTCCTGGAGAACAAGGCCTTTCTTTACACCATTTTGACATAGAGGCTGTCTATATTGAGTGGAGAGCGCTCCTCAAAAGTGTAGGGATGCTCTGATCAGGTATTTTTAACACTAGAATCCCTGAAGCCTACGAAAAAAGTCATAATACCCGACCATCTTAAATTCCTTCACACCTCCTCATCAGCGTCTTTTGTTTTGTAAAAGTGTCAGTCAGCAGTGGCAGCAGGCAGTCTGGTAACTCATCGCCCACCAACGCAGCTCAAGTCTGTTTATCTGGGTGTGAGGTGCCTGGAGTTGTATCAGGTTAGATTGGGGAGCATGCAACTGGTAGAGTGTAAATAATATTTCATTGTTTGGTATGCATACAGTTCATGTGTGTTCAGTGTCTACAACGATCTGGGTAAATGTAGGATGACGGGAAATGCGAGGCAAGAAATGTTGAACACATAACTAAAACAGAAACTTTTTTCATGTTATAGTGATAATTACAAAAAGTAGACATGAAATGTATAATGTGTGAAGACTGAAGTCCAGATATCAAATAAACACTCACAAAAAGGTATAAGAAAACAAGGGTGCTTTTATTCAAGAATATAACCGAAGAAAACAAAACTGTCATGTTGCAGTGAATGAGTAAAAACCCAAGGCCACATATCAATCGACAGAAAGTCTAAATGTCAGCTTGTCTGGTGCTGAGGTAAGAACTGAAAGTTCAAAGTTTGTCATGTCCAAAGTAAGGAAACATGTTTCTCTGTACAGTGAAATTCTTTCTTTGCTGTCCACACCAAATGCCAATGGTTAACAAACCAATGTATAACAACAATAAACATAAATAATAAGTAGCAAACAGATAATAAGCAACAGAGGCAGCATAAAGTATAAAAAAACACAAGTATAAAGTGTAATGTGCAGGTAGGTGTTTGATGCACAAGTCAAATACAGTTGTGTGAGGTGGATAGAATGAGGTGAACCACAGTTATAAACTCCAGTCACTTATTTAGGAGTCTGATGGCTTTGGGAAAGAGAGCTCTTTAGCCTGGAAATCCTGCATTTAATACTCCAATACCTCCTGCATGAGGGTGGAAGTATGAACAGTTTGTGTTGGGGGTGGGTGGGTGGGGTCCCTGTGGACTCTGCAGTTGTAGCTGCTCTGCAGAGAGGACAGTGGGGTCCTGGTGATCTTCTCAGCAGTCTTTACCAATCTCTGCAGGCATTTGCGATCCATAACAGTAGTGTTGCCGTACCACACGGTGATGTAGCTGGTCAAGATGCTCTCAACAATGCAGCTGTAAAAGTTGCCGAGGATCTTAGTTGACATACCAAACTTCCTCAGCCTCCTCAGAAAGTACAGCCACTGTTGAGCTCTCTTGACCAGTTGTGTGGTGTTAAGTGTCCAAGTGAGGTCCTCACTGATGTAGACACCCAGGTATTTAATGCTGTTCACCCTCTCCACTTCAAGTCCTCAGATGAACGGTGGCCAGTGAGGTCTCCTCTCTTTCCTCATGTCCACTATCATCTCCTTTGTCTTGTCTGTGTTGAGGGTGAGGTTGTTGTCCTAACACCATGACGCCAGACTAGCCACCTCCCTCCTGTAGGCCACTTCATCCCCACCAGTGATGCGTCCTATCACTGCAGTGTAATCTGCGAAATTTAGGATGATGTTATCTTTGTGGCGGGCAACAGGGTGTAGAGGATGGGGCTGAGGACGCATCCCTGTGGGGTGCCTGTGTTTGTGATAATGGTGGCTGAAGTCCTATTACCAATCCTGACAGACTGGGGCCTGCCAGTCAGAAAGTCTAGGAGCCAGTCACAGAGGGTGGGGCGCAGGCCAAGTGCAGACAGTTTATGGGTGGGTTTATGGGGCAGAGCTGTAGTCAACAAAGAGCATCCTGATGTAGGAGTCTTTGTTCTCCAGATGGGAGAAGGAATAATGTAGTGTGGCCGCGATGGCATCTGAGGTGGACCTGTTGGGCCTGTAGGCATACTGCAGGGGGTCCAAAGTGTCCGGTAATGCTGCTCTGAATGTGGGCCAGCACCACTCTCTCAAAACACTTAATGATGACTGGAGTGAGTGCTACTGGCGGCCAGTAATCATTCAGACAGGTGGGTGGCCTTTTTTTAGCAAGGGGAATGATGATTGTAGTCTTAAAGCAGGATGGAACCATGCTCTGTCTGATGGAAAGGTTGAAGATGGAGGAAAAAACATGTTATCACATAATCAAGAGGTTGCGGGTTCGAGCCCGGTATCTCCCTGTTGATGATACTGATGACAGATTACTTGATCGGCTGATTCTAATACCGATTTTTTATTATTATTTTTTTTTATTTTTATTGCCTCTGTCACTTTAAAAAACCTTTTACTCTATGTTTCTATGTAACTAGATGCATAGAAGCATTATGTTCTGTAGTAAATGGTTACCTTTGACGCTTTTATAATTAAATTATAGATCACAAGTGTTAACTGTTATTTTTCTTAACAAAATTAAGTTATATAGGCTTATTGTTCAGTGACCATAAAAATACTAAGACAGATCAAATTTTCTTACAATACATACATTCATTAACTAATATATACAGAAATATTTACCCATGAGTAGACATATGAGAGAAAAGAAAAGAAAATTCTTCTCATAATTACAAGCTTTCTGTATTTTTCTGAAATAAAGCTTCATTTAAAAAAGTAGTTTTCACCATTTCTCCAACAACAAAAAAATACATATATTCTCACACAGTTAATGTATATTAGAAATGAAAAACTGCTTAAATGTAAATATACCTGCATTTACAGGTGTGAATCATTTTAAACAATTAATTGCACTACAGCTTTTATTACACATGCACTACACATTTATTATATTTATAAAGTTGTGTGTGTGTGTTTTTTTACCTTCAGTGTATCAGCTAGACATTCATAAGTCTTGAAGTTTAATTTTAAATATGAAGGACCATTTTAATTATGTAACAATTCTTCCTAAAACTTATACTGTATGACACGCAGCAGTGAATAATAAGACTTTTTAAAAACAATTTGTACCATGTTTGTTTACTAAGCAGCATTTTCAAATTCATCTTTATCATTACTTTTTCCAGTTAAAAATGTAAAATGTTGCACTTAAAGCAAGCTCGCTGTCTAAACCCAAACGGTGTCCATTTTAATTTAAAGGACAAAATAAAAAGGACTGAATTCATTAAAGTAGATTTTCTTGTTGTTTGTCAAATTGCACGGGACGACTCCAGCAGACACCCGCTTCCCTGTTCAGGACTTAAGCGGGTTAGCAAATGACTGACTAACTAACATCTACGATTCTTTTTCTCAGTTTGTTCCTCCACTTTGCTTAACTTTAGGTTTAATATTCCAATCCCGTCTCGCAAGTAAGAAAATTTAAGAAAGAAAATTTCTGACTTGGCAGTGCGAGTCCCAGTGAGGCACATTATGCAGACGTATTGCTGTTGGTATAAAGAAGCCCCCCATCGTGTTTATGACACCTTTCTGCTGAATGATTCACTGTCTGAAAGTCTTCGGTGTTGGTGTGTCAGAGAGATGATGTGCAGCATTGTTCATAATGGCATTGAGTTCTGTTTTCATTGTCTCCTTCACTACAAACTTCAGGGGGTCCAGAGTGCGTCCTATAACTCAGCCTGCCCTTTTTAATTACGTTGTTGATCCGGTGAGCCTCTCTTGAAGTGATGTCACCAGCCCAGCACACCACACTGTTGAAAATCCCACTGGCCTTCACAGAGTTGTAGAAGATGTGAAGGATGTCACTACTCACATTAAAGGAACACAGTCTGCTAAGAAAAAAAAAAAAAAAAAGAGTCTGCTCTTTCCTTAGACCAGTCCAACCAGTCATTGATGTGGACCCTCAAGTACTTGTAGGAGTGGACCACCTCTACATCTACTCCCTTAATAGAGGCTCTCTGGTGAGGCAACAGTCAATGACCAGTTCCTTGGTTTTGCTGATATTAAGGTGCAGATAATTCTGACATCTGTATCAGTAACACAGTCCTCGAGTCTCACAAACCGCGGTCTGCTTGATAGATACTACAGGACACCACAAGCTTATCCACCTATATATCACCGAGTTTACCCCTTAACAGGGGTGGCTGGATGGTACTGAAAGTGTTGGAGAAATCAAAAAACAGAATCCTCACAGTGCTGCCAGCCTTGTGGAGCAGACAGATAATTGCATCCTCAACTCCAGTCTTTGTCCGATAGGCAAACCGCAGCAGGTCCAGGTGGTCTACCACAAGAGGACTCATATAGTCCAGGACCAGCCTCTCAAAGGTCTTCATGATGTGAGACGTGAGTGCCACTGGTCTGTAGTCATTAGGTGAAGAGATACCAGCCCTGTTTGAAACAGAAACAATTCAGGAGGTTTTCCACAGCAGTGACACTTTCTGGAGCCTTAGGGACAATCTGAACAGGTGAAAGAAGGTACCACAGAGCTGGTCAGCGATGGCCTTAACAACTCGAGGACTGACTACTTCTGGTCCCGCAGCGTTTCCTGTGTGTAGCTTCATCAGTTGTCCCCTCACTCGCCCTTCATTTAAGGCTAGCCCATAGAGATGGACAGAGGTGGACGTATCAGCAGCCATTCCAGTTGAAGTGGTAGGAATTGTTGTAGTAGGGATGGTGTGGAAAAACTGGTAATTTGAAGAAGGTGGCAGTGGCAGGGAAAAATCATTTAAAAAAATCAGTTCAGGCTGTTAGCTTTGTCCACCTCGCCTTTTAGCACTCAAACGCAGTAATTATGCCCGGTCCATTCCAGACATCTTTCCTGTCATTCTGAGTGAGTTTGTTCTCTCTTTTAGCTTTTTAAATTTCCTTTCCTTCACTCAGCTTTTTCTTCAACACTTGCTGTGCATCCTTCGTTGTAACAGGATTTGAATGCTCGCTCATTTTCTCATTCAGAAGACCTTTTAGCTCCTTAGAAATCCAAGTTTTGTTTTTTGGAAAGCAACACACTGTCTTGGAGGTACCACTGTGTCAACACAGAAGTCTATATAGTCGGTGATGCAGTGACAGAGTCCCTCAGTATTGTGACTTGCACATCATTTCCCAGTCTGTCATTTGGAGGCAGTCATTCTTAGCCATTTTGGCCTCCAGGCTCCATTTCCTCACTGTTCTGGTGGTAACAGGATGCCATCTAATAACAGGCTTGTAACTGGGAATAAGATGAATCAGGCTGTGGTCAGATCAGCCCAAAGGTGCCAATAGATTACATTTAAAATCAATTTTAATGTTTGAATACAGCAGGTCTAGCTTGTTATTTCCTCAAGTAGAACAAGACACAAATTGATGGAAGTCTGTCAGTTTCTAACGCTAAGGAGGTTAAAAATTTAATTGGCTGTATTTTTCAAGGACATCCAGGTATTTAAATTGCACGATGTGAAAAACTGTTTTATTAAAAAAAAAACAATGCAGGATAGGAGGTGAACACAACAAGTACAAAATATCAATTAAAGCAGAGCTGTAAAACAAACCTCAACTACCCCACAGAGCCTAATAAGGCTTTGAAGCTCCCTCTGAATTGCCTTTTTATGCTTGCCCACCTAGTGGCATTATTTGATCTCCTTTTATTATGCCTACCATGCTGTTCTCTTTTTTTCCTCTGGCCTACATGTTACATTTTTGCTTCTCATCAGGATGACAACTCCAAGGGGCTTGTAATCTGTGACCAGTACATTCTGAACATAAGCATGTGAATTACTTTTGGAGTGAGGACTAGCATCTGGAACTGATGTTATGATTGTGATTTTGCTGTCACCATACGCCACTGGCTGGACTGACTGTACAGTGATCACTCGCTATATCGCGCTTCGACTTTCGCGGCTTCACTCCATCGCGGATTTTATATATAAGCATATCTAAATATATGTCACAGATTTTTCGCTGGTTCGCAGATTTCTGCGGACAATGGGTCTGTTAATTTATGGTACATGCTTCCTCAGTTGGTTTGCCCAGTTGATTTCATACAAGGGATGCTATTGGCGGATGGCTGAAAAGTTACCCAATCAGAGCACGTATTATGTTTTAAATAAAACTCCTCAATGATATATGATATGCTTCCCGCACGGTGCTTCGCATACTTAAAAGCTCTAACAGCACCTATTGAGTTTTGATTGTTTGCTTTTCTCTCTCTCACTCTCTCTGACATTCTCTGCTCCTGACGGAGTGTGAGCAGAGGGGCTGTTCGCACACTGGCCTAGAGGATACGGACGCTCCTCTAAAAAATGCTGAAAGACTACCTTCACATTGCTCCCTTCCTTGCGGCTGCTTTGTCAGGCGGTGCTTTGCATACTTAAAAGCCCGAACAGCCCTATTGATTTTTGATTGTTTGCTTTTCTCTCTCTCTCTCTCTCTCACATTCTCTCCTTCTGACGCACACTCCTTTGAAGAGGAAGATACAGTATGTTTGCATTCTTTTAATTGTGAGACAGAACTGTCATCTCTGTCTTGTCATGGAGCACAGTTTAAACTTCTGAAAAAGAGACAAATGATTGTTTGCAGTGTTTTAAAGCCCCTGTCTCTACAACCTCCTGTGTTTCTGTGCAAATCTGTGACCCAAGCGTGACAATATAAAAATAAAAATATAAACGTATAGTTTTTAATTCACGGATATTAACCTTTTGCTGTTCTGCAACGCAAACCAAATAGTGTGTGATGAACCCACAGAGGTGTAAATGGAGAACTGCTGGCTGGTTTGTCATTTACATCTCATTGCTTTTCTAATAAGGAGCCATTAAAACAGTGAATGCAGCATTTAAGACTGAAATAAGCAATTAAGCGTGGGGAACCTTAACACACGAGACCACTAAAATGAAGAAAACTGTCACTTGAGCAATAAGTGCTTCATCAGCAATTGACTGCTCATTAAGAAACCAAGTTGAAACAAAAACCTGTGGCCCTCCAGGACTAATGCTGCCCACCCTGTGCTACACCATAAATCCTCATCGTATTCATCAACATTCATAAATTGTTATGTGCCCACCTGAGCTCTTCATTCTGCAGAGGTTCATCTCTTGTCTATTCCACCAAACAGGTTTAAAACGTCCAGCTCTCGTCATCTCAAATTTGTGATGCAAGTCTACTCTGAGTACCATTAAACAGCTTTTCAGATGCGAAGGGGTTTCTCTATTTTAATAAGCTCTTCAATGTATGTTAAACTGTTTATGACATTCTTATATTAGTCGTGTTTAATGGGACTTATTTTTAGATTCATTATTGTTTGATATTGTTGGTATTTTCTCTATTCTAATGATGCAGACACTTTGTGTAAATGGGCACACAAATAAAAACTACTGATTTGTGTAGAGGATATAAAACTAAACACGCAGACACGTCAAACTCTGTGCTATAAGGTTTTCATTTTTTGTGGAATTTTATTTTCTCAAAAAGTTTTTTTTTTTTTTTAATCATACCATCGTTCAATTCACAAAGCCTGAGCACCACACATATCTAAAAATCTCCATACTTGTGCGTTAAACCCCGCCACTCAACCCAGATAGCGCATCACTCAATAGCCATGACCTTTTTGATTTAACGACATTAGAAACTTTTGCAACAGATGTTTCAAAAGTAATTAAAAATTGAATTTTATGTATTCTTATTTTTATTTTGTAAATAAACGAATGTTAAATACAAAGTTTTTGTCTTGCCTGTGCCAGTGGTACGATTATAACACACAAGTACCAGAATCTCTCTGCCCCCAAGTTTATTAGACCCACGTCATCCAATTTCTTCACGTTACGGCACGCTGAAGCCAAAACCAACCCTTGGGTGGGACATCAAGCGATTTCAGGACCCAGTTACACCTTTTCTTCTTATATGGGGCTGATTTAGAGTTCTCAATCAGTCTGACCCTCATTATTTTAGGGATAAGGGAGGAGAAGAAAGTAACAGCAATATAAATAATAAATAAATAAGACACGGGGCATGGGGAGAACACACAGTAGCTGGGCTGATATCACTCTGCCACCCCAAGTAATTAATTAATTGATTAAATGAATTAATAATAATAATAATTCTTTGCATTTATATAGCGCTTTTTTCACTACTCAAAGTGTTCAGCAATTGCAGGTTAAGGGCTTTGCTCAAGGGACCAACAGAGCAGAGTCCCCTTTGGCATTTACGGGATTCAAACCGGCAACCTTCCGATTGCCAGTGCAGATCCCTAGCCTCAGAGCCACCACTGCACCTACAAATACATTCAAACTGTAACAGTGTACATCGATACATGTCTAGGTGTTTAATACACCTACATTTCTATATACTGTAGAAAATCGAAAACCAACTTAGTGGCTCATCACTAGATCTCCCAAACCCCAAATTCTAGAATTTTGAAATTTGGCATGGAGGTTTGTTTTAGGGAAGGGGTCCTCAATCACAGTCCTGGAGGACCGCAGTGTCTATGGGCTTTCATTCCAGTCAGGGTTCTAATTAGAACTCAGTTCTATGCCTTGTTAGTGCCTTTCATTCATCAAAGACAAATTTGAGTTACTTTGTAGATCAGAGGTCCTCAATTACATTCCTGGGGGTCAGCCATGGCTGCAGGTTTTCACTTTAACCAATTTCTTCATTAGAAACCTTTACTACTACTAAAGCAATACATTTTTTTATGGGCTTAAGTTTAGTTCTCTTGCCCGTTACAATTCAGAACACTTAGTTGCCTATTTTAGATTCTAGCAGCTGCATTTAAGTTTGCATTGTTGCCCGTTTTCTTAACCAGACATTAGTTAATAATGAGGCAGATAACCAATAAACCAGAAGCTCTCCAGCTCACATGCTTACCATGAAGTATCTGTGATAAAAAATGTTTAGAAATGAATGCAAGCATTAAAAAGCTAAATAGTTCAATACCAAGTTTCATTATCAGCATGGACTGCTTTCTAATTAGGAAACTAGTTGAAATGAAAGCCTGCAGCCACTGCGGCCCTCCAGGACCGTGATTGACGACCCCCGTTTTAGGGTCTAGGTGAGAGATAAGAATGGATTTTGCGAAACTCCTACCCTAAGGGGCCGAAACTACCCCTTCAATACTAAAATATTTTATATCTCAAAAATGGTCAATTTTTCACAGAAATGCCAAAATAAGTCAGTTTTATTGTGACTTTTACAATTTTTTTTTTTTGCAATTTTTAAAAACTTTGTCTTTATATAGGGTGGTCGAAAAATGGGACACATGCCAACTTTTGAATTTTCTTGCATTTCTTTAGCAAAATATTTCTGAAATTCAATATATGACAATGACACACATAAAGAACTGGTTTAGAAAATTCAATTCACACTATGAAGTCACGGCACCAGACAGCACTCAACATTTCAAAACGTCCTTCCAGATAAAGTTTGAATTTCCTTTACTGTGACAGAATGTGACGTTGCCGGTTACTGTGAATTGAACTATTTAAAATACATTAAAAATCATGTGATGTTGCTGATTAGTCATGTTCCGTATGTTGGCTAAGGGAATGAGCAATATTAATACCTAAAAATGACAAAATTACAGAAATCAATAACTGCCTTTTAGCAAACAACCATTAAATGAGATTAGTTCTTATCACGGATTGTGAAAACCTGCAGCCACAGGGGATCCCCAGGGCTGAGTCTGGGAACCGCGGTCTCAAATAATATAAGCAAAATGAAAGCACAGGCTGTGTATATACATACTAGTCCCAGTACCGGTCACACACAGATAATGGAATAATTAAAAAAATGTCTTCTCTTCAGTGCCTTTCCTCCATACTCATCTGTGTGTGAACATCTCTTTGTCTCTCGAGTGTGTTGCCATAAAGCCTGCTTCTCAGACCCTGCCATTATTAATGAGGCATGTTTCTCACCTCCTGATCAGTCTCGTACTTGCCGTCTTTGAAGTCGACACTCCCAGCATCCCTCATACATCTTTACTCCTCCTCCTCATGTGTCTCAGACTCGCATTTCTTCCTTCATCGCATCACCAAGGCCAAACTGACCATTCAGATTGCTTACAGGGACCGGACACACAGACCTTAGTGTTTTATTATACAGTACTGTATACACTCTTAAAACTTAAAGCTTGAGTTGCTGCTGGAAGAGCCCAGTAGGGGGCGCTTACCCTGTGGTCTGAATGTGGATCCCAGTGCAGTAACCAGGACACAGTACTGCAAAAATGGTGCTGTCCTTTACATGAGACATAAAACTGAGGCCCTGACCCTCTCTGTGCATGTTTCGTAAACAGCTGAGTGTATCCTGATGTTCAGGCTAAGTTGCCCACCATGGACTAGTCATTCTGGCTCCCTAATCAACCCCATGTGCCTAATTAGCCATCTCTTTCACCACCTAATAGCTAATGTGTGGCGAGTGTGCCGACACAGAAATTGCTGCTGTCGCATCCTCCAGGTGGAAGGTACACCTTATTGGTGGCTAATGTGGCTCCCCACTCACTACATAAAATGCTTTGAGTAGTGAGAAAGGCTCTATAAAAATGGAAGAATTATTATTATTAAATTTAGGTTTTCTTAATCTATTAGGGTCCTGCTAGGTGGCCTACCATACACTAAAGGTTTCAGTTATATAACAATAGTGCTATGAGGAACCACACAACCAGGAAAAAAACCATGAAATGCCAATAAAGAACCAGCATTTTTAAAGAGTGGAGATAGATAAATACTGATTTTTTTTTTATTAGTACGTATAATACAATAATGCAGTGATACATGCTGTTATGGTGTATTGTCATAAATAAGAGCCAGGGAAGAATTCAGATCATTTAATTTTCCAATAACCTTGTATATGAAAAACAAGGGGTGCACACTGTTAAACATCCACAAAGGTTAAAATATACACCTGAAATATCCATACTGCAGTAAAGCATTGTCATACCTGATCAGACGTTGTACAACATAAGAATGCTGTACTTTGATGGCTAGTAATTTCACACTGGGTACAGAGAGAGAAATAATTCAACTTGTATAGTGCCCAGCAAACAGAACTGGTGTATCCAGCAGGGGGCTTCAGCTCCATGGGAAAGGCAGCTTTCATTTTATCAGCAATTTTGCAGCCAATCTACGACTCTCCGCTGGCCATCTGCTGAGTAGAACTACTCCAGATACTCATTAGCCAGACCACTTTTACTGCCCTATTCGAAGGTCATCATTTACACTGCTCAGATTGTTACAATCTCTTATTCTCTAATTAACGAGGCTATATTTAGAAATGCAGCACATAGTTTGAATCTGCTCAGTAACCATGGTGGAAATATTAAGAAAACAGAAATATTGTAGAAAAGAAATTATGCATTTTAAAGCAAGCTAAATTAACCATTAACTCACAATTCTGTAAAAAGCTACGTTTCCCCCTAGGAACAAATAAAGTTCTGCCTATCTATTGATCTATATACATTGCAGTATAATCATTTATACATACAGGATCATCAGAACTACTCACAAATATCAAGCATCTGAATGTAACCAGAAATGAAAAATAACAGATAATTGTGATTGATGATCCCAATTATGTTATTGTACATAGTTTAACTAAAGAAAGCAGAAACATTCTTTACAGACAGCTGCCACAAAAATAGCAAGGGTAGTAACTAGAGAGGGGTGCACTGTGCAAAAGATAGGGAAACTATGTGCTATATTGGGGCTTTTGAGAGCCTAATCATATATGGTAATGAACACAACTAACTCACTGAATACGCAAAACATCTGGGCTTTTAAGGCCTCTCAAAGAGTCCGTCGGCAAGAAGAATGCAGTTCTGAAAAATGATAGCACTGTTCCAAGGCTTACCTGGCAGGTCCAGATCGTTGGCATCTTGTGTTGAGACTTTAACAAGTTTGGTTACCTGTTGCTGTCCAGTATTAAACATACCTAACCCTATTAAACCCTTCAGTGAAAATCCCCAAGGCAACCTATGAGACCAGAAAGATACAAGAATGTAGACCAAATTAACATAAAAAGCATTTAGTGTATTAAAGTACAAGAATATAAAATTAAAAAGATTAAATGTAAACCGTAAATAATAGAAAAATGATATTCTTACAGCAGTACAGCTGCAATGACACACTTTCAACTACTGTACATTATTGTAGGTAAATATTCATTTAGTTATTTCATAATGTAATAGCCCAAGAGATTAGCTTCCTGATCTGAATTTGTTGGAGATAAGAAAAATGACAATTCAAAAGGTCAGAGCACAAGGTGATGTGACCTCTAACTGACATTACAACCCTCACGTTCAGATGAATTACTCAGTTCTTCAGTTTACCAAATTAACAGCCACACCACCACAAGACAATTTTAGTATTTTGTTATGCGAGTGTCTCCAGTCTCTCTCTGCCCTGATCCGGTTTTTAAGCTAAGCCAGCAACCATACCACATGCACTTCAGAACAGGACATCCACCTGAAGTTAAGCATCTTCAGGCCAGGCCAGTACTTGAATGGGAGGCCATCTAGGAGGGCTTGAGTTGCTGCTGGTACAGGTACTGGTGAAACCAGCAGGGAGAGCTTACCCTGTGGTCTGAATTCTGGATCCCAATTCCCCAGTGCAGTGATGGGGACACTGTGCTGTAAAAATGGCACCATCCTTTGGATGAGATGTAAAACCGAGGCCCTGACTCTCTGTGGTCATAAAAGATCCCCGAGTATCCTTCATAAAGAGTAGAGTGTTTCCCCAATGTCCATCCATCATCCAACCCGCTGAATCCGAACACAGGGTCACGGGGGTCTGCTAGAGCCAATCCCAGCCAATACAGGGCACAAGGCAGGAACCAATCCTGGGCAGGGTGCCAACCCACCGCAGGTTTCCCCAGTGTGATGGCTAAATTGCCCACAACAGCCTTGTAATTCTGGACCCATAATCATCTCCAGTCTCTAATTGTGTGTCTCTCTCACACCCCTTCACCTCCTAACAGCTCATGTGTGGTGGGTGTCCTGGTGGAAAATTAGCTGCCGTCACATCATCCAGGTGGATGCTACGCATTAGTGGCGGCAGGAGTGGACTGGGTGTCAAAACAGCATCCTTCTGCAAGTGAGGTGACGAGGTCAACCCACTCGGCCCATTATTCATTGTAATTTTCTTAAAATTTGTGATGAGTACACAGCCTGCTACTTGCTATGAGCTTATGATATGAACTCTATCTAAACTGTTGCAAACGTAATCTGTACACACAACTTAAAATTTGACGACATGCTTAGAAGTAAAATTTAATGAAAAATAAAACTGTAGTAACATGGCTTACACGTTATTAGAGTACATATCAAATGTCAGTGTCATGTCCAAGTGCCAGTACCCTAGTAGGCTAGTAGCTTATGCAGTTCGCTGCTTTTAGTAGCCACATCATCAACAATATTGTTAGTGTCAAGTTTGGCTAGGATACTTTTCTCCACCGACCTCAACATGAACGCATCAAGATGTTTCTCCTTGTCCATTTTGCTTCATCCATATTTGGCAACAGACGCTGAATGGCTGAAATGAATGACAATGATACGAGATTAAACAAGGCCGAGGTCATGAGTGGGAGTTAATAGAACTTTACTTAATTCAATGCCAAATAATTACCCATATAGGCGGCCTAAAGCAAAGTAAGTGATTACAGGTATGACAATTATTTTCAACTCGATAATCAAACTGCTCATTTACAATGGAATAAATAACCGAGGTTATAATGAAAACCTCACATGATTGAAATGTTCCATTAAATTAACGACAAACTATAAGAGGTGACATGATTGAAGTGTTTAAAATTATGAAGGGAATCAGTCCAGTGGATCGAGACTGTTACTTTAAAATGAGTTCCTCAAGAACACGGGGACACAGTTGGAAACTTAACGGTAAATTTCACACAAACATTAGGAAGTTTTTCTTTACACAAAGAACAATAGACACTTGGAATAAGCGACCAAGTAGTGGGGTATACGGTAAGACTTTAGGGACTTTCAAAACTTGACTTGATGTTTTTTTGGAAGACCAGAAAACAATAAACTGCATAATACATAATCTAAACTAATTATTAGTACCAAAGAACGTAAATACTAGACATGAGATAAAATAAATTGCAATAATGTATATGCTAACCGAAACGTAGTGGTATCAAAACAGAAATCGGCAAAAGGCAGTTTTGACCAAATTTTTCCCTGCAACATTGTGTACTGACAACTAAAACAACTTGATGACATAATATGGTATATTATATAGGACTATATAAATCGCAGTACCAGACAGATAATGTTTAGTAGTTTAGAAGATTAATTTTAATGTCACACAGTAACCAGTACATAAAATTTATTTCATGCAATGGCCGGCCCATGACCAGACCAGAGTCCGTGACCCACCGGGCATTGCCCAAATGCCCTAATGGCCAGTCCGCCCATGAGTGGAAGTTGAAGTGGCTCCCCACTCAATGAAGTGCTTTGAGTAGAGAGAAAAATCACTATATAAATGTAAAGGTTTATTATTATTATTGTTGGGCAACGTTGGTCTGATTGCATCACAAATGAGCAAAATACACACTGTAGTTGGTCAACTCATCTTTCTTAATCTATAAAATATTACGTTTTATTCTTCTCTGTGCTGTCAATTTTAATGAACCTATGGATGCATTTTTTATGTCTTAAAAACTAAATCTTTCAAATTATGCTAAATTGTTGTTCGACTCTTCAATTTAAAAAACCCCTTAAATTTATTTAAGATGTAACAAAAGCAGTTTCTATGGTTTTTGTTCTCTTATACTTGCTAGTATTTTATAGCTCCATTTTAACAGAATTATTCTTGAATAGTACACACATTCCCTGATGTAGTCTCTTTGTCACTGACCTTTGACAACTGACTTGATAATTCCTTTACGTAAATACATCATCACTAAACTTAAGATATTCTATTGTATCCAAAAAAATAACTTACACAAAATAAACCACTTTACATTTAAAATTAATTTGCATATTAACTTTTTTTTCCTGATTTCTTATTCTTTTGCATGTTTGTAACACAAAATGTTTTATAACCTTTACCAGACTGATAGATCTCAATTACTTCTGTTCTCATTTGTTCCTGAATTTCTTTGGATCTTGGCATGATGTCTAGCTTTTGAGGTGCTTTTGGTCTACTTCTCTGTGTCAGGCAGCTCCTATTTAAGTGATTTCTTGATTGAAACAGGTGTGGCAGTAATCAGGCCTGGGGGTGGCTACGGAAATTGAACTCAGGTGTGTGATACACCACAGTTAGGTTATTTTTGAACAAGGGGGCAATTACTTTTTCACACAGGGCCATGTAGGTTTGGATTTTTTTCTCACTAAATAATAAAAACCATCATTTAAAAACTGCATTTTGTGTTTACTTGTGTTATATTTGACTAATGGTTAAATGTGTTTGATGATCAGAAACATTTTGTGTGACAAACATGCAAAAGAATAAGAAATCAGGAAGGGGGCAAATAGTTTTTCACACCACTGTATGTTTGGCAAGCAAACATTCACCAGACATTGGTCTGATAGAATTCTGATTTCTTCACCCATAACTTCTTTTCAACGTATTTCCTGCAACTTGTATTTCTAATGTCCAGTGTGTTCCGCCCTTTAGCCATAGGTTTGTCCTGAATCTGGGGAAGAAGCACAATCTAACGGTTTGAAGTGAAACATATTCTTTATGCACATCATCCTTTAATTTTATTGGAGTTCAATTATTGTTATTCTTACTGACCACTGCTTGCAAAAGCTCCTTGAAGAGAGATTCTCCCACAACACCCCTCATTTAATTTTTCAGAAAGCTCCAACTGCTTGCTGTGCTGAGTGGCTACTTCACTGATGAGAATCAAATGGGGTCAGCAGGTTGTTGTCTTATTTAAAGCTGCACCTGCTTTTAAGCTTTACTTAGTAGAGGTCATCCTTCACTATGAATCAGTGATTGCAGGTTTACTCAAGCATTTCTTGGGAAGAATTTCAAATCTATTATAATTGACCTGCAGGTATTACTTCTAAAATTTGTATATAATCCCCTGTTGCTGTCTGGGACACCCCCTACTTTTGAGATCTGGTTAAAATTTCGAATTAGTCAGCTAAAACACGTTCATAATAGTCCCAACTCCCTCTCTCTAAACATTGTACACATACATATATGGGGACAGTGATGTGTAGGGGGCATGCTGCACTCCAAACCCTGAATACATTGTTTGCACAGGCACACTATACACTCACCTAAAGGATTATTAGGAACACCATACTAATACGGTGTTTGACCCCCTTTCGCCTTCAGAACTGCCTTAATTCTACGTGGCATTGATTCAACAAGGTGCTGAAAGCATTCTTTAGAAATGTTGGCCCATATTGATAGGATAGCATCTTGCAGTTGATGGAGATTTGTGGGATGCACATCCAGGGCACAAAGCTCCCGTTCCACCACATCCCAAAGATGCTCTATTGGGTTGAGATCTGGTGACTGTGGGGGCCATTTTAGTACAGTGAACTCATTGTCATGTTCAAGAAACCAATTTGAAATGATTCGAGCTTTGTGACATGGTGCATTATCCTGCTGGAAGTAGCCATTAGAGGATGGGTACATGGTGGTCATGAAGGGATGGACATGGTCAGAAACAATGCTCAGGTAGCCCATGGCATTTAAACGATGCCCAATTGGCACTAAGGGGCCTAAAGTGTGCCAAGAAAACATCCCCCACACCATTACACCACCACCACCAGCCTGCACAGTGGTACCAAGGCATGATGGATCCATGTTCTCATTCTGTTTACGCCAAATTCTGACTCTACCATTTGAATGTCTCAACAGAAATCGAGACTCATCAGACCATGCAACATTTTTCCAGTCTTCAACTGTCCAATTTTGGTGAGCTCGTGCAAATTGTAGCCTCTTTTTCCTATTTGTAGTGGAGATCAGTGGTACCCGGTGGGGTCTTCTGCTGTTGTAGCCCATCCGCCTCAAGGTTGTGCGTGTTGTGGCTTCACAAATGCTTTGCTGCATACCTCGGTTGTAATGAGAGGTTATTTCAGTCAAAGTTGCTCTTCTATCAGCTTGAATCAGTCGGCCCATTCTCCTCTGACCTCTAGCATTTTCGCCCACAGGACTGCCGCATACTGGATGTTTTTCCCTTTTCACACCATTCTTTGTAAACCCTAGAAATGGTTGTGCGTGAAAATCCCAGTAACTGAGCAGATTGTGAAATACTCAGACTGGCCCGTCTGGCACCAACAACCATGCCACGCTCAGAATTGCTTAAATCACCTTTCTTTCCCATTCTGACATTCAGTTTGGAGTTCAGGAGATTGCCTTGACCAGGACCACACCCCTAAATGCATTGAAGCAACTGCCATGTGATTGGTTGATTAGATAATTGCATTAATGAGAAATTGAACATGTGTTCCTAATAATCCTTTAGGTGAGTGTATATTAATTAATGTGTCAATTAACTTGATTGATAATTTGAAAAACAAACATTCCACATGCAGATATACAAATCAAATTCACTGGCTAATTTAAACACCTGTATAGGACAGAACATTCCACTGGCACTCTAAAAAGGTTAAATCTCACAGGGTCACTTTCATTTTCACAGGTCCAGGTTTCACAGGAGACAAAACACAGATCCTTTGTTAAAAGTATGCATGATTTTGCCTGGACAGATAGGGGCACCAAAGTCAAATTCACTTAAACTTGGCAGATCCTCACATCCAGTATAGAGCACCAGACTAACTGTGATATCTAACAAACTGTAAAGAGTTCAAACATCTTGGGAGTGCTTTAGTGTTCACAGTTTTGTAACCAAAGAAATTCAAATGGAGGAGAGTTTTGTTTGCACACCTGTCACTTTCACATATCTCAGTGACACACTGTCTCTCTAATGCGGGGTAAACTAAAATGAGTCACGCTGCATTGGGCTGCCTTTATTTGCATAGATTTTGGAAAAGAGGGACACTAGTCAAATTCTGTAGCATATCAGCTACACTTCCATATTTGCAATCACTTGAAAAAGACAGAGCACCTCTATCAGTTTTACAAATCTGGACTAAATGAGTCCTTAACTCTTTGATGGCTGAATATTTTCCAAAAAACTCACACATAGCAATGGTTTCACACATAAGTCAACATAAAACATCTGTTGCTATGTGATGTGGCTGCTGTTGGCGTATGTTCGGCATCTCTGGCGGCAGTGGCTGTGTGGGGGCACGTCGATGGTTAGCAGGAATGCACGATGGGCCAGCTGCCTGGCTGTCTTCACACAACAGGTGGGTGGCGGTGGTGGTAGCAGTGTGACGCAATCTGGTTTGTACCTCTTGAAATCATAAGTGGTGGCCCTACCAGGAAAATGCTTCTGTAAGTGCATCAGCGACACAAAAGTATTCAGGGCCACGATCAGCTGGAGACCGATCAGATGATGCTGGTACCTCAGTTTTGTTTTTGATATCCATCCGTCCGACAAGTCAGAGTCCTTTTCAACAAAATTATGTAAAACATCCATGGAGTATTTTGCTTTGCACATTCGCTTTGGGGTCTCGCCAGATGTCAGTGCCATTTTAGAGGTTGTTTGGTCTTCGCTACTCATGCATGCGTAGCGAATCGAGGTAAAATCAACAAACCTACGTAACTTTCCTTCTAGAAAAGAGAGTCAAACTAAAACATAAGAGTGAGTTTTGTTGCAGTTTTACAGCTGATTACTGTCCTTTACTCCTGAATTTTGACAAATGTTGACATCAGTCCTGAAAGAGTTAATTGATAATCACGTCAATTCATCATTGCTTATTTCTTTAAACCTTTAGAGTTCCTGTTAAATATGAAGGATTTGTGTAATGGATATGCTGTACAAAATCACCAGTAGAGGTCATTTTAAATGCAGAACACTAAATGGTAGGACCAATAACGTGGGGTGAGGGATGTGTTTAATTATTAACATTAAATGATCCGCAACTTATTTATACAACAAATACTTACTTGAGTACAGTTGGTATCAAGTGACTATGGAAGAAATTCCTACTTGGATAAGTGTTTTTCCTGAAGTTAAAAACTTAAATTAATTTAAATTAATAGAACTGAATTAAATTAATTAACTGAATAGAAAAAAATATATTTGGAGGCACAAAAATGAAAGTACAGTTCACATGAGGTAACAAGAACTTTTTCAAGAATTGATGCATGCCTTACGTGCACATGGATTTAATACAAACCAATAAGGTGTCAAAATAGGACTACACGTACAGTTAATAAAACTCATTTTGAATGATGGCTTTTAAGTTTATAAGAAATGAAGATTAATAATACTGGAAACCAAACAATACACTGTTTGATGAACAATGAAAGTAACAATGGATGGAAGTGAGATAGTATCAGAAAATAAGTAGTATATGAAAGTCAGTATATAATAAAAGGGCTAAAGAAATAGAAGGAAAATGAACAATGTGCGAAAATGAAAACTCAAGAAATTCGTACTACTAGAAACTCAAAACTAACTTCTTCTTTTGGCTGCTTCCATTTAGGGGTTACCACAGCGAATCACCCGTCTCGATCTATCCCTAGGTGAGATGGCACTAGAGTTTCTAACTAGATTGCTTAATAAAATCTTGAAAAAGTGAGAAGATGCCCGAGAGGTGAAGAAGTAAGTTAGTACCTATTTTCAAGAATAACTGAGATGTGCAGAGCTGCAGTAACAACA
Organism: Polypterus senegalus; assembly: GCF_016835505.1. Classification (NCBI taxonomy): domain Eukaryota; kingdom Metazoa; phylum Chordata; class Cladistia; order Polypteriformes; family Polypteridae; genus Polypterus; species Polypterus senegalus. Next base: position 155,407,533 of record NC_053161.1, read on the forward strand.
GGGGTATAAAGTTAATCAGCCACATCATGAAGATATGGGAAAGAGTGATGGATGCAAGGCTGAGGGGAGGTAGTGATCTGTGAGCAGCAATATGGTTTCATACAAGGAAAGAGCACTACAGATGTGATGTTTGCTTTAAGAGTGTTGATGGATAAATACAGAGAAGGTCAGAAGGAATTGCACTGCATGTTTGTGGACTTAGAGTAAGTGTATGACAGGATGCCAAGACAGGTACTGTAAGAGGAAGTTGGGAGTAACAGAAAAGTATGTGAGGATGGCGTAGGATATCTATGAAGGAAGTGTGACTGCCGTGAGGTGTGCGGTAGGAATGACAGCCTGGTGTAAGGTGAGAGTGGGCTTACATCAGGGATTGGCTCTGAGAGCTTTTATGTTTGCAATGGTAAAGGACAGGCGGACAAATGAGGTCAGACAGGAGTCTCTGTGGACTGTGATGTTTGCGGAAAACATTATCTGTAGTGAGAAAAAGCAAAACTTACATATTGAAGAAAAGAAACGTTAACTAAACCACATTTACAATTTTATAAAATAGATGAAGGGCAAAAAGAGCATTAATCAGATGAGGAAGACTATGCATGAAAAAACAAAATAACCACAAAAGTTTTTAATAGAATAGAAACCAGATCTTATTTTTAGTTTGTTTAAATTTATATTGTGAAAGACAGTTACTGATAATGAATTGGGTGAGAAGTAAGGTTGGTACAAAAGTTAAAGCCATTTAGTTTTTTATAAAAATGTTTTGATCAGAATAACTGTAGTTTATCAATTATTTTTAAGTAGTGTGGCAGTAACCCCCAAAGAAGACAGGAACAGTTCAATCAGTTATATTTTTATTCAGTCACAGATGAGTACCTGGATTCTAATTTGCAAAGTTCCATTTTTTGATTATCTTTTTATAATTTCTTCTTCCTCCCACTTCCCCTTACATATTCAAAAAGCATTAAATCGTTTACTTAAGTATTTTATTTCATTACACTAATGGGCCATCTGTTCTTAAATTTTTTACTTGTCAGATAGACCCTAAAGGAGGAAAAGTCATCTTTTCATGTGTCAAATAGACATGTTCCTAAAGAAACTGGAAATTGTCATAAGACAGAGTGCAGTAAGCTGACCAAAGACAGACGCCTGTATGAATAACCTGCCGTTCCAGCAAAATGGCTTTGTCAGCTGTTAATCTTAAGTATCTTGCAAGCAGTTAATTTTTCTTTCACAGTAGATGTTAATGGTGTCTCTGCATTTACGACAAGTGGGGTTCTGCCCCATCTCCCTCCAGATGATGCTATTTTGTAAAACAGAAAAGTACTGCCCATGACTAAATTATTTATTGCATTGTTAAAATGTTTATTATACACTCAGCATAATCAGTATCATCACATCTTTCCAGTTTCGGCAGGTAAACACCATCACTAGAGCCCTTAAGCTGCCTCCCATGCACATGATATGGTCTGAATACAGCAGAAAACACAACCAGAGGAAAAAGATGCAACTCGATTTAATAAACCAGTTGATCTACATACAGAGGCATCTGTCTTACTTGTGATGTATCCAAAAACCTGACTTTTAGTGGGCACTAAATCCTTACCACTGCACAGTTTTCAAGACTCATTTGGCTTCATTTTCATGGAGATCCTTCTGACCTTGTGCCCGCCAGACCCTATGTATGCCTTTCTTCCTTGTCCAAAAAGAAGCATAGGACATAGAATGTATCTCCTGGTCACAAGATAACAAAGCAACTAAATTATGTTTGCATAGCAGTGGAGAGGGTCTGTTGTGTACTGGAGACACAAACATGGCAAAAAAGGGGCGCGAGACTTCCAAGACCACCAACAAAACAGCCTAGAACCTTCATTAGCCTCATCACAGGCTGCCAAACTCCACAGGCAGGCTTCAGCCTACACATGCCTGAAATGAAGCCTCAGATCTTAAGAGTTCAAACAATGTCTTAAATGTTCCAAAGTATACAAAAATGTCCCTTTAAGGAGAGGACAGATAGATAGGATTTTTGTCACGAGAGGAAAATTTGGCATTTTGCAGAAGCTCTTCAAATAAATAAATAAACACACACACACACACTGTGGTCTGAACAAACACCAGCATGACTAAAAAGAAAACTTCTGACTGGCAGGCATATTGTCACTGGTATAAAGGAGTCTCTGCAGCGTTTCTTGACACACTTTTGTTGAATTATTTGTTAGTTGAAAGTCCTGAGTGTTTATGTGTCAGAGAGAGGATGTGCGGCATGGTTCATAATAGCACTCAGTTTTGTTTAAATTCTCGCCTTCTCTATGAACTCCAGGGGGTCCAAAGTACATCCTATAACTGAGCCTGCCCTTTAATTGGCTTATTGACTTGGTGGGCCTCTCTTGAAATGACATTACCAGCCCATCACACCACAGTGTAGAAAACTGCACAGGCCACCAGAGTTGGAGAAGATGTGAAAGATGTCATTATCTACATTAAAGGAATGATGTCTTCCTAGGACAAAAAGTTAAAGGAGCCAAAAAAAGCTGTGGCTAAATGAGTTAAGTTCCAACATAAATCTTTGTAAATTTAGAATTTACTGAAAAAAAGGGGGACCGAAGGGTGAAAAGGATATGCAAAAAAAAGCAATCTGGAAGAAACAAATTCAAATCCTACAAGCAAAATCCAAGGACAGAAATGACATGAAATTCAGAGCCAGCAAACCAAAGAAAAACAATATTCACAAGAACACCAGCAAATTCAGTGAACCACTGCTGGGACCTTCCCTCCAACCTCAATATAAAGTGGGTTCCAGCCCCAAAACACAAGGTTTGGCAGTACATTTAGAGACACAGTATGTGAAAAATAAACAATAACTATAAAAAAATACTTAAATACAAAAAAAAAAAAAAATTAATACAAGCCAGGGAATGATCCCGGAATGTAACACTCAACGTGTTGCATGGCACCAAACTGCAGAGTACCAAAGTAGTTCTTTTCCTCTTATAAGATTAATGTACTCCTTCCTTTAGTAACTTGGGAAACATTCACAATATTAATAAAGCTGCTATTGCTAATTTTGAAGTTGCACTCCTGGTTTTACAGTACGAAATAAATTATCTTCATACAAATATTTCTAATGATGCATGGGTTTCTAATAAATGAATTTCTACACAGACTGATGTCTTTATAAAGTCTTCATCTGATGAGAGGTAATGTTTAAACTTATTAGAACACTGTTTCCAAACATATGAAATAATGTGTGCATTTCTATAATGCAGGTAGGACAGAAAAGTGCTAAAGAAAGTTCATTAAGAAAATGATGGCTTAACTCAATGGCAGTGGGTAATGAACCGAGGAAAGATCAATGGAGTTTACCGAAATGTGCCATTGCATGCTCTGACAGTTTGTTCTCTGATTTGATAACAGGAGAAAAGGACAATTCCGTTACTAGCAGCAGACGTAAATTATAGAGGAGAGAGGTTCAATTGTCCAAAAGCCTCTGAAAATGTGAACAGCCAGGGTCTAAAAAGTTGAGCAATGATGTGGAAGGTAACCATTTACTAGAAAGGAGCTTACTTTCTATCAATACCATGATGAGAAAAGTGTGGGCATTAAGGATGAGGATTGTGAATGGGGATATTTGTGCCATCATCAGGGGAATCCTGGCATTAAGAAGGAAGATTGTGAATGGGAGGCAGATGCTATTAAAGGAAGCACAGAGTCAAAGCCTGAAATCAAGGATATAAAGAAAAATGAGGGTGTAAAGACTATCAAGGAAGAAGACATTAAATCAGAAGTGGTGCATCCAGATGAAGACATTACTGGATTAGACTTCACAACAAGTAGACCTCTCTCTCCGTGCACAATCATTTTATTCATGTGAAGCCCAAATCCTTCAACAATGACATGACGAGGATTGAAGACAAATCATGTTCAAGATTCTTTGGGGAATGAGTAAAATTAAAACTTAGTATTCTGCTTGTGGCTGATGTGATGCTCCTCATTTGCTGTACTACTCATGCAAAGAGACGGCAGTTTTGAGAGTTCTAAGAGAGAATGAAATTAGAAGATATCATTGAGAAGTCAAAATTCAAATGGGGTAATAAAAGGAAAAATAATACTTAAATAAGCCTACAATGTGTAGCCAGAATTGTCCGAAAATAGAGCAGTAAGTCACAAGCCAAAGAGGCACATGTAACCAGAGGCAAGAAACAAGAGACATAAATCATAAGCAATAGTCATAACCAGTAAATGTAAACTAATATAAAATGAAACAAAGTTTTGTTTCTTTCACAAATCCAATCTTAGTCGATCAGTCATATGTGGTGGCGGCTTTTAAGACATCATGCTCGTCACTTCATGACCTGTGACCTCCCAGAAACGGAGCTTCACATCCTAGCAAAATGGTAAGAGTCTATAAAGCGTTGGGAGAACGTGAATAGTAGTCAGCAATATTAGCAATTCAACAAAACAAAAGGTGAATATAACCAATAGTTTCCTTGGCCTCAGAAGCCCTGAAAACCATACTCAATCTTTGGGATTCGGTTTTGATTTATGCTGTAAATCTGAGGTTGTATGTTGTTCAGTCATAGTTTCTGAACTGCTTGCATGAGAACGATTACTACAATAAAGGTTTTAGTTGTGTCGCTATGTGAAGACAAAGGTATGAAACAATTTAAATGCCTGAAACAAGTCAACATAAAATTTTTTAAAAAATTAAAAAAAGATGTTAACAGCCCTAACTGAAATATTTACGAGATGTTGCTTGGCTACCCTATTCCTGTTTGCAGAGCCGCAATCCTATAATGGATAAGGCTGGTTTGGAAAATACTGCAAGATGTGTTGAGTATGAAGATTTTGTGCGGAGATTTTACTAATCCCTCATTGTCCAAAAGGCATTCATGATATTTAGCTGAACAGATCACTTGACGTGTGGGTCTGCACAATAAGGAATAAATGGTGTAGCTTCACCAGTTTATCAGTACAAGAGAACTGTAAGGGAATCTGGTTGTCACGTCAGTGGGTAATCCTACACTGCACAGACAACAGTTGTGTTTAGGGAACATGTTAATAACATGACTTTACATGGACCACAAAAACACTCAAAGCAAGCAGCAAATGTTACAAATGAAGCTCTTACAAATGAATGTAATTGCCTACTCCATGCATAGTTTTCACAACATGAATTTCAAAAAGTGTTAAATGCAGTATGAGAAACAGAAATTTATATAAATAGGGAAAATTCACGCTCGTGTGTGGGAAACTTTGTTCCCTCATAATAGCCAAAAATTAAATACTGCACTCCTACATGACAACTCCATGGCTTGACTCAATGGCAGAAGGTAATGTAACTATGAGGCAAGATTAAAGGAGTTAACTGAAATGTGCCATTGCATGACCACTCCTCAGTCCTACACAGTCTCAAATCATACAGGTTTTGTTATTAGTGTGCCATTGACAAACTCTAACACCCAATAAATATCCAAGATAAAATTCAAAACATAGAAGTTACTGAATTATTAGAACCTGCTGTTAGTACCATAAAAACAATGAAGCAGGCTTTTAAAGAAGATCCAAAAAAGTCATCTTCTTTTTCCATTTCAATGTGGGGTTGATGTGCCTTCTCCATACAGCTCGGTCCTGCACCTCCTCACCAGTCAAGCCCTTTTCCTTCAGATCTTCTTTGGCCTCTGTCACTTTCTCTTTCCCTGTACTTTCATTCCCATCTCTCATTTGCCCACATCTTCATCATCTCTCTTCATCATATGTTGTACCTGTAATTGTGTTATTTTTTATTGTGTCCTTTTTTTGTAACTCTACACATCCATCTCAACATTCTCATTTATGCCACATCCAGCTTGCCATGTCTCAGTTCCGTACATCATTGCTGGTCTTACCACTGTCTTAGAAACCTTACCATTACCTTAACTTTTCAATCACACAATACTCCAACTGTTCCATCCACATTGCCCTCTATGGGTTATCTCTGCATGTAATTTTTCATACTGGGCTACCACTGGTTCTTGACCTTTAAATGTTTCTACTCTATTCAAGAATTCTCCCTGCAGGCTAAGTTCTGAATCCTGATCATCATTAAACCTCATATAATGAGTCTTCCTAAGTTTCTGTCTTCCAACTTCCCCTCTAATAGTGCTACACAGCACAATGTCATCAGCAAAAAGCAGGCACTAAAGGATTGGCATCTTATCCCATGACTCATCTCATCCATAAGCAGATCAAAGAGGCAAGGACTTCAAGAAGACCCCAGGTGCAGACACTCTCTAACTCAGATCTTGTCTGTTATAAGATTGGGGTATTTTACCCCAACACTGCTTTTAACTTGATTCTTCTCTCCTTAATACATATCCTGGACAATCCTCACATACTTCAAGTACTCCTTTCTCTCTCATGCACCTCCAAACCTTTTGATATGGCGCTCTGTCATAAGCCTTCTTCAGATCAATAAACACAATACTGTATGCAAACCTTTCTGTTTTTATTTTCTCAATGTTTTCTATATCCTGTCTCAAAGACTGTATAAGCTGTTCCTCTCCCTGGCATAAAACCAAACTGCTTCTTCCCTATGGTGGTCTCCTCTCTAGGCCTTCTCCCTATAATCCTTTCCAAAATTTTCATCATGTGTGATATCATCTTTACCCCTCTATAGTTTCCAAAAACCTGAATGTTGCCCCTCTCCTTATAAATGGGTACAATGACACTGTTACTTCACTCCTCAGGCATTCTCTGCATTAGATCAGATAACACATCCACTCCCACTTCCCGTAAACTCCTCCAATATTTCTATCAAGTATTTCATCTTGTCCTGTTGCCTATTTTTCTATTCTTTTCAATGTGTCTCTTACACAAACCTGTCTAATTCATAGTACTAGCCACTCATTTCCTCAATATGTTCCTAACTGTGGAAGCAGACAGCTTAAATCTCTGGGACAGCTTTCTGTATCCTTCCCCTAAACCATGATGGTGAACAATCTTTGTCTTCAGGTCATTTGAGAGTTGTTTTGTGTTCCCCATGTTGCTACTCTTCAGAGAAAATTAAAGGAGGAGGAAAACTTACAATTGACCCCCTTAAATACTCTTTCTCATTATAGGATTCACCTGTGTATGTAGGTCAGAGGTCACTGAGCTTACCAAGCCAATTTGAGTTCCAAAAATTAGTTCTAAAAGTTTTGGAATCAATAAAATGACAACGGTGCCCAAATTTATGCACCTGCCTGATTTTGTTTGAACAATTATTGCACACTTTCTGTAAATCCAATAAACTTCATTTCACTTCTCAAATATCACTGTGTGTGTCTCCTATATGATATATTTAACTGACATTTTTTATCGTAACAACCAACGATTCATACAGGAAAATAATGACTATTAACAAGGTTGCCCAAACTTTTGCATCCCACTGTATAAGACTGATATCTGCAACAGTTAAAAATAAAATTAAAGAAGCCAAATGCAGTTAGAGAAGAATATTACTACATGTAATTTCCACAACGTTCCTTCTGTGTTATAGTGGTAGAATAATATTTGTGAATAATATTTGCAGACGTTAAATGTAGGAACGAAGCCTTCTGAAAGTTGCATAATGGAATACTGCACCCAAAAATGATATTTTTTTTGCGTTACTCAACCTTTGTAGTACATAGTGATGGACTAGAAAAAATGTTAAATCTCATGTATATATGTAAAACCTAGATAATAAAATCTACAACAGAATAGACATCTATGGTTACCAACATTAGGCAACAGCAAACAATATTAAAATATCCATGGGGGGAAAAAAAATTTAAAAAATGCTATGCCTTTGTGGTCTTTCTTAACCCGGTCTTCCATCCATCCATTTTCCAACCCGTGGAATCCGAACACAGGGTCACGGGGGGTCTGCTGGAGCCAATCCCAGCCAACACAGGACGCAAGGCAGGAACCAATCCCGGGCAGGGCGCCAACCCAACGCAGGACACACACATCCACACACCAAGCGCACACTAGGGACAATGTAGAATCGCCAATCCACCTAACCTGCATGTCTTTGGACTGGGGGAGGAAACCGGAGCACTCGGAGGAAACCCACGCATACACGGGGAGAACATGCAAACTCCACGCAAGGAGGACCCAGGAAGCGAACCCGGGTCTCCTAACTGCGAGGCAGCTGCACTACCACTGCGCCACCGTGCCACCCAAAGACAAGTGTTTTTAACAAAATATTGTTAAATAAAGCACTTCTGGAAAATGCTGTTGTGAATGACAATTGAATATGCTCACACACAAACGAATATTTGAATTGTAGACCTGCCTTTTGTTGTTACATTTATATTCTTATCCACAACTGGAATACCTCAAGATTGCGTGAAATGGCACAAGTGAACTTGACTTGCTTGTTGAAGCATCTCAAATATGCAGAAGTACGAGGCAGATTTTCTTCCTGATAATGTTTTAACTTGTACTCGTCTCTTTGCACGTTCGATATCACTTGAAACGTAATGTTATCCAATGAATAAGCTGTTATAGGGCTGGACTCTTGACTAATGAATGAGGCGGAGAATGAGTCTTCAGTTCAAATGTTCATTTGTATCTGAGCGGTTCCATCTTAGTTCATAGGAGCATTTTCTGAAAGAGGTTTATTAAACACGATCTTAATAAAAATACATGTGTTTGGAATGTTGTGAGCATACAACTGGATGACTCGACATGTGAATTATGTGACATGAATAACAAAATGTCTTCATGGACCTTTCTAATATTGTTTGCTGTTGCTACAATTGGATGACTTTGCATGAGTGTATCAGCTGAAACATAAACAAATGGGTGATGGAGGGGAAAAAAAAGAAGAGGATCTATTACCAGAGTTGAAGCATTGTTTTGAGTTTTGTGTATTTCTGTAGGGGTAAGCTGCAATACACTAAATGACTGTGTCTTGTTGGGCCACTTTGTAAATGTGCTACATTTACTTAAAGCTGTGCATTTCTGTATTTCCACAGATGTATGCAAGAGTTGTGGTGTCTCTTCACCATCAGTTACTCAGCCCTCTCTTCAGCACAAAGCACAGCAGGATGGGAAGTGAAGATTTAGAATGGCCTGGGAACACCTTCAGATCCCACTGTATGAGCTGGCAAATATGGCTGAGGAACAGGACATTTGGGGATCACTGATAAGACTGTTGCCCCTGGAAGAGATTCAGACAAGCAGTGCTTAATGAATGCATGGATGGAGATCCCAAAATTCATAACATTGGATGGATAGATGGATAGATACAATACTTTATTAATCCCCAAGGGGAAATTCACATTAAGGTAAATGTAATTCCTTACACACAGGAAGAGAAAAATGTTGCATTCAATTATGCAATGAGGAGTTTGAGGCTATAAAAGTTAATATTATGAGAATATTTTAGCAGTCCTAAGGGATTCGCTATTCTCCACAATCTGTGTACAGAAGTATTTAAAAATGTTGCATTAATAGCATCCTTGCTGTGTGTAGGACAACTTGAATGGCAACATCTGAATTTAATAGAACACATGAGGCCAAATTGGGGGTAATGTGTACAGCTTTGGTCTCCATGATATAAGCAGCACTTAAAGCTCTGGTCAAATTCAAGGCACATTTTATTAACTGAGAGGCAGCAAGCATGAGCTATGACAAAAGGTTAAAGAAGTAAATGGAGATTAAGATGTGACATGATTGAAGTTGTCAAACTTATGGGCTGAATTAGTACAGTGGATCTGCCCTGTTAATTTCAAATAAGTTTAACAAGAAACTTATAGATACAGTAGGAAGGGTAAATTTTGCACAAACGTTAGAATGTTTTTCTTCAAACAGAGAACCACAGACACATGGAAATAAATTACCAAGTAGTGCGCTACAGTATGACTCTGGGGACATTCAAAGCTTGACTTGATATTATTTGTGATTAGGACTGGAAAGCTTTGCTGGGCTGAATGGCCTGTACTCACCAAAATTGCTCTGATGTTCTACTGTATCTTCTCCTCATAGACATTCCATAGCTGTGTCACAATCAGTGCTGGAGTCTTTTCTCTGTGTATGTTAAATCTGTAAACCCTCTTTGTTTAAATTTCTCTTTTAACCTCATAGGTATTAGCCCAAATCTCCCACTGCCTCCCTGCAATCTCCTCACCAATGAGTGGGCATAATCTTAAACACAGTCTCGTCAAATGGGTTATCTTGTATTTTCTACCCAGTTCTCCCATTTACAGATCTTTAACTAAGCATCATCCTGAATAAGTCTCCCTCTCACTATCGGACACTGTCAGAAAATCCTGTTGTGACACCAGATACTCTCATTATTCAATACATCTCATTTGTCACCCAGTTCAGTCATGTGTTTTCTTCATAACATTCACAATATTCCACCTTTAATTACACAGTATATTACCCTTTGTAAGGATTCTAGCTCTTTCTTGCCTGGAATATTGCATCTCTCCGAGGTGAGATCTCAACAACCACATCGAGACCACTGATGCTCCTCCAAATTGCAGCTGCTTCACCCATGCTATACATCTCCTCTCTTTCTACTGGCCTCCACTTATAACAAATAACCATCTGAACACTTAGTGTCTTCAGATCCTGACCCAATGCTATGCCTTTGTGGTCTTTCTTGACCCGATCTTCCATCCATCCATTTTCCAACTCGTTGAATCTGAACACAGGGTCACGGGGCGGTCTGCTGGAGCCAATCCCAGCCAACACAGGGCGCAAGGTAGGAACCAATCCCGGGCAGGGTGCCAACCCACTGCAGGACACACACACCCACACCCCAAGCACAAATTAGGGACAATTTAGAATCACCAATCCACCTAATCCATCCAAACGTCTTTGGACTGTGGGAGGAAACCCACGCAGACACAGGGAGAACATGCAAACTCCACGCAGGGAGGACCCGGGAAGAGAACCTGGGTCTCCTAACTGCGAGGCAGCAGGGCTACCACTGCACCACCGTGCCGCCCCTGACCTGATCTTGACAACCTATTTTACATGTGCTGGACATTAAATCATTAAAATTTGAAATTGGTTGATCACCTAACTTATAGTACCAACAATCCTAAATTTTACAATAGATGACATTTAGGATGTTTCTTAGGGGCCAACAAACTACCATAAGAGTATAAACAAACTATAAGTACATTGTGGGACAAAACTGACCTCAAGGACATATTTTCTGGGAATTTCTGCCATGACTGTAACACTTTTCAAAATGTGTGGCATCTGTGAAACATGGCAGTTACTTAAAATGACTGCAAAATTATGTAGAAAAAAAATATGCACTATCAAGAACAAAACCACTTGACAGGCAAGTCTGCTTGACTGCATTTACTACATGATGGAAAGGTGGAAGATTCCTGTCCTTTGACAAGTGAACCAAACTGTGCTTAACTGAAACCAAAACACCCTGAGACTGCATCCTAGAAATGCTATGCAGGCACCAATCTCAAAACAGCATTGATTCTGAACGTATAAAATTTGTAAATCTGTAACATTTTGTATAAATCACTTGTGCTTCCCAGGATTTCAAAATATTCTTCCCATATTTGGCCACTTTTTATCTACTAAAAAGTGTCCTACATCAAGTACTGAGGAGACCATTCAGTTCATCGGGCTAATCTTTTCAGCTAGTTTAATCCAGATTCCCTACAACACTTTGCATAAAGATAAAAATCTACTTGCCTCGAGCATTGTTCATTATATCTACTGGCATATTTTAATCAAATCCCTTAATTACTACCTATTGCATGTCCTACTTGCACTTCTATGTTAAACAATATCTTGAAAGAAGTGACAAGACTTTTTACCTGGCTTTTGTGTATGATTCACTGCATCATACATCCACTTTGTGACACATTTCTAAGTTACTGATGTTTAAAAAGCAAAGTGGCTGCAAAGACCAAATATCCAGTGTAGAGGATTTCATCAACAAGTGCATTAAGACAGAATGCGATATTGGTGAGATGGGTGCAAACACACAGCAAGCATGAGAATCGCCACAGTGGATCATCTTGTTCCAGATCTTCCTGTCCTCTCCATCTTGTTCTGTTACACCCATCACCTGCATATCCTCTCTCACAACATCCATAAACCTCCCATTAGGCCTTCCTCTTCTTCTCTTGCCTGACACGTCTGTCTTTAACATCCTCCCCCCAATATACCCAGCATCATAAAGCAACTTATACACTCACCTAAAGGATTATTAGGAACACCATACTAATACGGTGTTTGACCCCCTTTCGCCTTCAGAACTGCCTTAATTCTATGTGGCATTGATTCAACAAGGTGCTGAAAGCATTCTTTAGAAATGTTGGCCCATATTGATAGGATAGCATCTTGCAGTTGATGGAGATTTGTGGGATGCACATCCAGGGCACGAACCTCCCGTTCCACCACATCCCAAAGATGCTCTATTGGGTTGAGATCTGGTGACTGTGGGGGCCATTTTAGTACAGTGAACTCATTGTCATGTTCAAGAAACCAATTTGAAATGATTCGAGCTTTGTGACATGGTGCATTATCCTGCTGGAAGTAGCCATCAGAGGAAGGGTACATGGTGGTCATGAAGGGATGGGCATGGTCAGAAACAATGCTCAGGTAGCCTGTGGCATTTAAATGATGCCCAATTGGCACTCAGGGGCCTAAAGTGTGCCAAGAAAAACATCCCCCACACCATTACACCACCACCACCAGCCTGCACAGTGGTAACAAGGCACGATGGATCCATGTTCTCATTCTGTTTACGCCAAATTCTGACTCTACCATTTGAATGTCTCAACAGAAATCGAGTCTCATCAGACCAGGCGACATTTTTCCAGTCTTCAACTGTCCAATTTTGGTGAGCTCGTGCAAATTGTAGCCTCTTTTACCTATTCGTAGTGGAGATGAGTGGTACCCGGTGGGGTCTTCTGCTGTTGTAGCCCATCCGCCTCAAGGTTGTGCGTGTTGTGGCTTCACAAATGCTTTACTGCATACCTCGGTTGTAACGAGTGGTTATTTCAGTCAAAGTTGCTCTTCTATCAGCTTGAATCAGTCGGCCCATTCTCCTCTGACCTCTAGCATCAACAAGGCATTTTCGCCCACAGGACTGCCGCATACTGGATGTTTTTCCCTTTTCACACCATTCTTTGTAAACCCTAGAAATGGTTGTGCGTGAAAATCCCAGTAACTGAGCAGATTGTGAAATACTCAGACCGGCCCGTCTGGCACCAACAACCATGCCACGCTCAAAATTGCTTAAATCACCTTTCTTTCCCATTCCGACATTCAGTTTGGAGTTCGGGAGATTGCCTTGACCAGGACCACACCCCTAAATGCATTGAAGCAACTGCCATGTGATTGGTTGATTAAATAATTGCATTAATGAGAAATTGAACAGGTGTTCCTAATAATCCTTTAGGTGAGTGTATAACCCATGATATTCTCCAAATCTACCAAAGATAAAATAGCATATTATAAGCTGAAAATCCGTAAACTTACTGTACTGTTAATATGAAAAATATATTCCTGCGGTAAGCTCACTGTGCACATAATCTTAGACTGAAAAGAAAACTAACCATTAGTAAGGAATGGTGTCTGTGCATCTGGGAGCTTTAAAAAAGAATTGGGACTACACAATGAAAGTAAGGTAAACTGTGGACACAGAGATGAGACAGAATGGGAGACATGTAGACCAATAGACACTCACAAAAAAGGAACAACCAGCCTCGATGTGCCACTTATAAGCTCTGAGGGAATACAAACAGATGAGTGAATCTCTAGAAGTGATGACGATTTACATGAAAATGGGACTCGGCCATGTTCAATGATCCATAGAAATGACATGTGAATAACTCGGCCCACAGTGCTACTCAATTGAGGGTTAGTAAGAGGAGTCTTCACTTGCTTTTCTGGTGCTTCATCTGTGTCGTTTCTCTCTGTGTTTTGTAAGTACATCCCTTGGGGTGTGGTCCTCTGACTGAAAATCAGAACTCACTAGTGCTATGCCACCAACTGCTTCATTTTCTAGTTGAACCTTTGCACTGCAGAAATATGCGCTGTGTAAAGCAACAAAATGACCAAGCTAGAGCTGCAACAACACAGAAGAACTAAGGAAGAGGTTCTTTAGCTCCAGTATCAGGATCCTGTGGAATTCAGTAAACCTCTCGATTTAGTGATGGCATATTAAGTCATGCTTTTGTGTGTTCTTTTTGTTTACAGTTTTGCCTTTTGATTTGAAACCTGCACCATACCAAACTCCTTCCTGCCCAAAAGCAATGTGTAAGTGCAGTGGCTAAGTAAAATGTTACCCGACATTGTTGGCAGATCATGCTTCCTATCAGATGTGGTGTTTGCTGACAGAAATGCAAAACAGCATTTCTAAATAAAATCTGTGACTTTAAGTAATTATGGCAACAGTGACAGATTAAATGTGTCTCAAATTTGTCACATTTTTCTACTTAGGGTTTCAAGTCTGTTCAATATACACAAAGATATGACATTCAGAATCATCTGAAATAAACAATGTGTGGTTAGTGCAGCTAGATGAGGTGGTAGATTTTGATAGTTTCATATTACCCATGCCATTTTCCTACTGTAGCTTTCATGTAAAATAAAAAAAAAATCAGTTAAGTGCATAGTGTGTACAACTGACTAAAATTTACATTTATGTAAAATACTGTATATACTTAAGTATTAAAAAACAAAGTGCCAGTTGTATCATTTTTTTTACCTAGGTTTAAATCATCTTAACCATGTAAGCCTGTGAGCAAGTTTAAAATGCTAGGTCTATGGTTTGTTTAAAATAATAATATTTTAGGAATATGAATTAAGTTATCCTAATTGTTTAGGCAAAATTCTTTTATTTTTAACAGAAATTTAACAACATTATAATGTTGCATGTTTAAAGTTAACACTGTAAGGCAGAAAGAGTATTTTAAAATACTGGTTAGGAGAAGTCATTTTTTATGTCAAATATGTTCTATTGCACAAAGCAACAAGCTATACATGATACAGTCTATGTTTTGTTCTTTAAAAAAATAAATCTATTATTGAAAGTACCTGTATTCAAAAGTTCTTCAGTGTATTTGCATAAAGGAAGCATTAGAATTACACATTTTTATTCTGCTCTCTTCTAACTGGACATACACAAAATATATATTTTTTTTCCATAGAGATGTTAAAATAATAAAGCATACAAAATATCACAATATGCGTTTATTCTATATATATATATATATATATATATATATATATATAGAATATATTTCAAGTTTTTACTGAAATTTAAGAAGTTCAAGCAAGTGTATGAACTGAAATGGTACAAAGGTAAACTGTCGTTAGGGAGTTTGTTATCAAAAACTCAAAAATAATGTAATTTTCAGAGTTATACAAAAAGGCCTTTTCTGGAAGCAAGTAATTGGTTGACAACTTACAGCTTTTCTGCAGCAGTGGAAGTTAATTACAGTAAGCTTTGAATGTTCATGCCAGCAACTCATACATATGTCCCAACGTATGTTGACTACGTACAAACCCCTGTGTCTGTATAATAGTGTTGGAACAAACTGTGTGACATGTGTGCTGCACCTTCTGGGGCATTATCAGGACAACACTGCACTGTATATTGCTGTCATAATGGCAAGGAGGAGGCAAATAATAAATGAAGACAGACAGACCGACCATTATAACCTTTAAATGTGGTGGTCTTTCTGTTACAGAAACTGCAAAGAAAGCCAAGTTGTCAGTAAGAAACTTGCAAACCGGAGGAGACTGCGCAGGAGAGTGCATACCCGACCATTCAGAGTGCCTCAGTCGCTCTACACAAGAAGCCGAGAAAAACAGATATCCAGAAAGGTCGTCGCTTCTCATCCTCATATGTTCAGTGATCCAAGACGGACGCCAATGGAATAACGGAGGTGATACGCGCACTGAGAATGGGGAAAATGAAGTGCATTGATTAATTAAGCCTTTGCACTTCAGACTATGAGGTACTGCCACTGTGTGGCCATAAGCAAATTACTTACACCTGCCTGTGCTCCAAATCGAAACGCAAACGAAATGTAAACAATTGTATCTTTATAGGCCTAATGTGTGTTCGAACCACTCGACGGTACCCACGCCGCCCTAATAGAAACGCGTCCAAACTCCACATCACTCTGTCTTCTTCTTTTTCTTATTTCGGATGCTCCCGTTAGGGGTTGCCACTGCGGATCATCTTCTTCCATATCTCTGTGTCCTTTGCATCTTTATCTGTTACACCCATCAACTGCATGTCCTCTCTAACCGTCCACATCAGTCTATACATACCGCAATGTGACTAACGTCTTTGACGATGAATTACGGTGCCACTGTCATTTTTTTCTCTCCTTCCCGCACATGTGTTGTCTTTCTGCTTCTGCTGCACAGCCTTTGCGATTTATGAGTCGAAACTCGCGCCATGGAGTCTCCTGGTGTCATTCCGCTTCCATTTCCGTCGCTTGATTGACGTCATCATCAGGCCAGGTCCGGAAAAGGTGCGTTATTTATAAGATGTATGAAAGTGGGGCAAAGCAAAGAAATCAAACCGTCTTTCTCTCCTGTCATAGAGGGTTGTGCACATGTATCTGCGCAGTTGCGTGTAGTGGTTTCAATCTCGCGATGCAGTCATTCATTTATTTTCATCTTCTGAATTTCTTTATAAATCGCCGTGGCTCACAGCCGCTGTCACTTAGTGCGAATACGGGATGCTGCGCGCATTGAGTTCTCCGGGATTGGGTGAATGGATGGATACACATTGAGAGGGATAGGGATGGATGGCTATTCTTCATAAAAACACTGCAATGATTTATGTGCTTCTCAATTTAACACTTGGTGTCTTATCTATGACAGTTTTGGAAATTGTAGTCAGATTAATGTTCAATCCCAACCAAGCAAATGCAAATTGGATTGGGGGCTGGATGTTACAACACTAATATCAAATGCGCAATGTACGGTGTTAATCATAGTGATAAAAGTAAAAGAGAATTAATAAAATCTCATATATATAGACAGGATTGTTTTCCAGAATATAACAAACGTGGTCCTTAGGAAGTCGTTTTTCGGCAGTAATGACACACAGGGCCGTCTTGTATGGGCATAATGGGCACTGGCTGGGGCCCACGATGTTTTTGATGTATATGTATGTTTCTCTGTTATGCAATCAAAACAGGGGCCCCAGCGCACTACTTAACAGCCTATGGTTCTGCTAAATCGGCCCTGGATTTAGTAAAGCATTAATCTTTAAATTTATACTGACGTTGTAGACTTGGTCAATTCCGTAAACTGTTCAGTTTTCAAATGCAGCAGTAGGAACGGTAAGGTTTTTCGTGCTGATCACCTGCTGGGGGCCACTTGCTCAGGTATGCATTTAAAATAGAGCAAGTCTTCGTTTTATGATTTTTAAAAGGGAAGATGATTTGGCAGTTGTATTTATTAATAATAGCGCATGTTTTTCTGGAATCACTAAATTGTTTGGAAACTACTTGTAATGCTGAGATCACAATTAATAGAAGTTTTCATCTATGCCATCAAACCTCACTCTGTTCTATTCACGTGCATTTCTTTTTACAGTTTAAGGAGGAACGTGAAAGTCTTTGATGATTTACTGCTCAGTTTATCCAAAACATCAATTAAAGATGTTCTCAGTTTTTGCAAGGAAATTATCAGAAGCAACATACTTGCTACATATTGCATTTCTTTAAATACAGTGTGACTGACTACAAAATACATTTTCAGCTAAGATTATCTATCTATCTATCTATCCTATCTATCTATCATTTGTTTGTTTCTTGTACATTTCACTTCATACAATAATGTGCATGGTGTGTTTTTGTCACAACTTGACAAAAACAGGCAACAGAGATCTTAGAAATCTCACTTGTACTCGTCACTTGGAACTGTAAAGGTTTAACAGTAAACTAAAGTGTAAACTGTGCAGTTTGTTAGTCGGGCATTCATATTTTCTGTGTAATGAGAATTCAGTGTTAGTCTCAACACCTACATTTTTTGAAATCTATTTAATGTGTTTTATTTGTTTGTTTATTTAACTGAGTCATGTAAGCTTTTCTTCACATGTCCAGTAGTGGCATTTGTCTGCCTTAACTGGCTGATGAAGTTTGAATCGGTAAGCTGCTCTCCACCTCTGAATTCACTAATTATATGTATTCTGAGAATTGAGACACAGTTTTTTAGTCATGAGCCAGTGTTCTGCTCTTGAACTGTGTGATCCACATTTTTAAAGAAAGACTCCTGAATAATGTATGATTTGAAAAGCTACAAAAATGAGCCCGTGACACAGGGGAAACTTTATAGACCCCTGTTGTTTGTTATAATATTTCTTGAGCTTCTATAAAAATATCTATCTATCTATCTATCTATCTATCTATCTATCTATCTATCTATCTGTCTAACGTAGTGGCAGTAAACAATTTGTTAAAATATTAAGCATCTTTAGAACAAGCCAGTTTGTGCAATGGCTATCACTGCTGCTTCAGGGATTCAGCATCCTAGCTGTGAATTTCATGTTCTATTGTTATCAGCTTGAGATGTTTGTTTTCTCATGATTTGCATTTTATACATACATTATAGTGCTGACATCCACAAAGACATGTTAGGCTAATTGCTGACTGGAAACTGTTCTTGTATGTGTGTACACTGTGGTCCCCGGCCGGGCTCCAGCCCGACTTGTGCCTCCTCCAGACCGCGAGGGGGCGTCCGTCCTGGTTATGTAGGGCGCCTCGGGTAAAGGGCTTGGAAGCCCAGCCCTGTAGGGACCCGTGGCCACCGCCAGGCGGCGCCCCAATGCCTGCATATCCCTGGAGCCCAGCACTTCCTCCACACCAGGAAGTGCTGGGGGGAAGACGACAGGGGACACCCGGACGGCTTCTGGGTGCACAGCCGGCACTTCCGCCACACTGGGGTGTGGCTAGGACTGATTGCCGGGGAGCAGCTGGAGCCCATCCGGGTTCCCATTTAAGGGGCCATCTCCCTCCAGTCAGCAGTGGATGTCGGGTGGAAAAGGACAGGGCAGGAGAGAGGACGGGAGGCGGTCAAGAGAGAGGCACAGAAACTGAAAGGCCTGGACTTTGGGGGATCGGTGCTGGAGGCACTGGGGGTGTACGTAAATATATTGTAGATAATTGTTTATAATAAATGAGTGTGTTGGGTGCAAAAAAGATGTCCATCTGTCTGTGTCCGGGTCCCAGTCCACAACACATATGTGTTCATTGATGGAATGACATCCTGTCAGTGGCTGTTTTCTACCTTGATTGCCTTGTCCATGAATTACATTAACTGGTTTTACTTTTGGGAATGTTAGCATGTTATAGTATTGACTGGCATATAGTATAGTTATAGTACAAAGATACAGAATAAAGTGGGAAAACCCACCAGCTACAGTAGCACAGGTGCATGAGTTCAAAGTGGCAATCAGTGACTGATGCTTTGACAGTCTAGTAGGACATCTAGAACTGCTTCAGAAAGTGGCAAGAACGATGGGATAAGTGTGTTCAAAGTGAGGGGGAATATTGGCAATGTGTCTTTTACTGTAATCATTTTTTTTTTTATTTAAACATTCACCGTATTTTATGATCACACCTCGTATATTATGTAAACTCATTTTCATAAATCAGGAAATTTTTTTAATAACTGAAGAGAGAAAACATCGCCCAGTTATGTAAAAAACATCACGCTTTTCCCCCTGATAACTCTAGACTGGTGCTGTTAATGTGCTGTAGGTATAAATAAATAAAAATATTACATAATAATAATAATAAAAGGAGTTTTATTTGTATAGCACATTATCATAAACTCAAGGTCACTTTACAAGAAAAATCAAAATTATAAAATACAAGCATTAAAATGTTCACAAAACACAGAGCATTATAGAACATGTTAGAATATATAGCATAATATTTTTTATTATTGTAAAAAATGAACTGATGAGTAAAGACTGTCAGATTTAAATAAAAGGATGATAATGTTGAATAGAAAGATTTGTTTTGAGATGGGACCTAAATGAGGATAAATTTGCACAGTTATGGAGATGCTGTAGAAGTATGTGTTAGATTATGGGAACAGCTGCTTTGATAGATAGATAGATAGATAGATAGATAGATAGATAGATAGATAGATACTTTATTAATCCCAAGGGGAAATTCACATACTCCAGCAGCAGCATACTGATAAAAGGAATATCTGTCTCCCATAGTAGACAGGCATGTAACAGGAATAGAAATTGGACCAGATTTTGAGGATCTGTGTAAGTGTACTGGTGTGTAGGTTCAGAAATGTAAGAAGGAGTGAAACCAGTTAGATCTTTAAATGTAAGGACAAGTGAGTTACACTCTATACACGCTGCTATAGTAAACCAGTACAACTGAAATAGAACAGACACGATATGTGCAGATTTCCTAGTGTGAGGGGAATGAAGAATTTTGAATTTATTTCAGTTTGTTACTATATTTGCAGACAGACCTGAAAAACAGTGAATTACAGTAATCTGCACTAGAAGTGATGAGAGCACAAACAAAAATTTCTGTATCATAAAAGCTAAAAGAAGACCAAAAACAGTAAATGTTATGATAGTGACAAAATGCTACTGTAGTCGAAGGAAAGAGATGTGTGATTAAAAAGAACGTGTAGGATCAAAAGTAACACCAAGGTTACGGACTGCACTAGAGGGGGAACACTGTGATTCCATCTCAATTAAGGCAGAAGTCATTAAGCCTTGAAAGAGTGGCTTTGAATCCAACAAGCATAGCTTCAGTCTTTTCACGGTTCAGAATTACGACAGGATAAGATAGAGGACCATATCTGACCATTGTAGGGTGTTAGCAGACTACCAGCATGGGTTTAAATGGCAAAAGTTGTTCTTCACAAATTAATTAGAGTTTTCTGGGAAAGCAAGGAAATGATAAGATTATGGAGGTGAATACAAGTAATTTAGCTTAATTGACAAAAAGCATTTCAGGTGGCACATCACAAGTGGCATACGTCAGGGTCACAGTGGACAGATCAGTACAAAATTCGCTTGAACACATTATGGTATAATGAATTGGTAGAGATGAAAAGTGCGCCAGCTTGTAGACTGGTGTGTTGTCCTGTGGTCTTATAAAAATGCAAAGCTGTAACTGGCACCTTAATAACATATGCAGACAGCACTAAATTAGGTGGTTAGGCGGGTAAACTGCAGCCAAGAGTTAGATTTGATATGTGGTCCATAAAATTAAATTCAAATTGTTATAAATAGAAAGCAAAAATTTATTTCTATTATCACACAATGAGGGATATGAAGACATACAGTTTATCGTTTGAGAAAGTCCTAATGAAATGACCAGTGTCAACATCCAGATAGTGTTCAGAAGCAATGAAAATGTTTAACAGCATGTTGTGTTATATAGCCACGATCCCTGAGTGTAAAGCAAGAGGTTATGTTTAAACTAATCAGCAAAGTTCTGAGGTCTGAATGGCCAGAGACAACAGATAATGAGCTGCAAGTTAAGACTGAAGAAACTGAGTTAAATGTGTTTGGTGCTTTTTGGCTCTTTTTTAATATGTTGTTCTCTAATTTGTTTACAGAGTTAAAAAAATAAGAAAGAATCCATTTTCAGTAGTAGATGAATGGCAAGATTATGGAGGAGAAAAGTCCATTTGCCCAGCAGCCTCTGAAAATGGAATATAAATGTGAAATTGCATACTCAGAAGAGGCGAGCAATGACGAGAAAGGGAGGAATCGCAAACTACACAGGGGTCTCCATGTCATGAATACATGGGATAAAAAAAGTGTGGTTATTAAGGAAGAGGACTGTGAATGGGAATACCTGCACCTTCAGGAAGAGAGTCCTGTCATTAAAAAGGAGGATTGTGGATGGGAGGCAGAAGGTGTTAAAGAAGAGTCTGGGTCAAATCTTGGGAATAACGACCTGGCGAAAAATGAAGATGTAGAGAGTATCAAGGAAGAATTCATTAAATCAGAGTCAGTCGCTCAGGATGTGTGTCCAGATGAGGAGGTTACTGCAGTAGGCATCTCGCCATGTGGATTCCGCTCCATGCAGAATCATTCTGTTGATGGGGACTCTGACTCTTTCAAGACTGACATAAATAAAACTGAAAAAGCATCATGGTCAAGTTCTTCTGGGGAAGGTACGTGTAAAATAAAAGCTCATTGTGATGTCTGGGGTAGACATGATGTAATGAGGCCTCTCTCTCTTCATTTTTAAAGAAGTTAAGGATTTCACTTTTTACATTTTGTTCTGAAAAGTAAGATTCTTTTTAAAACTTACTACCATAATGGCATAGATTTGAATTGAAAACGTAATTCAACCCAGACTAATTTCTTCCTTGTTAGTCTCCTAAAGTGGTACCTTTAAGTGCAATGTCACAGTTTAGCATCATTAAATCAAGGAAAATTGCAAGCCTAAGTGCTGTTTAAAATGGAAGTGTGCAGATATTGAGCATACAGGAGGTTTTTTACAGGTGTTACCCATAATTCCCTAAGGGTGCTGATGGACATTTCAATCACTTTTAGAATAGCAGTGGGGAGAGTTGCAAGTTAAAGCCCAAAGTGTCAGAAATACAAACCTACCTGAAAACCTAGACAACATTATTTTTAGTGATGGTGCAACTCACAGCTTTTTCTTCTGTTATAATAAGTAGTATGCCTGCTCACAGATTCCTTAGTCCTTTTCACAACAAAAATTAATTTGGGTCCTTCCATGTTAAATCAACCGATTTTCCAGAAATCCCACTCACTTTGGTCTCAAAAAATTCTGAACAAATACCAAGTGTACGCACATTATCCAGTAGACGTCCTATAATTTCCAAGATACTTCCGATTTTGTGAGGGGAGAAGGTTGTCAAATGTGACCCAGCTTAAGTTTTTCATCAATTTCACAAGACCATATCTCCATAACTAAACCACCTAGCAGGCTCGAATTTTGCAAAGGAACAAAATCAAAATGTTTGGTCCAGATGACACTACTTGGTAAGAGCAGACCTTCAAAAATGGAACAAAAAAAATGTTTGCATCTTTGGCTTTGCCATGTTTAGGCTTTCATAAAGTAGACTTCTAAATGATACAGCCTGCTGATTTTTTTTCCATGTTTAGATACCTACACAGGGCTTTTCAAAAGGTTATAAACAAGAAACTGCATCAGGGTTTTGACCAGCAGACCTCTCAAATGGGAAAAATCATTTTGGGTCTAATTTTCCGACCAGCTTAATGCACTGTGGGAATGTCCATGCATTTAAAAAAATATTTTCCGGTATCCTACATCGTCCCTTCTTTCTCATAAAACAATTCTTACTTAACTTATGTGAACCCTTCATTTTTATTTTCCATTGTAAACATGGTTTAAATTCACCAATTGTCAGTAATGATAATCATCAAGTTCTTCATCACTAACTTGGGCATTGGATTAAAGGAAACAATAAATCACCAAAGGCACATTAACCACAGCACAGGAACAACAGCTGCTTGATTTCTCATTAAATACAACACAAGTTACAATGAAACCAGTAACGGCACACTGCACAATAACATGCAGTGAATACACATGACTTGATCATTCATCCTCTTTGTACGTTTAGCATTTGTTTGCTCAGAGGTTGATGCTTTTGCTGCTTCCTGAGCAGCTCTTCTTTTCTCTACCCTAACGGTCCACTTCTTCTCTTCTTTCATCGACATCTCTTTGCATTAAAACTGATTAAGTCAGTTTTTGCGTTGCAATTACTTAGTACGTTTTTTTTTATTTTTTACTTAAGCTAGCACTTAAGTCTTCAAACTGCCTCAAGAATGATTTAAGATATGAAGAGGTAGGCAAAGGTGGTAGAAATGAGAACGGCTCCCGTACACATAGGCCACACAGCCGCCCTGCTGGCCGCTGGAGAGAGTTGATTCTACACTAAAATAAAATAAAAATAAAAAGAGGAATCAACAATCATCACCCCGAAAGCAGATGATAGACGTCACGTAGTATATGTGCACCAAATTTCAGGTCAATAGTTCAAACAGTTTGCAAGCTGCAGGTGTTTTAAAATCCTGGACAGACAAACAGACAGCCACGGTAGCCTATTATATATAAAGATGTTAACATCTTGGTATTGCGGCAGCATGAATGTGACTCATTTCATTTCTGTTTCAGTCGAAGTGCAGAGTGTCTTTGATGGTACTGCAGCCTCTCACTGACTGTTGTAGGTGCACTAAGCAGTTCAATGACAACTATCATCTCTAGGTGGCCAGTGGAAACACTGTACAGGAGAGTTTGGATGCATGGAACATATCAGGATGTTTGATTCCACTTCTCACTTATCACATCAATCCAACATTTATATTCATAGGTATACCCGACATAACCTCCGTAGGACACGTGGTCTAATGTGAGGGATGCATTTGATCCATCAGGAGTTTGATGGCGAGAGGACAGGATCTTAGCTGCTGCTTCAGTGCTGAATATTCAGACAATCAATTGACTTTCTTCACCAGACACCCAGCTGATTTTGAGTTTGCCATTTTCTGTAGGTGGTGTTCTCCAGTACCAGGTACTCTTTTGGTCATGGAGAATCACATTCTCTGTTCAGCAACTTGAGATAGGAGATTATCATTTGATCAGAAAAAAGTTTGACATTTTGGCAGTTTACTGATTGAAAACTCAATGAGAACCATTATTGACACATCACGCATTCAGCCCGTGTTTAGGATGGACAATAAACATTAAAGATTTGCAAAAGAAAAGTAAGATTTGTGTTTTGAGAAAGGAGGAATGAAGGGACAATGCAGAATGAATGAAACATATTTTAAAAATTATCTGCACATGCCATTAGGATGCTCTGAAAATGAAACCCAAAATGATTTTTTTTGGATTTTAATGGTCTGCTGTTCAAACCCTGATGCAGTTACTTTTCTGTTTATTGCATTTTCAGAAAGTCCTTCTAGGTACCTGAATAAGGAAAAAGAAATTAAAAGTCTGTGTTGCCTAAACATAGCTAAGCAAATAACTCAAAGAAAATATTGGTCAATTTGAAGGGGCTGCTTTGACCATGCAGGATCATCTGCACCAAATGTTTTAATTTCGTCACATACTATACCAATTAATGTACCAGCGTGCAGTCTGATCCTGGTCAGTGATTTAGTTCCTGAGCTATGAACTTGTGAATTTGATGATAAAATGAGGCCAGATAAACTCCATCCCCCCCACACACACTTCAGTAGATTGTAAATGGGAAAGTATTGATCTTACATCAAAGTAATTTTACAGGGTGTCTCTTGACTAACATGGGTACACCTAGTATTTTTTGCAGAATTGTTTGAAACCAAAGTGCATGGGCCATTGGTTAATTTGACATGGAATGATCCATTTCTAATTAGCCCTGTATGTAAAATTCAGAAGTGAAGCATTGATGGGTAAACTAATGTTCTGTTACTTAGCCAGCAATCAGGTCTGGTCAGGTTGGGGAGCATGCACTAGTACAGCGTGTTGTCGCACCCACCACACAACAAAACAACTCGGGATCCTGATTTGGCAACCCCCCAGGCAGACAGGCGGTCCAGTCCCACTCTCCGGAAATGACCATCTATATGCTGTAGGATCCTGTGAGCTGTAACTTTCTGCTGTTAGTTTCAGCCACAGGTCTTGTGCATAATATTCCATGTTTATGAGCTGAATGCCGAGGCTTAATTCAGTCACAGTCGGCTGGGAATCCAGCAAGACAGCTATAGAGGAATCCAGTTTATTTAATAGTGGACTTATTCCATAGTGGGTTTTTTTTAAAATTAGTACAGTGGACCCTTGACTTACAAACTCAATTCATTCGCGAGGGCTGGTTGTAACTCAAGTTGGTTGTAAGTCAAGACTATTTTTCCCTTAAGAAATAATGGAAATACCCATAATGCACTCCGAACCTCCCACAGCAACACTTACTTAACCTTTTCATAATAAAAAGGGTTGTATAATGTGCATAATTTACCAAAACACCAATAATTTTTCTAATGTACTATCCAAAAAGTTATAAAAAGTGCCTAGCCTACCAGAAACAACAATTTCATACTGTACTCACCATTTAAGTTGACATCTTTCGGCTGCAGGAAGGGAGGAGGAGGAGAATGAAACGGAAGGTGGTTATTGTTTAGAAGGAGCCTCCTTATGCAAAACTTTTCTTTGTAAAATTGTCGAGATGGTGGATTTCGACATGCTGTACATATTAGCGAAGTCGGTTACACGAACACCACTCTCATATTTCCACACAATTTCCTTCTTCGTTTTGATTGTGATCGCTGTTTCTCAAGTTAATAATGACAGTAGTCGAGCACTCAGTTCAAAGCTGGTCGTGTTGAGAACTGCTGTAATAATACACTCCAAAGCAAGCCGGTGCTGACTCAGCCTGATGACATCATCATGTGCCGCGCCAGCCGGCTAGCTAATATCCCATAACAATCACTTTCTTTACCTTCGTTACCTTCTCTTCCTTCCTTAGCAGTTATGCGTCTTGCTTGCCATGGTCTTAGTGAATTATATATAGATAAATCACTGCACTGACCGAAATTACGTCCACAAGCACATGTATCTGGGCTCCGACTGACGCTTACGAATGCTCTCGGCTGTTTGTTTACAATCGCACAAGCGGATACACGTGACCACATTCAGGTCATAACGCAAGATGTTGGTCATAAATCAAAACAAAAATTTTGGTCGTAAATCAAGTTGTTCGCATGTCAGGCCGGTCGTATATCAAGGGTCGACTGTAACCTCGAAGTTAGATTTGATTATATTTGGTTTTGTTAGTTGGAGATCGGTTATGTTTATTTATGTTTAGTACTAATTTGTTGATGCTTTGCAGTTTGTTTGAGTTGTGAAATTCCCCCTGCAGAACTGAAATGATGTTTTCTGGTGTGTGTGTGCGTGTGGCATGGGAGAATTGAGTCATCTTTCTAAGGATAGTTGTGGCTCCATGCAGTTCTCAAAAGACAGGATGCTTTTGGAATTGGACTTGTCCATATCTTCCTTGCCAGTGTTACCACATCATACATTGAAATCATCCAATAGGATGAACTTTTTTGAAGAAACCGGTCTATACCACATCACAATTTGAGTAGAACTAGGGATAATGACACTGGTTCATTTGAAACAGTCACAAGTGTTGCCCAGATGTTTCATGCAGTAAATGTCATCAGTTTGTTTTCTGTAGTTTCAACAACACAGAGGAGCAGACAGGATACAAGGAGATAACAGTGTATATTTATGCATCTCTTTTAAGACCCTTCATTTTTCTCTTTGCAATGAAAGCAGACCTTCTAGTATCTGTCACCTATCTCCAGATTTACAACTCTTTCCTGTTCACCACTAGCTCATCACAGCAGGACTTGACAGGATGGTTGTGGGAGCCTTTAAAAAGGACAATACATTTGAAATATGTTAACATGAAGATCCAAAACAGCATCCTGTTGCAACCTTTCTCTGCCTTCATACACATTATAAGACAAGCATTAGAGTTTTGAAATTAGCATGCTTTCACGTTTGTGGCAGACATTCATTTACCCCAAAAATATATATTGATAAGACATATTATTAAAACAAACAAACTCCAATAGTGGCTTGCACTGTATAGGCTGGTGGGCTGCAAGGTTTTTGTCTGTGTTGATTTTTTTTTTGGTATACCATTTTGTTCTTCTTTTCAACCTGTAATAAATGTATATGTTTAATATGTCACTGTGCTCTGTACAAATACTTTATAAATCTACTTTTCCTTTCTACTTACATGTACAGCTAACACAAAGCCAGATTTAGCACACAGGGGCTCATCATTTATCACTACTAGGCAAGCAATAGAAGACAAGACAGGGCAACTGCAAAATGGGCATTGTATACTATTTTTGTGTGTCAAAGTCAACTTGAGTCTGTATCCTCTTTGCTTTGTTTGGAATGGCATAATTCACCGAAGTGGGGGCCTGCACATGAAGAAAGAGTATACAACCTTGGAACATTGCCCGGCACATCTTTGAAGCCGACGGACAGATGGGAGATAACGTCACCCGATCCGGAAAATCCTTCCAACGCAGCGGCGAAAATGGCAGACTCTACACATCAGGCCCCCACTCCCGAAGGTCTTGTCATGGCTTCCTTCGTCTGTTAATGCAGCGTAAACCGTCATTAAAGAAAGTGAAGTTATTTCTCCTATGTGATTTCTTACCGCTGTATCACTAAGGGAGGGGGTATTGCCTTTTTATATTACCGTGTTTCCCTGAAAATATGACCGGGTCTTAAATTAATTTTTGCTCCAAAAGATGCACTAGGGCTTATTTTCAGGGGATGTCTTATATTTATTCATGTATAATAATATACATTTATCCAAATACAGTCATGTCATCTTCTTCTGGAATACCGTCATAACTCTCCACATTCAAACCCTGAATTTCTTGCTACTCCAGCCGCTTTTAGGATCCTCCAGGATCGTTGTGCATTTAATGAATGGTTCGATGTGGCGAAGCAAAATGCCGGCATGCAAATGCATTCGTGCGTGATTTTATATTCAAGCGTCGCATATTCTCCAAAGTAATGACATGATACATTTTAAAAGTCTCACATACCATCTTCTGTGCCATCTTTTTTTTTTTTTTTGCACCTTTACAATACCCTCAGAATGTATGGCAGCGTATTTGAGAAACAGAGAAAAAAAAATAAGGACATAATGAAAATGTCTATTTTGTGATTAAAGTAAAAATTTCGGCTTTAACCTCGAAATGTCCACTTTAACCTCGTAGTTTATTTTATCATTAAAGCAGACCGTAATAAACGTCATCTTAAAACCGACCCAGTTGTTAAATCGGTGCGCGCTAATGGGGATTCCTCCTGAACTGACAGCAGCAATCGCCAAACAGAACACATTACATTTATGATATTCCAACTCTCTGCACCCTTTCATGATGAAATGCATTAAAATATGAATGTTACATTTTACAGATAAATCATTAACTTTGTTTAAATAATGAATACTGCTAATAGTTACACATAGGGGGTGGCAGAGTGGTAATGTTGCTTTCTCGCAGGGAGTAATGTCCCTTGTGTTCCTTGCCCAGAGTTTGCATGTTTTTCCAGGTGGGTTTCCACAGTGGGCTCAGTTTTCCATCCAAGGACATGAAGGTTTGGGGATTTGGTGTATGTGAGTGTTTGTGTTCACCTTGTAATGAGCTGATGCCTCATCCAGGGATTTTGTTTCTGTCTTACGCTGATGTTGCTAGAATGGGCGCATCCCTGAATTGATGGATGTAATTATTAAACATCCTTTTCAGAGATATTGTGGCAAGGTGTCCTAGGAATTTAATGGATGTTTCGGGTACACGCGTCACATCGAATGAAGTATAAACCTGGCCTTAGCCGCCTTACTTTTCAGCTGACGATCTTGACTAGGGGTTATTTTCGGAGTTGGTCTTATTTTCGGGGAAACACGGTATATCTATATAGATTCATTTTATGTAAGTAATTAATAATTAAAAAATAACTTATTCCAACAAGGGAGCTATTGCCCCCTGCTGGATACACAACCCTACCTCACTTCACCTTTTTGTTTGTTTTGGTGATCGAAGAAGCCATTTGAATAGACAGTGCTTTGGAAAAAGCATTCCTGATATCCTCCTTTTATTCTCATAGTTGTCTGGAGTTGGACCTGGAGTGATACCTAAGTTATCCATCTCTCTTTCCCAGGCTAATGAATGAGAGATATACAGTTATAAGGTTTACCCTGTAGTTCTGGGCCTTCTGATGGGGCTTTATCTAGTTTAGTTTACCTCTTGAAAGCCATTGTGTCACAGACCTGTATTTAACACTTCTAATCCTGTTTAACCCTTCAATTAAACCCCTGACCACACTCTACCTGAACCTCTGACACCAGAAAGATGTAATAATCTAGGCCAAATGAATGTAAAAAAGTTTATCTTATACAGTGGGTATGGAAAGTATTCAGACCCCCTTCAATTTTTCACTCTTTGTTATATTGCAGCCATTTGCTAAAATCATTTAAATTCATTTTTTCCCTCATTAATATACACACAGCACTTCATATTGACAGACAAAAAAAAAGAATTTTTGAAATTGTTGCAGATTTATTAAAAAAGAAAAACTGAAATATCACATGGTCCTAAGTATTCAGACCCTTTGCTCAGTATTTAGTAGAAGCACCCTTTTGAGCCAATACAGCCATGAGTCTTCTTGGGAAAGATGCAACAAGTTTTTCACACCTGGATTTGGGGATCCTCTGCCATTTCTCCTTGCAGATCCTCTCCAGTTCTGTCAGGTTGGATGGTAAATGTTGGTGGACAGCCATTTTAGGTCTCTCCAGAGATGCTCAATTGGGTTTAAGTCAGGGCTCTGGCTGGGCCATTCAAGAACAGTCACAGAGTTGTTGTGAAGCCACTCCTTCGTTATTTTAGCTGTGTGCTTAGGGTCATTGTCTTGTTGGAAGGTAAACCTTCGGCCCAGTCTGAGGTCCTTAGCACTCTGGAGAAGGTTTTTGTCCAGGATATCCCTGTACTTGGCTGCATTCATCTTTCCCTCGATTGAAACCAGTCGTCCTGTCCCTGCAGCTGAAAAACACCCCCACAGCATGATGATGCCACCGCCATGCTTCACTGTGGGCACTGTATTGGACAAGTGATGAGCAGTGCCTGGTTGTCTCCACACATACCGCTTAGAATTAAGTCTAAAAAGTTCTATCTTGGTCTCATCAGACCAGAGAATCTTCAGGTGTCTTTTAGCAAACTCCATGCGGGCTGTCATGTGTCTTGCACTGAGGAGAGGCTTCCACAGGCCACTCTGCCATAAAGCCCTGACTGGTGGAGGGCTGCAGTGATGGTTGACTTTCTACAACTTTCTCCCATCTCCTGACTGCATCTCTGGAGCTCAGCCAAAGTGATCTTTGGGTTCTTCTTTACCTCTTTCAGCAAGTCTATTCTCCCCTGGTAGCTCATCTTGGCCAGACGGCCAGCTCTAGGAAGGGTTCTGGTCATCCCAAATGTCTTCCATTTAAGGATTATGGAGGCCACTGTGCTCTTGGGAACCTTAAGTGCAGCAGAAATTTTTTGTAACCTTGGCCAGATCTGTGCCTTGCCACAATTCTGTCTCTGAGCTCTTCAGGCAGTTCCTTTGACCTCATGATTCTCATTTGCTCTGACATGCATTGTGAGCTGTAAGGTCTTATATAGACAGGTGTGTGGCTTTCCTAATCAAGTCCAATCAGTATAATCAAACACAGCTGGACTCAAATGAAGGTGATCTCAAGGATGATCAAAAGAAATGGAAAGCACCT
Source organism: Polypterus senegalus (assembly GCF_016835505.1). Lineage (NCBI taxonomy): Eukaryota > Metazoa > Chordata > Cladistia > Polypteriformes > Polypteridae > Polypterus > Polypterus senegalus. Next base: position 155,438,817 of record NC_053161.1, read on the forward strand.
GAGTTAAATATATGAGTGCCACAGCAAAGGGTCTGAATACTTAGGACCATGTGATATTTCAGTTTTTCTTTTTTAATAAATCTGCAACAATTTCAAAAAAATTTTTTTGTCTGTCAATATGGGGTGCTGTGTGTACATTAATGAGGAAAAAAATTTATTTAAATGATTTTAGCAAATGGCTGCAATATAACAAAGAGTGAAAAATTGAAGGGGGTCTGAATACTTTCCGTTTCTACTGTATATTAAAACTCAAATATCACATTTTAAATGCAAATTATATCTAAAATAATACTTTTGCTTGCTGCCTGTTTTGACTAGTAGCCTGTTACTAGTACAGTTAGAACCTAAGTAGTAAAGAAAATAATATTCAGAACTTATAAAACAGATTCAGACCCCCCCACCCAATCTTCAACAATATCTATATTTCTTTCAAAACTCATTATATTTTTATATAGAATTTCTGCTCAAAAGTGTCAAAAAGAAACTCCTCCTTCTTAACATAGTTTCCTTTTATGTTTAATAATCATTAACACATTTGATTAACTTTTCATTTCCCAGCATAAGTAATACTTCCTTATTTCAAATTATATTTTAATTCCCTTTTGTCTGTTTCATCCTTAGTATTAATAAATCCACTTAGTTCAAAATTTCAGTTATTTTGTGCAGCACTTAAAAGTGGACTTGTCCTTTATGGTTTTATCTGATGTCTTTAATTTTCAAATTTCCCAGGCTAGCAGTCATGACAGTTTCAATCTTTTGATGTATGAGTTCCTCCAGTCCATTTCTGACCTGATCTGGTCCAAGCCTGAGGTTTCACTGGTGGGTCAGAGTTGTGCAGCACAATTACATTTGTGTGTGTCTGGCTTTTTCTGTCATTCAGAATTAAAATCAAACCAGTGTGTGTTGCAGAAAGAAGAGAATCTGTAAATTTGTAAACTCAAAAAAAAAAAAGAAGAAATTCTGCACTAGTCGATTGTTTCCTGCACATCTGATATTTACCTAAAATTGTGCATTTATGTATTTCTGCAGATTTACAGCTGAGTGGCTTTGTCTCTCCACCATCAGTTATTCAACCTTCTCTTCAGCATAAACCACAGCAGGAACTGCATGATGGGAAAAAGAAGATTCCGAACTTGGCATCAGAGATTTTAATGCCAAATCCTTTACATGGTAGTTGTCAACCTGTTGAAAAGCCAACCAGGACTAACACAAGAAATATTCATCAAGAGGTGCAAAGTTCACATTCAGTAGCATTAGTTGTCTGTGAAGATTCGAGGAAAGCTTTACAATGCAATTCTGAATACAAAGATACAAACAGTTGTATAAAATGGAAAACACATTGCTGCTCTGAATGTGGTAAAAGATTCACCACTAGTACAGACCTTCAGAATCACTTAAGAACTCACAAAGAAGAGAAGCCATATTGCTGTTCTGACTGTGGCAAGCGATTCGCTTTCAACAGCAGTCTTAAAATACACAAAAGAATTCACACGGGAGAGAAGCCATATTGCTGTTCTGACTGTGGAAAAGAGTTCTCTCACAGCCGCAGTCTTCAGTTACACACAAGAATTCACACTGGAGAAAGGCCATTTTGCTGTGCAGAATGTGGGAAACAATTTTCACAAAGGGGTCATCTTCAGACTCACAAAAGGATTCATGCTGGGGAAAAGCCTTATTGCTGTTCTGAATGTGGAAAAGAATTCTCAACCAGTAGCAATTTTCAGACACACAAAAGAATTCACACTGGAGAGAAGCCATATTGCTGTACTCAGTGTGTTAAGCGATTCACCACTAGCACCGATCTTCAGAATCACTTAAGAATTCACACTGGGGAGAAGCCATACTGCTGCTCCGAATGTGACAAACGATTCTTCTGTAGTAGTGCTCTACAGAAACACACAAGAATTCACACTGGAGAAAAGCCGTATTGCTGTGCTGTATGTGGTAAACAATTCTCTGAGAAACGAAGGCTTCGGGTGCACACAAGAATTCATGATGGAGAGAAGCCATATTGCTGCTTTGAATGTGGAAAACAATTCTTCTGTAGTAGCCAACTTCAGAGGCACACAAGAACTCATACTGGAGAGAAACCACATTGCTGCCTTGAATGTGGCAAACGATTCTCCACCAGTAGCCATCTTCAGAGACACACGGCAATTCACACTGGGGAAAAACCATATTGCTGTCTTGATTGTGGCAAACACTTCTCCACGAGTAGTCATCTTCGAAGGCATGCAAGAATTCACAATGAGGAAAAGAAATCCACCCTCTTTTAATAAATCGCACAGGACTGATAATTAAATGTAAAAATAAAAAGAGGAATATTCCAGGAGGGAATCTCTATCACCCCTCTTGTTCTGGCTGGAATTAAACCCACAAAGCACCCTCCTTGATAATGTCTGTCATGAATTTATCATGCTCAAAATCAACTCCATCCCCAGATAATCACTCACCTTTCCTTTGTAGTTGACCTGAAATGATACAGCTCCAGAAACCAACACCTTGGAGAGCAGTTACACTTGATAAAACAATTATTCAAATGATATCCAAGTAACAGCCAGACTTGATAAGTGTGAAAATGCAATGTTCATGATTTGATAATTAACAACCATAGAAAATCTCAACCACAATCATGACTCTGTCATCAGAAATTTGAACTGAGAATCCAAGCAATAAAGCAAATAATAACTCCCTGAAATTGTAGACTGGTCACAAAATGGTCTCCATAAATTGGACCATAAAACAGTAAAACACAGCATACACATTAACTGATACATAAGAGTCAATGCTTTACATCCTGAGATCTGCAAGAGGCATGGGCCTGATTGAAATCGATGCCAAAAATATTGGACTTCACGATTACCTCATGTACTCTAAATACCAACATGTACAGGAAGTATTCAAGCATAAAGCCTAAAACAACCTCCATTATAAAGCTTAATCAGCTATTTGCTAAATGTGAAGGCATGACAGAAGCATACCCACATGTGTGAAACAGTGGGAAATATGCAGCCCTCTTGCTCCATCCTATATAGCTCAAGAACTTATTCATGGATGGCTTACAAGGGGTGAACCAACACCAAGAGATGAGCACCTAATTATGCCTGCACAGGGTAGAGGTCTGCACACAAATGTGGTTTAAGGCATCCAGAGGACAAAGGCAAAACAGAGTAGTCTTGATTTTGTCAGGCAGATATAGTAACAGTCACGCATGTGGTTGATGGTTATGAGGTCTTGATGCCTGAAGTTTATATTTCCAGAGACACAACAAAGCTGCCAGATTCATACACTGGAATACATGCAAATAATACAACCTAAAAGCTCAAGAGATACACTGGAGCCACATGCCAGACTTCATAACAGAAAATGAGGAGGTGTAAGTCATTTGGGGCACACCAAACACAATGGACAGAAAACCGTTATTAAACAACAACAATTAAATAGCTGGACAAAGTGTGGATAATAGATTTTTCTTATCAAAGTGGCTATTTCAATATGAGAGTGAAATGAAGTACAGTCAGAGCTATGCAGCATGTGGAGCAAAACCATTAAAACTGTGTTAGTGGTGTTGGGATTCACAAGAATAATGTGAAGAAAGGACCATATTAACATCATGCCAGTTACGATCATCCGCTACAGACCACAAAAGAGGGCATCAATTCAGTTTACTTTATTATAGAGTTGTTCATATGAGTTTCCTGGAAAAAATACAGCTATTTGATGGAGTCTTTGCTGAAAATTTTTGAGAATAACTGTAAAGGTAAAACAACATGTTTTAACTGTTGAATGATATTCACTCCTGCTTTGAGAGTGTCTGCGCCAAACCATTTTGGAGAAGTCAACATTCAAGAGGAACTGTATTTCTGTTTAGATTGATTCCTCCAGATTCACTAGCCACAAAGTCTTAAGAATTCACACTGCTTTAGAGAAATTAACCCCTTGAGACAAACCAGCCATCTTGCTACCTTGAATATGACAAAAACATTCTCAATAATGAGAAGTCTCAATTCCACGCCAGATTTCACGCTGGAGAAAAACCATATCGCTGTTCTGAGGGAGCCAAACAATTCTCCTGGCAGGTAGCCATCTTCAGAAACATACCAGAATTCACTCACATCACAATTCCCAAAATGAGTAAGCTAGAAGAAAGAAGAGGACAACAAGTAGAGTTGACAGTGATCAGGCCAGGTTGTGAACCTGACAGGTTTTAGAAGCAGCACCAATAAATGTGCTGCCTTCTGTCATGAGTCTCATTGGATAGTAGTATTCAGACGTCTTCTTCAGTTTAAAGTGATGCATTAGACCAGACTATATTTTAAAATTTCTTGTATGTTTTTTTTTTCTATGCTGCCTTTGTGAATAAAATCTTGCATGTAGTGTATATTCGGGCTTCCTTAGTTATATTTCAGGTTTTAAAAACTAAAGAAAACTGTTAGCTTTAATTATGTTCAGTCAAATGAAGCTTTTAAGTCAGTTTAGAGCAGCAACATAAGTAAAAAGGCAAATCCACCTTAATAAAATCTGTCACATTGATATATGTCTGTCATTCCAACACATGGCGCATCACATACATTTGTAATATAAGGCATTGCATTTGTCATTCTAATAGATGGCACATCACAGACATTAAGAATGCTTTTACAAATCTCTTACCAAGTAGCATATAACAGAGATATCCATCCATCCATCCATCCTCTTCCGCTTATCCGAGGTCGGGTCGCGGGGGCAGCAGCTTAAGCAGAGATGCCCAGACTTCCCTCACCCCGGCCACTTCTTCCAGCTCTTCCGGGAGAATCCCAAGGTGTTCCCAGGCCAGCCGGGAGACATAGTCCCTCCAGCGTGTCCTGGGTCTTCCCCGGGGCCTCCTCCCGGCTGGACGTGCCCGGAACACCTCACCAGGGAGGCGTCCAGGAGGCATCCTGATCAGATGCCCGAGCCACCTCATCTGACTCCTCTCGATGCAGAGGAGCAGCGGCTCTACTCTGAGTCCCTCCCGGATGACTGAGCTTCTCACCCTATCTTTAAGGGAAAGCCCAGACACCCTGCGGAGGAAACTCATTTCAGCTGCTTGTATTCGCGATCTCGTTCTTTCGGTCACTACCCATAGCTCATGACCATAGGTGAGGGTAGGAGCGTAGATCGACTGGTAAATTGAGAGCTTTGCCTTACGGCTCAGCTCCTTTTTCACCACGACAGACCGATGCAGAGCCCGCATCACTGCAGATGCCGCACCAATCCGCCTGTCGATCTCACGCTCCATTCTTCCCTCACTCGTGAACAAGACCCCGAGATACTTGAACTCCTCCACTTGGGGCAGGATCTCTCCCCCAACCCTGAGAGGGCACTCCACCCTTTTCCGGCTGAGGACCATGGTCTCGGATTTGGAGGTGCTGATTCTCATCCCAGCCGCTTCACACTCAGCTGCGAACCGATCCAGAGAGAGCTGAAGATCACGGCCTGATGAAGCAAACAGGACAACATCATCTGCAAAAGCAGTGACCCAATCCTGAGTCCACCAAACCGGACCCCTTCAACACCCTGGCTTCGCCTAGAAATTCTGTCCATAAAAGTTATGAACAGAATCGGTGACAAAGGGCAGCCCTGGCGGACACTGCACTGCTTCCCCCTCCTGAGACGCCGGACGGTGGACCAGAATCTCCTCGAAGCCGTCCGAAAGTCGTTCTCCATGGCCTCTCCAAACTCCCCCCAGGCCCGAGTTTTTGCCTCAGCAACAACCGAAGCCGCGTTCCGCTTGGCCTGCTGGTACCTATCAGCTGCCTTCAGAGACCCACAGGACAAAAAAGTCCTATAGGACTCCTTCTTCAGCTTGACGGCATCCCTCACCACCGGTGTCCACCAACGGGTTCAGGGATTGCCGCCACGACAGGCACCGACCACCTTGCGGCCACAGTTCCGGTCAGCCGCCTCAACAATAGAGACACGGAACATGGCCCATTCGAACTCAATGTCCCCCACCTCCCTCGGGACGTGGTTGAAGTTCTGCCGGACGTGGGAGTTGAAGCTACTTCTGACAGGGGACTCTGCCAGCCGTTCCCAGCAGACCCTCACAGCACGTTTGGGCCTACCAGGTCTGACCAGCATCTTCCCCCACCTTCGAAGCCAACTCACCACCAGGTGGTGATCAGTTGACAGCTCCGCCCCTCTCTTCATCCAAGTGTCCAAGACCTGAGGCCTAGGGTGTCCTGGTGCCAAGTGCACATATGAACACCCTTATGCTTGAACATGGTGTTCGTTATGGACAATTCGTGATGAGCACAGACGTCCAATAACAAAACACCGCTCGGGTTCAGATCGGGGGGCCATTCCTCCCAATCACGCCCTTCCAGGTCTCACTGTCATTGCCCACGTGAGCATTGAAGTCTCCCAGCAAAACGAGGGAATCCCCAGAAGGTATGCCCTCTAGCAACCCCTCCAGAGACACCAAAAAGGGTGGATACTCCAAACTGCTGTTCGGCGCATACGCACAAACAACAGTCAGGACCCTTCCCCCACCCGAAGGCGGAGGGAGGCCACCCTCTCGTCCACCGGGGTAAACCCCAATGCACAGGCTCCGAGTCGGGGGTCAATAAGTATGCCCACACCTGCTCGGCGCCTCTCACCGGGGGCAACTCCAGAGTGGTAGAGAGTCCAGCCCCTCTCAAGAAGATTGGTTCCAGAGTCCAAGCTGTGCGTCGAGGTGAGTCCGACTATATCTAGCCGGAACCTCTCGACCTCTCGCAATAGCTCAGGCTCCTTCCCCTTCAGAGAGGTGACATTCCACGTCCCAAGAGCCAGTTTCTGTAGCTGAGGATCAGACCGCCAAGGTCCCGCCGCCACCACCCAACTCACACTGCACCCAACCTCCTTGGCCCCTCCCATAGGTGGTGAGCCCATGGGGAGGAGGACCCACGTTACCTCTTCGGGCTGTGCCCGGCCGAGCCCCATGGGTGCAGGCCCGCCACCAGGCGCGCCATCGAGCCCCACCTCCAGGCCTGGCTCCAGAGGGGGGCCCCGGTGACCCGCGTCCGGGCAAGGGAAAACGTCGTCCAAGGTTTTTATTCCTTATTAGAGGTTTATTGAACCGCTCTTTGTCTCATCCCTCACCTAGGACCAGTTTGCCTTGGTGGTTCTACCAGGCATAAAGCCCCGGACAACATAGCTCCTAGGATCATTGGGACACGCAAACCCCTCCACCACGATAAGGTGACGGTTCAAGGAGGAGTAACAGAGATATGTGCACTGCAAACGTTAATGCTTAGGTCTACATTGATCACTGTGTTGTCATCAAAATTGTTCTAAAAGAAATTTGACGAACAAGAGTAGACCATTCTGACCATCAGGCTTGTTTGTTTAGTTAATAGTTAAGCTGAACCAGTATCTCATCCAGGCACTTTTAAAATGTTGTCAAGGTTTCTGCCTCAACTACAAGACTCAATTGTTTGTTACAAATTGCTATAATATTGTGCATCTTGGTTTTAGACGTAAATGCACTTTCCTTTAATTTCCACTGCTGCCCTTAAGTATGCTATTTGCCATTTAATCAAAAGAATTTAACTCTTAACTACTTTATCAATGTATTTCATAATCTTGATGACCTGGAAAAGGTCCCGACACAATCTCCTCTGCTTCGAGACTAAAGAGGTTTAATTCTTTCAGTCCATCACGGTATGACATGTCCCTAAATCCTGGGATGCACTTGATTGCTCTCCACTGCACAGCTTAAAGTGTCCTTCTTGTGGGGTGGTAACTAGAACTGCACACAAAACTCTACATGGAATGTCACTAGTTCATTACATAGCCTGAGCATCACATTTCTTGGTTTATATCCAACAGTTTTTATGATTTAACCTAACATTTTATATATGGTTTTAATCGTTTATGCACATTGCTAAGATGATGAAAATGTTGAGTCAATGTAAACCAAAGAATCCTTTTCAGAGGTTGCTTCCTGTAGGCCAGTGTCTCCCATCTTGTATTTATAACTGATGTTCCTTTTGCTACATCAAACTTCATATTCCAGGTGTTCATCCAGTTCTGTTGGTTGTCCAGGTCTTTTTTCATTTTTTTGCCACTACCTCAGTGTCTGCTATTTCCCCAATTGTAGTGTCATCTGCAGATCTGACAAGTTTACTGACTATACCAGAATTAACGTCATTAATACAAATCAGAAAAAGGATAGACTCATAAAGGCTACAACTGATGACCTCACTCTGTCGTCCTCTTATCTGTACTCTTTGTCTCCTGATGGTTAATCGATTTGAGATCCAGCTTTGTAGACTACCTCTGGTGCCCAGGACCTCTAGTTTTAGAATTAATCTTTGGTATGGGATGACCATATCAAATGCTTTTCGAAAGTTTCATTAAATTATGTTGTATGCTTTACTTTTGTCAACTATAATCAGGTTTGTCAAGATCTTCCTCTTATAAACCAAAGCTGGCTGTTATTTAGTATGTTATTTTCATATACATACTTTTCTAATTTATTCCTTATTATAGTTTCTATAATTTTGCATGGCACAGAAACAAGACTAATTGGTCTGTAATTACTAGGATCCATTTTGTCTGCCTTCTTGAAAATTGGAGTCACATTTGTAACTTTCCAGTCCTCTGGTACGTCTTCTTTCTGAAGTGACTACTCAGATATACTTAACAAGGGTTTATAAGTGACGTCTTTCATTTCTTTCAGTACAACTGGTAAAACCCCATAAGGTCTGGCGCTTTTATTAATCTGCAACATATTGAGGACCTGAAGCATACCTGACTTTACTATTTTAAAATCTTGGAACACTGAGCTGTTTTTTACTTCTATTTGAGGCCTTCCATGTCTTTCTTTCTTTATGAATATTTCTCTTAAATATGTATTTAGTTCTTTTGCTACTTTTCAATGATTTCTCCTAGTGCATCTCTGAGGTTTCTTAAATTTACCGAACTGCTGCCAGTCTCTTTTAGATTATGGTCATGCACCTTCAAGTAGTTTTTGTCCAGTTTAGAGTTGTCAGTCGACCTGATTCTCTTTATATTGGGATGTGGGGAAAAGAAAGTAATAGCCAACTAGACCACATGAATATGGAGATAACTGACAGTAGATGGGTTTGAATTTGACCCTGGATTCCTAAATGTGTGAGGAATAAGTAAAAACCACTCTGCCAGCCCATTTGTAAATGTATTTCAGAATGTTTCGGGCACGTAGCTTATGCAAATACTAAAACTATTATAAAGTTTAAACTTAATAGAGTATACTTTGAGTAGGTGCAGTAGAGTATAAAAAGCATAACCTGGAATAAGCTTTTAAATGCGCAAACAGTTGCGGAAAAGTAAGATGACCCAAAGAGATTCTTTCAGCATTTTAATCGTAAAAGAAATGTTAAGTGCAGAGTATTAAAAAAAGTACAGTTGAGCAACAATACAGTGGTGTGAAAAACTATTTGCCCCCTTCCTGATTTCTTATTCTTTTGCATGTTTGTCACACAAAATGTTTCTGATCATCAAACACATTTAACCATTAGTCAAATATAACACAAGTAAACACAAAATGCAGTTTTTAAATGATGGTTTTTATTATTTAGGGAGAAAAAAAAATCCAAACCTACATGGCCCTGTGTGAAAAAGTAATTGCCCCCTGAACCTATTAACTGGTTGGGCCACCCTTAGCAGCAATAACTGCAATCAAGCGTTTGCGATAACTTGCAATGAGTCTTTTACAGCGCTCTGGAGGAATTTTGGCCCACTCATCTTTGCAGAATTGTTGTAATTCAGCTTTATTTGAGGGTTTTCTAGCATGAACCGCCTTTTTAAGGTCATGCCATAGCATCTCAATTGGATTCAGGTCAGGACTTTGACTAGGCCACTCCAAAGTCTTCATTTTGTTTTTCTTCAGCCATTCAGATGTGGATTTGCTGGTGTGTTTTGGGTCATTGTCCTGTTGCAGCACCTAAGATCGCTTCAGCTTGAGTTGACGAACAGATGGCCAGACATTCTTCTTCAGGATTTTTTGGTAGACAGTAGAATTCATGATTCCATCTATCACAGCAAGCCTTCCAGGTCCTGAAGCAGCAAAACAACCACCACCATATTTTACTGTTGGTATGATGTTCTTTTTCTGAAATGCTGTGTTCCTTTTACGCCAGATGTAACGGGACATTTGCCTTCCAAAAAGTTCAACTTTTGTCTCATCAGTCCACAAGGTATTTTCCCAAAAGTCTTGGCAATCATTGAGATGTTTCTTAGCAAAATTGAGACGAGCCCTAATGTTCTTTTTGCTTAACAGTGGTTTGCGTCTTGGAAATCTGCCATGCAGGCCGTTTTTGCCCAGTCTCTTTCTTATGGTGGAGTCGTGAACACTGTCCTTAATTGAGGCAAGTGAGGCCTGCAGTTCTTTAGACGTTGTCCTGGGGTCTTTGTGACCTCTCGGATGAGTCGTCTCTGCGCTCTTGGGGTAATTTTGGTCGGCTGGCCACTCCTGGGAAGGTTCACCACTGTTCCATGTTTCTGCCATTTGTGGATAATGGCTCTCACTGTGGTTCGCTGGAGTCCCAAAGCTTTAGAAATGGCTTTATAACCTTTACCAGACTGATAGATCTCAATTACTTCTGTTCTCATTTGTTCCTGAATTTCTCTGGATCTTGGCATGATGTCTAGCTTTTGAGGTGCTTTTGGTCTACTTCTGTGTCAGGCAGCTCCCATTTAAGTGATTTCTTGATTGAAACAGGTGTGGCAGTAATCAGGCCTGGGGGTGGCTACGCAAATTGAACGCAGGTGTGATACACCACAGTTAGGTTATTTTTAACAAGGGGCAATTACTTTTTCACACAGGGCCATGTTGGTTTGGATTTTTTTTCTCCCTAAATAATAAAAACCATCATTTAAAAACTGCATTTTGTGTTTACTTGTGTTATATTTGACAAATGGTTAAATGTGTTTGATGATCAGAAACATTTTGTGTGACAAACATGCAAAAGAATAAGAAATCAGGAAGGGGGCAAATAGTTTTTCACACCACTGTATACAGAAAGTGAAATAGCAAATGCAATAAACTTGTTTTTTTTCTGTGGTTTACACGTATGAAGAAGTCGATAATCTCCCAGCTGTTACAGAGAATAAAAAAGAGATACTTAGTGAAATGGAAATTATAGAGAGAGCTGTGCAGTTTGGATTAGGAAGGCTGAAATCAACTTTATCTCCAGGACCAGGTTACAGGTTTGTGAGTACATCTCTCTATATATAAAATCCAATGTCTGTAGGTCTGTCCACTTTTCACGAGAGAACTACTTAATGGATGTAGATCCGTTTTTTTTTTTTGGTAGAATTTGCTTGAACATTCTGGTTCATTTTGCAACTTCTCTTATTGTGTTATATATCATAGTTCACTTGCGCTACCAATTTATTTGCACCAATCCGAGAGAGATGCAGTGGGCCGAGGGGAGGGGGCGGAGCCTCCTCACTCACACGTCAGCCATGGAGCGTGTACCTTACCTCCGCTAAGCCAGCTAATGAGAGAACTACTTAACAGATTTAAATCAGGTTTTTTTCTAGATTTTCCTTGAACTTTCTGGTTGATTTTGCAACTTCTCTCATTGCGCCAAGAATCATAGTTCTCCGGAAGGAGCGATATATTCACTCTAATCCGAGACAGAGTCTGCAGGCCAAGGGGATTTGTCATATCAGTAAACACAAACACAGCAAGCAAGCAGGGATGTTGTCCTGCATTGGTTCTCTTTCTCAGATTAAAATAACAAACATCCTCCATTCCTCAGAGCGAAGACAGAAAGTGAGAATACAGCCAGATCTGTGGACGATTTTTAATGTTTCCCACATCAACTATTGGGCGACAGGCAAGTTACGCGATGAGCCTGCAAATTTGCAGTTGAACCAGCAGCGGACAACCAATTCCTGCCTGTTTCAGCACACAGCACGGTTGGGAGGGGGGTGCCAGAGTCTCAAAAATCTCACAATATATAAATGATTTGGATAGAGATATAAGTAACAATCTGGTTAAGTTTGCAGATGATACCAAGATAGATGGACTGGCAGATAATCTGGAATCCATTATATCATAGCAGAGGGACTTGGACAGCATACAGGCTTGGGCAGATTTGTGGCAAATTAAATTTAATGTAAGTAAATGTAAAGCTTTACACATAGGAAGTACAAATGTTAGATCTGAATACATCTTATGAGAAGGATTTAGGAGTCATAGTGGACTTATCGCTATGCCAGGCAGTGTAACAGAATGTAAGGATGTATAGCGCCCTGATGTGTGGAGTACAAGTCCAAGGCAGTTCTGCTCAAGCTTTATAACACAGTGGCGAGACCTCATCTGGAGTCCTGTGTGCAGTTTTGGTCTCCAGGCTACAAAAAGGACATAGCAGCACAAGAGAAGGTTCAGAGAAGAGCAACTAGGCTGATTCCAGGACTACAGGGGATGAATTATGAGGAAGAATTAAAGAGCTGGGCCTTTACAGTTTAAGTAAAAAGATAAAGAGGAGACCTGAGTGAAGTGGTTAAAATTACCAAAGGGATTCAATGAGTGAATACTGTCTCCACAGCACCTCTAGCAAGACCGTCTCTGATTTTGACATGGAAGTTATTCTTAGGTTTGGGTGTCCTATAGCTAAATGTTCTGCTTCTAATGGGACTCCTGTTTTTCTTTGGGGTTTTAGGAAGGTCTGCGTCTTGTAATGATATGAGAAATAATATGTCCCATAAGTAAGTAGAAGCTGATACAGAATATGTAATATTTGGATCCTTAAATTTGCTTTAAGAACTTCCATACTTCTGTGGCAGGAATTGGGTTCTAAAGTAGAGCTGGTTTCAATAAGTATATGGGGATGCACTACCAGTCAAAAGTTTTAGAACACCTCATTTTTCCCAGTTTTTCTTCATATTTAATCAGATAAAAAGTGGCCAAATATGGGAAGAATATTTTGAAATCCTGGGAAGCACAAGTGATTTATACAAAATGTTACAGATTTACAAATTTTATACGTTCAGAATCAATGCTGTTTTGAGATTGGTGCCTGCATAGCATTTCTAGGATGCAGTCTCAGGGTGTTTTGGTTTCAGTTAAGCACAGTTTGGTTCACTTGTCAAAGGACAGGAATCTTCCACCTTTCCATCATGTAGTAAATGCAGTCAAGCAGACTTGCCTGTCAAGTGGTTTTGTTCTTGATAGTGCATATTTTTTTCTACATAATTTTGCAGTCATTTTAAGTAACTGCCATGTTTCACAGATGCCACACATTTTGAAAAGTGTTACAGTCATGGCCGAAATTCCCAGAAAATATGTCCTTGAGGTCAGTTTTGTCCCACAATGTACTTATAGTTTGTTTATACTCTTATGGTAGTTTGTTGGCCCCTAAGAAACATCCTAAATGTCATCTGTTGTAAAATTTAGGATTGTTGGTACTATAAGTTAGGTGATCAACCAATTTCAAATTTTAATGATTTAATGTCCAGCACATGTAAAATAGGTTGTCAAGATCAGGTCAGGGGCGGCACGGTGGTGCAGTGGTAGCCCTGCTTCCAGGTTCTCTTCCCGGGTCCTCCCTGCGTGGAGTTTGCATGTTCTCCCTGTGTCTGCGTGGGTTTCCTCCCACAGTCCAAAGACGTTTGGATGGATTAGGTGGATTGGTGATTCTAAATTGTCCCTAATTTGTGCTTGGGGTGTGCTGGCGCCCTGCCTGGGGTTTGTTTCCTGCCTTGTGCCCTGTGTTGGCTGGCATTGGCTCCAGCAGACCCTCGTGACCTTGTAGTTAGGATATAGTGGGTTGGATAATAGATGGATGGACCTAAAATATTGAAAAGATAAGCAGTAAACCACCAGAAGTGTAAATTTAATGTTTAGGTTAGCAAAAACAAAAAATGTAGAACCTAAGAAGCTCACATTTTAAGGACTCCTAGAGGCAGACTGTCACATCAAGAATAACTTCAGGTGGGTCAAAAGGAAACACAATTACACTTTTTGAAGACAAAATACTCAAGTAAAAATCAAAGTACAGTAGAACCAAGGAGTATAAAGTAAATGACAAACCAAGAGCAGGCAGAAGAGAGGCTGTCTGCCTGAGTCTCCCTGAACATATCTCAAATGTCTCAAAGTCCTATCTCATATTTCTTTATTTTCTTTCTTTCTTTCTTTCTTTCTCTCTCTGCCATCTCCAGTGTCATATCCACCAGTCAATGGACCTTCACCTTAAACTCTTCTTCTAATTAAAGGCTGCCTTTCTCTATGAGTTGACTTTAAACTCTACATCAAGTCACTTTCAGGCTCAGAATCGCATCCAAGGTTGTCCTGCTGTTGTTAAAGAGAATCCATACAAGAGCTCCTTGCCATGACTGCTTGTGGCATTGCACCCTTGAGCCTTCAGGTCGTCACCTGCTTTGTTACAGTACCAGCCTGATCCAGAACATTCTTTTTTTATTTTATTGTAGTCTGTAGTAGCCAGGTGGGTTTCACTGCTCTGGTGTTCTTTCCATACCCTCATCCTCTGTTTGCTGTAACGACCCACTAAATCTTTACCAGGGTATTCAGCTCACATAGAGGACAAATGGCCCCAAAGATGGAACCTGTGTGCAGATAGTACAAATAGTTCATAAAGTGGCTCAGATTGTGCAATATTACAACTGCAGTGCAAGTTTACATTGAGGTTCTACCAGGAACACTTAATGGACAGACTGAGTGTGTTTATAGCACTTGGAATGAAGCTGTTTCTGAACCGCGAGGTTCATGCAGGAAGGGCTCTGAAGCATATACCAAATAGGAGAAGTTCAAATAGATTGTGCACATGGCAGAGGCAGTGTGTGCTAGAAGCTGCATCCCGATAATCCTCTTTGCTCTCGACACAATCCGCCGTATAGCTTTCTGATCAGCTGCTGTAGAGCTGTGATTCCACACTTAGATACAGTGGGTTAAAATTCTTTGAGTGGTGCATTGAGAGTAACAATGCTAAAGCAGCTATGATATTTGGAATAGTTTGGCCATTTTGTGGACCATTATATTGTTACAGATTGATTACAATTAGATACCTTAAATTTATAAATGATATGCAGTTAATTTCAAAGTATTTGATAAAGCCGCGTTAGGGAAGTAAATCTAAAAAATAAAGGGAAACCACACAGGAACAATAGCACTGCTTTGACACTGAGTGCCACCAGTTTGCAAAACCGAGCAGAGAACTTGGCGTATGCACAGGGACTGAGCTGGCATGAAAATGTGCGTGGCTTTACACCAAGTTTAGATTTTATACATCACAATGTGAGCGCAGAAACAGGCGTGTTGTTTATATATGAGGCCCCTAGTGTTCAAATGTGCTTGAGTTAAAATATAAAAGAAAAACATCGTTGCCAAACACTACTCTGAAAAGTATTAGTTTTCCAGAAATTTCCTTAAAAACAAGTAATGGAGTAAACCTCTGTGTGTGTCTTGTCTTTTGTCACCAGGAAACCCTGCATTTTAAAACTGGATGTGTTTCTGTTTCAATTTAGGCAGTTCATAGTGAATACATTTTCATTGGCATTAGTGGCTACATAAATTGCTTTAACACTTACATTTTTATTACTGCATTTTCCTAGATGGTGATGCCAGGGTGGGATCAGTGATTTGATGTCAGTTGAGACAATTACTGACATAGGGGACTCAGATAGAAGGCAGTTCAAACCTAGCATGTTCTTGTCTAAGCTAAAATTATGGGGGCAGAGCTTTAATGAAAATACCGGCAACTATGCGTGCTCTAATGCACAGTATGCAAATATTGTGAAAATGAAAATTGCAAACTCTATTTTCATTTTTATCCCATTTTCATATTATTATAGTTTTTCAAAAAAAAAAAATTAATTTTTATTTTAGTTATCCTCAGTCTTTACCTGATCCACTGATAATCCCTTGTGATTTCATAACCTAGAAAAAGAACCTCAGCTTTATGGAATTCACAGTTCTGTTCTATGAATAAATGATCTTCTCTGAGTCCATAGGGTGGAGTGGTAGCTCCGTGGCTAGGGATCTGTGCTGGCATTTGGAAGGTTGCCAGTTTGAATCCTGTAAACACCAGAAGTGACTCTACTCCGTTGGGCCCTTAAGCAATGCCCTTAACCTGCAGTTGCTTCATCCTGTATATGATGTTAATCTGCGTCCAGCCCTGCAAGTAGGTCCTCCAACTTGCAGGGAAAACTTGGGGGTTGGTGGCAGGATTGACACTCCAGCTACTGTAAAAAAAACCTCATGCTGTTGCAGTGTGGTGCTGAGGTGTCACCCGCTGCACTTGGGTCCCAATCCAGGGGGTTTGTAGTGTGGTGGGTGCAGCAACATGCTATTAGTGCATGCTCCCAACCCCTCTCTCGCTCTCTCTCTGAGCCTTTGTAACACCTCTCATTGTGAATGTGTCCAATTCATTCCAAAAATGAGCATGTCATTAACGTATTCTAAATGTTAAGAGTTTGTGCTGAGATTACTGTGAATAATGAAACCAGTAGATTGAAAGGGCACTACTGAGCAAGGGCTGGGGAAGGCAGAAGTCAAAAAATGTAAAGCTATTGTGATGAGCAACTAAGCATACTCCTCAATTTCAGCAAAGTGAAGACAGAATATAAAATCCCAATAAAAACATAAAGCTGTGATTTTTAAATCTGCTTTCACCTGAATTAAATCAAAACAGTAAAATGAAAAGAATTTAATGTCTTCCCCATCGCAACGTTATTTATTTACCAACTTCATTACCTGACAGGCAATAGAATAAATATAATGATATTTCTTATTTGATATCTCTTGCCTTACGTGTACCTTCAGTGCACCTCCTGCGTCTCAGGCTGTTTGGGTGCTTCTCAGACTATCATTTCAAAGTGTGTCGCTCACCTCTTGTCCCCTTTTTTTGATTGCTGCCAATGGTAGACGGGCTTGCCTTACTCAGTGTGAAAACATCATTCATCTTCTTGCAAACACATTCCATCGTTGAAGGTGACTTTCAGAGTTCCTCTGATGCCTTCCCTTGGTACCCTAGTGTATCTCATCCTTTATCGCCCGGCACTTCCTCCTTTGGACAGTGCAATCAAAGCAAAATGGGCCAATCAGATTGCTCAGAGGGACTGGACACACACACACAATTAGACAGTAGCATTTTATTATATAGGAGATGTTTTAAAATATACACTTATTTCCAAATTTGGTGCACACATCTCATTCCAAAAAATGCTTGGCTATTAAAACAGCATCCATGAAAGGCTCAGACATTGGTGATCAAGGAGAGGTTGCATTAGAACATTAGTATGTTTCTGATCATTATCTTCTTTAGAACATTAGAACAATCTAGACGAGAACAGGCCATTTAGCCCAACAAAGCTCGCCAGTCTATCACTTATTTCTTCCAAAAACAAGTGTAGTTTTGAAAGTCCCTAAAGTCCTACTGTCCACCACACTACTTGGTAGCTTATTCAATGTGTCTATTGTTCTTTGTGTAAAGAAAAACTTCCTAATGTTTGTGTGAAATTTACCCTTAACAAGTTTCCAGCTGTGTCCCCGTGTTCTTGATGAACTCATTTTAAAATAACAGTCTCGATCCACTGTACTAATTCCTTTCATATTTTAAACACTTCAATCATGTCACCTCTTAATCTTCTTTTGCTTAAACTGTAAAGGCTCAACTCTTTTAATCTTTCCTCATAATTCAACCCCTGTAGCCCTGGAATCACCATGTCGCCATGTTGTGAAAAACTGCATGATCAAATAAACCCACAGTTCAGGAACAGCATTTGTCTGCGCTCAGTTGCCAGGAAGTAAGGACTTTCACTCTCAAGAGTGTATAAAATAGATAGATAGATAGATAGATAGATAGATAGATAGATAGATAGATAGATAGGTCACTATATAATAGATAGATAGATAGATAGATAGATAGATAGATAGATAGATAGATAGATAGATAGATAGATAGATAGGGCACTATATAATAGATAGATAGATAGATAGATAGATAGATAGATAGATAGATAGATAGATAGATAGGGCACTATATAATAGATAGATAGATAGATAGATAGATAGATAGATAGATAGATAAGGCACTATATAATAGATAGATAAGGCACTATATAATAGATAGATAGATAGATACATAGATACTGTAGATAGATAGATACGGCACTATATAATAGATAGATAGATAGATAGATAGATAGATAGATAGATAGTGTAAGATATGGCCGGCCATGTACCCCGGCCAATACCCCCAAGCCGCCAGGTGGAGCCCTCCTTGCAGCATGGAGGTCCCCAGAAGACCAGCAGGGCATTATGGACCATGTAGTTTTATGCACCTCCCTGCTGGATGCCATGGGGCCACGAGAGGGAGCTGCAGGGAGGACCAAGAGTTCTTCATGCCCTATGACCCGGAAGTTCGTCATAGGAAGAGCGACGGGCTTCCGGGGTGAGAAAAAACATCATTTACCCTGACCCGGAAGGAATAAGGACTTGTGGACTGTTGGGAAGGAACACCTCCGGGTCAGGGAATATAAAAGGACTGTGGGAGCTCCCAGTCGATGAGCTGAGTTGGGAGGTAGGGTGGCTAAGCGTCTGGGAGTGGAGGATTGTTTATTATTGTGGTTTATTGTTATTGTGAATTGTGGAGAGGAGCGTGCTTTGTGCACTTATTATTATAATAAATATCATCTTTGGACTTTTACCTGGTGTCTGACGTATAGTCTGAGGGTACAAGGGTGCGAGAAGCATCTTATTCTGTTACAATTGGCGTAGCTCCGGCAGGATTCTCTGGCCGTCAGTTTGGCAGAGGACCTGAATTTAAAAAATTTATTGTGGACAGAATATCCCGGGAAGACAGCGTCACGACACACACAGAAAAATCGCCAGAAACCTCATCTTTATCAAGTCCGTCATGGGGAAGAAGAAGACAAAGCAGAGCGCCAGCAACAGCGGAGGTCTAGCGCTCGGCATTGCCTGCGCTCAAGAGGAGCTATGGAGCAGCTACGATTTCGGGAGAGATTTCGGAGGAGGACGTCACCGGCGAGGTATGTGCTGGGAATGTACTGAATAATCTTTTAAATTAACACATGATGTCCCATGTACATACCTCCCAGATGTCCATCCGAAGGCTCTGCGGAGGCAGAAGACAGACCCAAAGCGATGGCGCTCTCTTTCAGGCAAGCGAGCAACCCGAAGGACTTCCGATTACGGGTGCGGCAAGGGACACGTGACCTACCACGAAGGATTCCAGGAAGGTGGCGTTCCATGTTCAGCTGTTTGTGGCTTCACCCAAGAAAAGACGGACTTGGTTTTCCGAAGGGAAAAGGGAGATGAGCGAAGCACCGCTCTCCCTACAAAAAGTAAGGAGGTCCGGAAATGACTGATCGGTCTGTCGACAAATTGATGCAGACTGATGCAGTCAGCCAAAAGCGGCACCGCGGTCCTCCAAAAAGAACTCCAAATCCCAGGCTCCCTTGCGGGACCTGTCGAAGCACGTGCCAGGAGCGGCCGTGTTTATTGGCTCCCAGCCGGAGGGTAAGGCTAATGATGGCTTGAGCGTGCCTCCGGTTGCATTGAATACATTTTTGGACGTGCACGAGCTGGAGAAGTTGCTTCAGCCCGTGCACAGTTTTTTACAGGTGGTGCAAACAATCCAGACGATCGTTGCAGACTTGAGAGGAGCGCTGAAAAGCCTATGAACAAATTAAATGAGTACCTGCGGCGATTGTCTCGGGAGCCACCTGTCTTAATTGATTTAGCGGTACAGGTAGGTAAAGCCGGTACCGTATATAATGAAATAGGGACGAGTGACATGGGCCGCGTTTAATCCATAGCGGGTGCCAAGTGGATGCGTGCCCTACAAGAGAGGCCGGTACAATAACCGAGTGGCCAGCGGAAGGGCTAATCGATCCGGGGCAGCTACACAGTGCTGACTCCCGGAGCGAGACAGCCCTAAAGATGCCGCCACGGTAATTTATAAAGTAAAAGGGGTGCAGACAGTAAAGGGTCTCTCTTCATCTAGTAGAGACTCAGACTGTGGACAAGCCTCAGATCAAGCAGGAGATCCCGAAAATAAAACGGGGTCTCCTGACAAAGAAAGAGAGAAAGCACCATTAGAGGCGGCAGGGGTTTCACTCCCAGCAAAACAAGGGGCGGACCTAACATTTCCTAATTGTTTTCAGTCCCGCAGGGGAGAATACCAGGAGGACGGAGGCAGTGCTACGGGTGCGAAGGTTGGGCCACATTTGGCGATACTGTCCTTGGAGAGAGGGGACAAGATATCAAACTGGAATAATATTCCCCCTAGGTTCTCCAGGGACCAAGATATTCAGATTAATCAAGGCTCAACCGGAATGTCCTCTTGGAGGAAGACTTCCTCTCGGGGCAGGCGCTCGAATCTTTATAATTCGTCGCTGGGGAATACTGTAAGATATGGCCGGCCATGTACCCCGCCAATACCCCAAGCCGCCAGGTGGAGCCCTCCTTGCAGCATGGAGGTCCCCAGAAGACCAGCAGGGCATTATGGACCATGTAGTTTTATGCACCTCCCTGCTGGATGCCATGGGGCCACGAGAGGGAGCTGCAGGGAGGACCAAGAGTTCTTCATGCCCTATGACCCGGAAGTTCGTCATAGGAAGAGCGACGGGCTTCCGGGGTGAGAAAAAACATCATTTACCCTGACCCGGAAGGAATAAGGACTTGTGGACTGTTGGGAAGGAACACCTCCGGGTCAGGGAATATAAAAGGACTGTGGGAGCTCCCAGACGATTAGCTGAGTTGGGAGGCAGGGTGGCTAAGCGTCTGGGAGTGGAGGATTGTTTATTATTGTGGTTTATTGTTATTGTGAATTGTGGAGAGGAGCGTGCTTTGTGCACTTATTATTATAATAAATATCATCTTTGGACTTTTACCTGGTGTCTGACGTATAGTCTGAGGGTACAAGGGTGCGAGAAGCATCTTATTCTGTTACAATAGATAGATAGATAGATAGATACTTTATTAATCCCAAGGGGAAATTCACATAATCCAGCAGCAGTATACTGATACAAAGAAACAATATTAAATTAAATAGTAATAAAAATGAAAAAAAATTAAAATAAAATTAAAATAAAAAATAACAGCTACCGGGAATCCAGAGATATCTCTGTTCGTACAAAAACCAATTCTGAATGCCTGTGCTCTTCTACCCTCTGGATTGCAATGCATTGTATTAAAAACAGACACGCTCATGTGATAGATACAATCACAAGGGTCCGGAATACGTTAGAAAACCAAACACCACTTACCCCTGCCTAAGTTCAGCTAGTATTATGCATGAGAAAGAGGATGGTTTATTTCTTCCTTTGCAGAGAAAATGCAACATCCATTGCTTCCATGAAAAATCTGAAAAGTTGAGTTTACAGACCGCAGCACCCATTTCCACTGTGCCTTAGTCCATTTCAGATTACCACATTGTGGCATGTTGTGGATGTTATTAACATTTTTGGATGCAGTGACAAACCTTCTATCTTTTTGACAAAAAAAAAAAAAACCCTGCCTCTACACGACTACTTGATGGTTTACTTGAGGCATTTTGTAAGTTCTAGAGCAAGATGCAGAGGACAGGAAAATATGGAAATAGATGATCCGCTGTGGGGACACGTAATGGGGGCAGCCGAAAGACAAAGAAGAAGAAGAATTGGATATACTTTGCCATGACTTCACTCTCTGGTTTGGAGACCACGTACACCTTTTCTAAAGGAAGTGGGGCACCAGTAATAATTTGAAGGAACAATGACATGCATTAACAGGTGGCAGTCGTAAAAATATTTTATTAAACATTTCCTGGTAGTTTTTGAATGATCAGGAGGAATGTGAAATGTGTTGTAATAAAGGACAATTCATTGCCTAATTTATTGTTGCATTATGACACTGGAACCATGGAAAACCTAAAATAAACTGTCAGTGAATGTATCCTTGAGAATTTAAGTCATTCCTGATGTAGTACACCGATGTGTAAAATAGTAGCATAAATTAAATATTCTAGATTTCCTCACCCAATCGGTTTGCCATCAAGTGACAGAATGTTTGGCTTTCTCAGGGGAGCATGTGATGTTTTTGTAGCAAAAAGAGTTATAGTAAAATTCCCTGCAGCTCTTGAATTGATCATTCCCATGAGTTTTTATTACAAATGATAACTGTACCATTAATGAGTTTTTAAAGAGGGCTTGACTACATGTGCCCACCCTAACAACCCTGAACTGCTTGAAAATGCCTGCCTTTTAAACGAGGACATCCTGACTTTATTTTTTCAAGCACATTGTAGATTAGAAAATGAGATCATATATGCCATGTAACTTTGCGCTTTGTTCCGTGATAACAATTTACATATGAGAAGTCTTCATTTCTTGTACTGTACTTAGGACTTTTAAATGTTTAGATAAATTAGGGCTTCATATAATGCTTAATTCTGAGGTGTGTTTCTAGAGTATACCATTTATCTAAAGCTGGTTGGTGAACATTAAAATATATTGAAATGTGTTATGTAGATTAGCCAAACTGATTAAAGGAAGCTGTCTGCTAGATTTCTTCAGTCTGCCATGATGCTTTGAAGAAGCTTCACCTATAGGTGCAAATTAACATAATGAAGGCTCAAGACTCTTTTTTATTTAGTATTGTCTGCAACTTTGCTTAGCTGCTTTGGGCACACTGCTGCCAAATGTCCAAGATGCCTCAATAAAAGCATCACTTTTCACTAACACGGTGTTGTGGTTCTTTAAAACTGAAGCTGTTTTTTCCAGGGCTGTGGAGTCGGTAGATAAATCCTTCAACTCCGACTTCTTAGTTTCTGGTACTTCTGACTCCAAGTCGCTGACTCCTCTGTATTTAATATGCTAATGTATTTTCCATGTTGATTGGAGGAAGGCAACGTACACGCCATTTAACCACAGAACTACTGGCTAGGAAGCTGACTCTGTAGCGTATTGGCCAGTTTAAACAAAAGACAAGAACCCCTGAACACACATCAGGCCATAGCAGTGGAGTAGAGTAGTGGGGGCGGCAAAGAATTACTGTATATTTTAGTCATTTAAATTGAAATACCTAAATAAGGGGACAGCGAAATTTTCCTCCGCCCTGGGCGGCTGACACCCACGCTACGCCACTGGGCCATAGCACACACCTCCACCTACATCATTACACTTGTGTACACTCAAATGAACTTGTTAAACACATTATATCTGAAATAAAATGAAAACACTTTTTGTAGTGTACCATAATCCAGATTACAACATGAGAATGTCTGGTTGTATAATAGCTCAGCTGAACTTCACACAAGTAGTAACACAACTATGCACGGGGCATTGTTCTTACATCAGAGAAGTACTTAATTATGACTGTTGTTTGTGAAATGGGACATTTGAACTTGCTGTTTTTTTTTCATTACAATTTTAATTTATTAGGACTCAGAGTCTGTACATTTTCCAGGTGACCAAAATTGTCTCTGACTCCACAGCCATTTTTTTTCCCAACTTCCATGGGCTCTACAGTGTTTTTCCTGTCTAGATGAGTGTGAATAAAACATCCTTGTTTCTCTAATTTCTCTGTTTTCCATTCTTCTAGACAAGTAAACACTTTTTAGCACCAGCGCTATAATACCATCTAAAGTGTTACCCCCATGATGACTGGCCAGCTCATCCTTTATTTTGGGTGCTAAGCCTTTTTAAATAAAGAAATCAGCGTGGCTTCCTCTCATCCCCACCTCAGCAGCTAGCATTTGATGTTAACTAAGTAGTTAGTTAGTTTGTTAATAGGTATTCTCCTCTGCCCATGGTTTGTTTCCTGCCTTGCACCCTGTGTTGGCTGGGATTGGCTCCAGCAGACCCCCATGACCCTGTAGTTAGGATATAGCGGGTTGGATAATGGATGGATGGATGCTATTTTCCCATTGACTTTGTTCTTGTATTAAATTCAGCTCACTGCCACCTTTGAATAAACAGGCACATCAAATGTCTTGCTTAATGCCCTTTTGAGTGCATCTATCGAAAAACAGCAGCAAAGACTTGAACCATGCATTGGGAATGCCAAGTCAAGAGGTCTATCATTAAGTTGAGATAATAAGAAAAGCAGATAGGTAGGTGTTGGGCTACAAATAGAAAACTATACCGGTTAAAGAAAACCCCACTTCTCTTTGGGTCACCACGCAGTGTTTTCGTTTTCGATACATGAATATAGCTGGATAGGTACAATTTAATCACTGAGAAACTGCATTTAGCCCACTAACAATCTATCATAGCAAGAATATCATTTCCCTTATTGGTTTCTTTAGATCTTTAATTTCCCCTTACATATACCTAATATAGGGCGGCACGGTGGCGCAGTGGTAGCGCTGCTGCCTCGCAGTTAGGAGACCCGGGTTCGCTTCCCAGGTCCTCCCTGCGTGGTGTTTGCATGTTCTCCCCGTGTCTGCGTGGGTTTCCTCCGGGCACTCCGGTTTCCTCCCACAATCCAAAAACATGCAGGTTAGGTGGTTTAGCGATTCTAATTTGGCCCTAGTGTGTGCTTGGTGTTTGTGTGTGTCCTGCGGTGGGTTGGCACCCTGCCCAGGACTGGTTCCTGCCTTGTGCCCTGTGTTGGCTGGGATTGGCTCCGGCAGACCCCCGTGACCCTGTATTCGGATTCAGCGGGTTAGAAAATGGATGGATGGATGGATATACCTAATATTCCTACAAGAATGTCTCTGGGCCTATTTTTGCTGACCAAGATTCTATTTTGCCAAATAATGGAAGTACAACAAGGAGTAAAAGACTATGAGGTGAAAATTGTAATTTCCTTACTTATGATTTTAGAGTACACATGTTCGTTGGTCTCTAAAAATGAGTTCAGTAAGGTTCAGGATTTTGGAGGCCAATGAATCTACTGGTTACTTTCATTGTTTGCTTTCATGTGGAAATGACATTCTCTTGCGGCATCCTCTTTTTTTCTCCTACCATTTTGTTGATGGTTGTTTTGTCTAGGAATGGCACACCAACCCGCAACAAAAGCATCCTAAAATGGTGGCATCAGAAGCAAAAGGATTGCATCACAAAAATAGTTTTTTGATTAGTTAAAGTGTATCACTATTTGAAAATCCTGTGTCTGTTAATCTTTTTGACACTGAAATAAAAGCTACATTCCCATCAGGCCTTTTCTCTTTCAGCTTTGTCTTTTCCTTCCTTATTTTAAAATTTTCTCATTTCTGCTTTTTAAAAAATTTCTCCAATCAAATGCCTTCTATTTGCATTCTTTATTTATTTTGTTTTTCATGTGACGATTTGGATTTTGTACAAGTCTTCCTGACAGAGTCTTTAGCCGGAAAGTCAGGAGTTGTTGTTGTGAAGTGGCAATTCATGATTTTATCCTCATCAGACTTCCAGACTGTATCTAGTCCTCATTATGCCCTTGCTCAAGGTATATTTAAAGAGTTTTGATTTTCCATTGTGGTGGGAACAGCAACTTACTTGATCTGGCTGGGCACTCCATTGGCAGATAGTTTCTTCACACTGTGAAGTTTCACTGCTGTCACCACCATCACCCACCTAAAAGGTGTGCACCTTTTTTGTTTTGGAAGACACGCAGGCCACTCTGAATCTCCTTTATGCACTGATGTTAAACTGTGAAAGCATTTTTGCCTGGATGATATTTGATAGCGACTTTATCAGAAAAGGAGCCCAACATTCAAATTTAATAAAGAAGAATCGAGTAGCCTTTAAGAATTTCTCAGATATTTTTCACTGCTTGTGCCCAGTGTGAATTTTGGTGTGTTTCTGAAGATTGCCTATTTGTGAGAACTGTTTGCTGCATTCCATGCAGCAATAGGGTTTCTCTCCAGTGTGAACTCTTTTGTGGACATGAAGGTTGCTGTTTTGAGAGAAACATTTTCCACAATCAGAACAGCAATATGGCTTCTCCCCTGTGTGAATTCTTGAGTGGATTCGAAGCAGATCAGTGGTTGAAAATCGCTTATTACAATCAGAACAGCAAAATGGCTTCTCTCTAGTATGATGTCTGTTGTAAGAACAATGATTGCCACAGTCAGAAGAGCAACACAACTTCTCTCGAGTGTGAAATCTTGTATGCGTCTGGAGATGGCCTACTTGTGAAAATTGTTTGCCACAGTCAGAACAGCGATAAGGCTTCTCTCGAGTGTGAATTCTTATGTGTGCATGAAGATGACTTCGTTGTGAGAACTGTTTGCCACACTGTGAACAGCAATATGGCTTCTCTCCAGTGTGAATCCTTCTGTGGATTTTAAGGTCGCTATTTTTGGAGAACTGTTTTCCACAGTCAGAACAGCTATACGGCTTCTCATTAGTGTGAATTCTTCTGTGTGTGTAGAGGTGGCTTACTTGTGAGAAGTGTTTGCCACATTGGGAACAGCAATATGGCTTCTCTCCAGTGTGAACTCTTTTATGGGTATGAAGATGGCTAATTTGAGAGAAACGTTTTCCACATTCAGGACAGCAATATGGCTTTTCTCCAGTGTGAACTCTTTCATGGGTATGAAGATGGGTTTTGTTGGAGAAATGTTTTCCACATTCAGAACAGAAATATGGTTTCTGATTCATATCACTCCACTTCTCTGTGCATTTAGAAGACATCTCCCCATCTAAGCCGATATACAAACCTATTGAAGTTGTATTTTCTTGTGGTTGAGTGTTGATTGGATTTGTTCTTGCTAGCTTCATAACAGTCTGAGAATTGTCCTGTAAAGTGGCCGGGGTCAAACATTCTGATCCAGATGTCAGTATCTTCATATTTTCATTTGGTTGTATCTGCTGAGGTGGGTACTGAAGAAATGAAGACATGGAAAGATTGGCACTCTCTTGATTAACTGCAGAAATACAAAAATACCCAATTTTATGTATATATAAGAATTTTAGAAAGACATCTCACAAGAAGCAATTCATTAGTGCAGAATGCTTTATTATGGTTCATCTAAACCCAGCTCTTAACAAACCAACCTGGTACATTCATTGTTTTGGTGACAGATTTACTTTTTACCCAGGAATACATTCAGTTGAGTAGTACTGAAACACTGACTCAATGAGGCCGAAAAAGACAAAAGATGAACATGTCAGTGAAACATATTCAATAAGTGGCTGTACAATGGGTGGTATGTAGATGTAGTGGTTAGTACGCCTGTACAGAGCTCTTGGGTGGATTCCTGGCCCAGTCACTACCTATGGGGAGCTCTCCTCACATATGCCTGGGTCTTCTCCTGATATTTCAAAGATGTGGAGTTTATATTAACTGCTGCCACATAAGTGTGGGTTTGTAATGTGAGTGAATGTGACAGATTCATTCAAGGCATACTCACACATGCAGGCCTGCTTCCTGTCTTGCGCCTGATGCTGTTGTGAAAGGGGACAGAACCTAACACCAAACTGGAAGTGGATTAATCAGATTCCATAACAAATCAAATGATGGCACATGTAATCCCTCTCTCCAGATGTCTATACTGGCTTCCTGTAGTGGCACATATTAAGTTCAAATCCTTGAAGCTTGCCTACATAGTCAGTTGGTCAGCCCCTATGTTAATGGAGACATCAGCTCCAATGCTCCTTGACCACAGGTTTGCTGTTTAATGGTGTCTGGTGATGCCACCTCTGCGTGGTATCAAATCTCAGTCCATACTCCTTTCATGTGCAGCTCATGAGTGGTGGAATATGCTACCCACCTCCATTAGAGATTCTGAGCCTCTCAACGTGTTTAACTCTGTCAGGGCTGATGTCGACAATTGTCAAAATTTAGGAGTAGAGGACAGTAGTCAGCTGTAAACTGCAACAAAACTCGCCCTTACATTTTAGTTCGACTCTCTTTGCTAGAAGGAAAGTGGCATAGCTTTGTTGATTTAACCTTGATTCCCTACGCATGCATGAGTAGCGAAGAGAAAACAACCTCTAAAATGGCACCGACAACTGGCGAGACACCAAAGCAAAATACTCCATACTCCGTTTTACGTAATTTCACTGAATGGGACTCTGACTTGTCGGAATCCAAGTTTGATGCAAGTGATCTGGAGATGGATATCAAAAACAAAAGTGAGGTGCCAGCATCATCTGATCGGTCCCCAGCTGATTGTAGTGCTGAATACTTTTGTGAAGCTGATGCGCCTACACAAATGTTTGCCTGGTAGAACCACCTTCTAAGATGTCAAGAGCTACAAACCATATCGCATCACATTGCAACCACCACCGCCACCCACCTGCTGTGCTAAGACAGCCAGGCAGCTGGCCCACTGTGCATTCCTGCTGACCACTGAGGTGCCCCCACACAGCCAATGCCACCAAAGAGATGCTGAACATGCACCAACAGAAGACATAGCAACAGACGTTTTATGTTGACGTATGTGTGAAACCATTGCTTTGGGTGCTTTTCAGAAAACTGAGTTTTTTGGAAAAAATATTTAGGCCTCAAAGACTTAAGAAGCATTTGAAGACCCTTTTGTTGGTTGAATTTCTGTCTAATTGATATATGCTGTTAGCTTTTGTAACCTTTTTTGTTCAGAGCTCTTCACTTGTGATGATCAATTTTGTACCTTTGTCATGTAACACTTGCTCACAAACAGTCCTCCAGATTTGAGGTTTTAATTGAGTATGTTGAGTACATCGCTTTAGATAAAAGTGACAGCTAAGCAAATAAATGTACATCTAAAATTATACTCAAGAACAGAAATAGCACTATTCAGGGATAGACTGAATTTCTGATAAGAGTGAAGAGCTGTTTTAGTTTTTTTCCTTTGTCTTTCTGCTTTTCCTTTGTTTTCCCTGTATGGATTTTAAAGTAAATAGTTGTTTCTGTATATTTGTTGGATTGAGTAGCATTCCATTGTTATGCTCTGCATTTTGAAAATAAAAGGTTAAAAAAAAAAAAGTTGTAAAAAGCTTTACCACACCCTGACACTTGAGAACCCCACATTTCAGAAAACTGTAGGGGTGAGTGTTTGATTTTTTACTGTATCTGTTTGACTTGTTAGTTTTATTTCTGTCATGAATAAAGCCATTCAGGGAGCGATATTTCTTGTTTTAGATCAGCAGTGATAATGGAACTAAGAAATGCGTGAATCGTGGCAAACCCTGTCTTACTCGAGAAAGCTTCAATTTACACCAATGCTAGAAATGAAACTCCAAGTTGTATAAAGAGGTAAAGGTGCTGGCAGAATAAGTCTGTGGTGGCAGTCTTTCAGCTCTGACTGAGGAGACAATGGATCACAGCAGTGAGGAACAACCTCCTCTGGGTCCACTTAATATTCTTGTACTGCAGTCAGTGTTACACCTTTTCAGGAAAGAACATTAAATTAGAAGATTATGAAGAGATAAGGGCGGCACGGTGGCGCAGTGGTAGTGCTGCTGCCTAGCAGTTAGGAGACCCGGGTTCGCTTCCCGGGTCCTCCCTGCGTGGAGTTTGCATGTTCTCCCCGTGTCTGCGTGGGTTTCCTCCGGGCGCTCGGGTTTCCTCCCACAATCCAAAGACATGCAGGTTAGGAGGATTGGCGATTCTAAATTGGCCCTGGTGTGTGTCCTGCAGTGGGTTGGCACCCTGCCCAGGATTGGTTCCTGCAGACCCCCGTGACCCTGTATTCGGATTCAGCGGGTTAGAAAATGGATGGATGAAGAGATAAACTACCTGCTCATTTCAAAATGTGTGATGATTTTATTAGGTTTATGTTATTTCATTTTTGCTTTGCGCCCTCTCCCACCATAACCTACCATCTATGAAGGAGGAGCAAAAGCTTTAGATTTGTCAAAAATTTCGATCTCCAGCTTTCAACGGATCTCGATGTTTTAGGGTCTCCTGATACTGAAAACAATGATATCTCGATAATGGGTATCTGTGTGTGTGTCACAGTTTCTTGAGGGCAGTCTAGAGCTAAAACGGCTGGAACATGAAAAATACCAAACTCGACACTTAAGCCTGTTATAAGATAACGATGTGCCGATTAGTTTTTGAGCCAAATTGTGCAAGAGAAAGAGGCACTCTAGAGGAACCTTCAAATAACGTAATTCTGTAATTAATTGTGAATTCTTCTCATCAATTGCAATCGTAATGGCCTATTTTATGATCAGAAATATCATCACCAGAGTGGTAAATAATTATTGAAATGTCAGAGAATAGTTTGGGTAACTTGGTTCCGAGGGCACAAAGCCTACAGACAGACATGTCCACATTTTTTGATTCTCACACCTACCTTCTTCTGCCCGACTTGAACAGGATGCTTCCTCAGGCCTCTTCAGGTAAGACTCCAAAGATTCAGACTTCACATGGACAGAATAAATGTCTAGGGAATGGTGCCCTCTCAGTGTGACGCCTAACCCAGGCACATCTTCATGTGGACACAGATATGGATACATCGGCTCTGATTTAATATCGTCTTCCTTGACTCCATTTACAATTTCACTTTTGTGTAAATCAGAGTTATGAAATGTGGGCTCAGAGTCTTCTTTAACACTTACTGCCCCTGAATTAAAATCTTCTTCTTTAAAACCAGAGTGCTCAGATTCCCATTCACAAACCTCCTTCTTAATGCCAAGACTCACCAGCTGATGGTCAACCGATCGCCATTCCCAGTCTTCTTCCTTAATATCCACACTTTCTTTATCCAAGACATTCATGAAGAAGAGGTTCTTATGTAGTGAGGGATTTTCCCCTTCCCCGTCAATACTCCCTCTAACCACCTCTTCATATCGATAAGCTCTCTGAAGTGCCTCCTGCACAGTTGGCCACATCTCCTCCATCTTGTACATCTGGTACTAGGAAGTGCAGACTCACTTTTTTTCTCTGTAGACAAAGCAGAATAGAATGTACTCAGGACTAAAAACCACTGAACACACTACAGGCAGCCCTTTTAATCCGTCTCCACAGCTCACTGTCAAGCTACAATTCTCAAAAATTCTCAGCATTGACTAAAACAGCATAAAGCAGTCATGGTATGGCGCTACAAGCCAACGTGGTGTGAAGTTTACACACAACCGATCTGGACTTTTACTTTACCAATTGTGACTTCTATACAGCTCAGTATCCTGCTCGGCCATTTAATGGCTTCTGTACACTCTGTTTGGTACTTTCTCATAATTTATAAAAATATTAAACATTTGAGGAGCACAACGAAATGTTTATTGTTTGTGCCTCAGCAGCGCCTGCACTATGTACATCATAATCTGTTGCCCAGAAACTGCTTTGGTCGACGCGACATTTTTTAAACAATGGAGACCTACAAATACTCCAACTCAAAGCGAATGTACGATTATATTGTTTTATATTATTTTCGCATTGACATTCTGTCTTAACGTCTGACGACCGACACAGTCCAACAATAGCACGAACAACAACAACGATGGTAAAGCCAATAATAATCCTCAAACTGTGGATTTGAAGAGACAGACATGGCGAAATAAAATTAAACATCTAAAAGGCAACAGTATGCACTTGAGTAAACTGCTAAAAACTGATTTAACCCAAACTATGATCATCTCCCAAATGGACGTACATCAAAACTTGTGTTAAACCGCAGCCGATATCGTCCTCTGTTGCTCACCACTATTTTGTGAGATTCGCTTTGTGCACGCTAAAGGAGCTGGGCATTTTCTTGGATATGTAAATTGCTTTATTTGCATACACGAGCATACGGTAAATAGGAATTATGGGTAAAGATTCCAATTTAAAGATAATCATTTTATTGTATTCTCAGTTTGTTGCCATCGTCAAAAGGCACACGTTTAGCTGGTAGTTAAAATAGATAACTATTGAAACTCAACCATAGTTTTAGCAAAAACGTGTGTATTTTTAAAGTTAATTTAGAGAAACGTTAAAAGCAACTAATACTAATACAGCCCGATTCTTACTTATTTTCTGAAATAGCACCCCTCAAGAGCGCATTTGTCTGAGACAGTCTTGTAAACTGACGTTGCTATAACATTCTCAAATGGTGAACTCGAGGTCCTAAATACTTTGCTGTCTCCAGGTCTGCCAGTGATGATTCCTCTCAAAGCAAAGGGGGTGCGTTGGCACCATTTACAATTTCGCCTGGGGAGGGAAAAAAATCTTAGAACGGGCTCTGCAGATAAATGTTCTTCACGCTATTAAAATGGTTTAAGCTCACGGGTTTACTTCTCAAACCTCCGCTCTGCAAGTCTCATATTGTATAAAGAACAGAGCTATACTGTTTACTCATTAGTTGTTATTATTATTATTATTTAAATATGTTTAACTTACATCGCCATTAAATATATTTATACACTGCACTCAGGATATTTGTGGTCCGAAAAGAGTAGCAATTTCCTCTAATTTCAATGCTGAACCATCATGTTAATGGTTTGAACTAGCATCGAATCGGATTTAATCCTCCAAACACAATAAAGCATATTACACTTAAAAGTCTCGTAACTGTTTTTATGAAAAATACCCGCATTGGACGATCCACCGAGTGTTTGTCTGTCATTGGCTCCCTAGGAAAATGAAGAGGTGCGGGCTGCGTACCAGGACGAATTAAAAATAAAACCGGGACTTGATATAAAGCGTAAAAAGTCAGGCGAGCCCTGGACAGAAAGAAAACTGGGCATCGGCATGCATGCTCTGCCGGGCAGATCTGGTAAAAAAAACGAGACCCCTGAGCAAGACATACTCTGTCTCCACGCCGTTGTGCACACTTTAACCGACACATGTACACCGCTACTCAGTCTATATGTAAGCAGACCTCATAGGACAGGAGGAGCCTTCACGCATCCCCCTAGTGACTGCGATTTCTGTCTGTGACTGCAGCCGAACTGTCATGTCATTTCTTTTCGCATTGTGTTTTTTTTCTGATACAAATATTTTAATAAAAAACACACCTTTTCTCTTTCTGTGACGTGCTTCTCCAAATGCACCCTACGAATCGACCAACGCAACACCATCACCCACTCGAGTGGTCGCTGAGTCGAAACGTGACGTGTGATGTGAAACTGACAGGCACCTGAAAAGGACAACATCCGGTCGCGAACGCAACGAAACGTTTCAAAATAAAAGTACCGCTAACGTCGCCCACCAAATTAACAAAAATATTTTAAAAGCGCTGATTTTCTTTCTTTCTTTCTTTCTTTCTTTCTTTCTTTCTTTCTTTCTTTCTTTCGGTAGCTTTTTGAGACTGCACAGATAGCACACTTTACTAAAGAAAGCTCAATCAAGTGAAATGTTTGTAGATTCTAGAGTAGCCGTTTCCTGAATCTCAAACTATGTACAGAATTGAAATGCATTTTAAAACTGAAATTTTGAAAAGCTTAATAATAATATAATAACGTCATAAATCATAGTCAACAAAATGTCTAATGGCCAAAGGTATCAGACATAAATAATGTGCATCACTGAGTCAGCAGCACTGACCTTACTATGGGTGTTTTGTACTCAAGCATAGGTGCAAACATCACTTTTCCAATTTGAATAACTCAAAAAGTAAGCAGTGAAGCAGCATAAGGTTAGATTTGAAACTACATTCATGTCAGACATTTAAGATGTAAATCACTGTATCAACAACATTAACAACAACATGTCTGCTCTCCTCATAGGCAGAAGTTAAAGCATAGAACTTTTACATCTGAATTTTTTTATTATTATTATTTTTATTAATTTTATTGCATTCCATACAAATCAATCAAGTTTTTACAAAAAGAAAAATTGAGTTAAGGACAAATCGATCCCCACCCCTGGTACATCTGAATATTTTAAATTGTGGCAGCATAAAGCTATGGTTAAGATGTACTTTGCTGCATCACCAACACTAACCCCAACATGCTCCTTCTTCTGCATTATTCTGATCAGAATATATTTAATAGGAACTGGAGTCCAGCATTTAAGATTGATGGACATCACTGTGTCAGCAACAGTAACTCAAACATATTCCATCTTAACGATAGGAACAACTAAGATAGACTGTCTCCTCCTTTAAATATCTTCAATGCTAATAATTGGTCAGCATTGGACAGGGTGGGCTGTAGTACAATACAATACAATACAATTTGTTTTTGTATAGCCCAAAATCACACAAGGACTGCCGCAATGGGCTTTAACAGGCCCTGCCTTTTGACAGCCCCCCAGCCTTGACTCTCTAAGAAGACCAGGAAAAACTCCCAAAAAACCTTGTAGGGAAAAATGGAAGAAACCTCAGGAAAGGCAGTTCAAAGAGAGACCCCTTTTCAGGTATGTTGGGCGTGCAGTGGGTGTCAAAAAGGGGGTTGATAAAATACAGTACAATACACAGAACAGAACAAATCCTCAATACAGTATAAAAATAAAAATTTTAGAAGTACGTAGCAGAGTCTAGAGTAGTCTAGAGACCCCTCTTCTAATAGGATCTGCAGTGAGACATTTAATATTAAAGATGCTGTACATAACATTAAATAAAATGTACACAGGCTGCAGCGTGTACACTCGGGGGACATTTTAAGGCTCTGGCGGTGATACTAATTCTCTTACGCTCCAAGGGTGATGGTGTGTGATGACACCCTCTTAATTTCTCCCTCTGCAAACCGGAAAATTGACAGTTTTTTGGGTTTTTTTTTACCACCTGCATCACTTCCAGTGTCTGTCCGCCTGGGTCCGCCTTGTCTGCCAGTAACCATCAGTCAGAACCAGACTTGCATCTGAAGGGACGTTACCATTTATACTCTCAAATCACGTTTTGTTTATTTTTTGAAAATTCAGTTATATGGGGTTTGTCCACGGGAGTACTACCCCTTCTTATTGTGTTCTCTTGTTCTTACAAGGCATAAGGGTCACAGATTGGTGCTTCTCTAAACTGAATATCTCAAAAGCCAAGTCATCTATAGGTACACCTGTAATGGGCCAGATATTATAGATTGACATCACTGTTAATACCAGCTCACCACACTCCTTCTCTATAGAGGCACTGGCATTCATGTGACTGCAGCAGGAATTAAGCACATCTAAAATATTTTGTGTAACTTAATTTGTATTCTTAAAACTATAAATCATTCACCAACTTTTTTGCTTTAAATCAAAATAATATGGAACTTTTAGGAAGTCATTATTATTGTTATTATTAATAAAAGCTAACATAAGGATAACAAGCAGGATACAATAATATATCTAATGAGAATAACAATTAAGAAATGATCTTGATTCACCTATAAAGTAAAAAAAGGTGCAAAATATACATTTGGAACCAAGTTCTGTGTCCCAAACACAAGTTCCAGGTTCAAATAAAACAGGTTTATTAATCAGTGTACCTTGCAAAAAGGTTCTTATATGTTGGGTCTTCACCAATATTTTCTTCTCCCTGTCTTTCTCTCTCTCTTATTTCTCCACTTCTCCGAGATGAGTGTTTTCCAGCTGCTCCTCCGACTAACCTGGATGAGATTGTGCGGTTCCTTTTATCTTAGACGGAGGAGTACTTCCGGTGCTAGGACATGGCCCGACGGAAGCATTCTGCTCTGAAAGTAGGGATCGCAAACCCTCATGGCACCTTCTGGTAGCACCACCCAGAACCCAACAAGACTGCCCCATGGGACTACAGCTGCCAACATGCCCTTTCATGTGTCCATACAGATAGGACAGCCCAGGGATGCTGCCACCTAACGTATCGGGGAGCATGTCGCCCTGACCAGTTGTCTCTTCTGGTCCTTCTATCACAATGGCTTCCCAGAAGGGTATGGTTTCTTGCTCTGACCCTGCCGACGTGCCAGCCTACCCATTTCCATACTGGCATCTTCTGACTAAGGTACAGAACACCCTGTCTTTCTTCTTGAGCTTCCAATGGGCCGGCCTCCCATTCAGGTAGGTAATCTTGCCCCATCCTGGCATGGACGCCCACACAGGTGCTTGTTCTTCACAGTACATATGAGGAACTATCAGAGAATCTTCAAATTAACTCAAATTAAAGAACAAAATATGCACAAAACACCACTTAACGAAGATCAAATGGAATATAAATTACATATGCAAACATTTTTTAATGTTTTCAGTTACATTATATATTACATTATGTAGCTGCTCGAAATATTTCAGGGACAGATTAGCCATGTGTGATTTATATAAAGACATAGCAGTCACATGATGACTGTCATATTCAAAAAAGAAAATGTTATTATATTTAACATTAAAACAGGAAATCAGCATTTACATTTTTATATTGTTTGACAGGGGATGAGAGTTTGCAGTTAAAGCTATGAAATGCAAACTGATTAGG
Source organism: Polypterus senegalus (assembly GCF_016835505.1). NCBI lineage: Eukaryota > Metazoa > Chordata > Cladistia > Polypteriformes > Polypteridae > Polypterus > Polypterus senegalus. The sequence goes on from NC_053161.1 coordinate 155,474,975, forward strand.
TGGTTGTATAGCCAGTTAACAAATGTAACTCCTGAAAGCTCTAAATTTATGAGGAAAGAGTTAAAATTACAAAAAATAGAAGAAGCATAAACTAACAACAAACAGGGGAATGAAGGGAAAAATGCAAAAAAATAAATAAATATTCAAAACAAAAAACTGGGACAAACAAGTCAGAGGTTTTCTTTCTTTTTAATGTTCCTGCTTTATAGTTATTCCAGTGTATGTTTATTTTTATTTATTTATTTATTTATTTATTTATTTATTTACTTACTTACTTATCTACTGTGGTCACCAGGGGCCACTGAAGCTCCCCAAACACCTGACACAAAGGCTCAGACACAAGTTCCCAAACACAAAGGCTTTTTATCTGTGTGGAAAGCTTATGGGAAGAGTTTCCCACACCCCAACCCCAACAACAGTCACAGTCTCAAGTCACTGCACGGCAACACTCTCGTCTCCATGTCATCTCTTTTTCTCTTCCTCCTCTGCTCCTCACAACAAGCTTCATCCTCTTCCTCCTCCCGACTGTGGTTCCCAGAGTTCAGACAGGTAGCTCATTTTATGTAAGCACTTCTGGAAAAAGTTGGATCCCGATAAAGTAGGGCTCACCAAACCCCTCAACACTCCTTAGCGGCACCTAAAGAACCCAACAGGGCTGAGACCATGAACTCCATTTCCCAAGATGCCCTGTAGGAATCCATGGCAATGCCATACTCTGGGGGGCTGCCATCTAGAAACCGAGAGGAGACAAAGCCTTGTGCAAGCTGTCTCCCCCTGTCCTTCCAGGCTGTGTGCATCCCTGCTGGGTAAGGCTCTTGGCCGTCCCTCACACTGACTATTTATGCATTTATTTAAAGATCTTCGATACTAAGCCAAAATTCCCTAAACAAATAATTATCTATCTATCAATAAGGAGCAGGCCACAGAGTAGTAGGTAGACAGGCAGAAGCCAGTCAGAAACTAAGTAAATGTCAAATTAATAAAAAAAAAAGATTGAAAAATCGTAGTCAAAAACAAAGCAAAAAGCCCTGAATGTGAAGCAATATTTCACCACTTATACATTTTTGAAAAGTGTTTTTCCCTCTGAACTTTAAGTATAATAGCAGGCTAAGAGCAGATACTGTAGGTTCAAGAAGAGAAATGCTCTCTTTCTTGCATTTACCAGAATTTTAGTTATTTATTTATTGCATTTCTTTCTTCTGCATTTTTTAGAAAGTACTGGCATCTGCTGTGTGTGCAGGCAGGCAACGTTAGGCTTTCTTTTTTTTTTTTTTTGGGCACAAGACTCAAACTTGAGAACTGATGTCACAAGAAGGAAGGAACAAAATTATTTTTCATTATTTATTGTGCTTTTAATGGACACTATTTATAGAACACACTTTATATGAAGTACCCTATGAACCGAGTTTAGATTTTTGTCTTGTTTCATGGCACAATAAAATCATTTTTAGCAATACCATATTTATGTTTTGGATTCTCCCGATCCCCACCTGAGAGCCAAACACGTTTTCCCAGGCACTCCTGTGGGTGTTTAATGTGCGTCCTGTGAGCTGGGTGGCTGATCGCACCTTCAGAGAACGCAGATGTTCCTGGGAAAACATTGACTGACTACCTTCACATTGCTCCTTACCTTATTTGTGCTCTGTCGCGTGATAAACCTCTCGTGTGGCACTCCATATACTTAAAAGCATGTACAGCACCTGTCAGTATTGGAATTGATTGTTTTGCTTCTTTCTTTCTTTCTCTCACTCTCTGTCATCTCTGTTTTGTCCATTTAAACTTTTGAAAAACAGACAAATGTTCATTTGCAGTGTTTGAATAAAGTTCCTGTCTCCACTCTCCTGTGTTTCTGTGCAAATCTGGAACCCAAGTGTGACAGTCCTCATAATTGTTCAACCACATTAAGTTTGTATCAGGTTGGATTTCAGTTACTGCTTCACTCCTGCAGGTAATTTTAATTTCTTTGATTTATCTGGTTTGGCTGAGGGGTACAGACAAAGAGCTGCTGTCTGCTTCACAGTAACATGTAACAATAGAACCTGAAGTGAGGGGTGAGAGGGCAAAAGACTCCAACAGGTCAGGTCAGGTTGGGGAGCATGCACTGGCATAGTGCACTGCCACACCCGCTACACGACGAAATGGCTTGGGATCTTGGTTGGCAACCCCCCAAGCAGACACGCGGTCCAGTCCCACCCTCCAGAAATGACTCTCTATCTGCCACAGCCGGGTGTTACGTGGGTGTCCCCTTGGCCTGGTCCAGCCACTCGGGTCCCCAACAATGAGGATCCTTTGAACCGGATCACCCTCAGGGAATCACACCACATGGCCGTAGTGCTGTAACTGATGCTCTCTCACAATGCAGGTAATTTGCCTCATTCATTCGACATAAAGTCAAACCAGTGATACCCAAGGATTCTCCAAAGAGACACCATACTGAAGGAGTCCAGTCTTCATCTCAGGTCACTGGATAGCGTCCATGCTCTGCAACCATATAGCAAGACAGGAAGCACCAGGACTCTAAAGACTTGGACCTTCTTCCTTTTGCAAAGATATCAGGAGCGGCACACACCCCTTTTCAGCGACCTCATAACATCAAATGCTCTCCCAATCTGTCTACTGACTTAATAGGAAGAGTCACCAGACACATGAATGTCACTGCCAAGGTAAGTAAACCTCTCGACGAGGTCGACACTCTCTCTGCAGACAGACACACTGCTGTTGGCTGTGCCTAAGAGGTCATTAAAGGCCATTAAAGGCTGTAGTACAATACAATTTGTTTTTGTATAGCCCAAAATCACACAAGGACTGCCGCAATGGGCTTTAACAGGCCCTGCCTTTTGACAGCCCCCCAGCCTTGACTCTCTAAGAAGACTAGGAAAAATTCCCAAAAAACCTTCTAGGGAAAAATGGAAGAAACCTCAGGAAAGGCAGTTCAAAGAGAAACTCCTTTCCAGGTAGGTTGGGCGTGCAGTGGGTGTCAAAAAGAAGGTAGTCAATACAATACACAGAACAAATCCTCAATACAGTATAAAAATAAATATTTTAGAAGTACGTAGCAGAGTCTAGAGTAGTCTAGAGACATCTCCTCTAATAGGATCTGCAGTAAGACATTTAATATTAAAGATGCTGTACATAACATTAAATAAAATGTACACAGGCTGCAGCGTGTACACTTGGGGGACATTTTAAGGCTCTGGCGGTGATACTAATTCTCTTACGCTCCAAGGGTTGGCGCTGTGTGATGACACCTTCTTAAGGTCATTATCGCTAGCATCTTATAACCAGAAGATACTGAATTTAAAATAGAGTCCAGAAATGTGGAACCACAATAAAGTAAATACTGTGCTCTTGTATTCCTCTGGACAGGAACATATAATCTGTCATTTTTACTGTAGCCTACAGCAGGCACATTCTGAACTCTCTAATGTGTGCCCAGCTCCACAAGCACATCCCTTAAACCCTCTTATGATTCTCTTTGCCTCTCAGGACAATTACAAACCAAACACTGATGGAAAAATATTAATCTTTCATATTGCCTCAAAGCAAAAAAATACCCCTGGCGTGCAAAACTTGTCATATAATTACGAATCAGTGGTGGCTTTGATGGGTGTTTGTTGTTTACATCACTATGGTAACGACTCCGACGGGTCCCATCAGCCTGGGCACAAGTCGCTGGCAGTATTAGATGGGGTTCCATGATACAAATAAGCAGCTTTAGAGCCAGCTACAGTGCAGGGGAGCCTGGAAAAGTGGTAAGCTTACCAATTTCTTAGTACAGCAAAGAAGGACAGTATATCTGTAAGGAGTTCAGGACATATAGTCTTTGCTCCAGATTGTCCAGAATACTGGTAAAGGATTCAGAGTATTCCACACAACAGCTCAGAAAGAAATTATGGCTGATTTATTTGAGGATATATATATATAAAAAAAACCATACATGTGTTTGAATAGGTGTGCAGGGCCTACAATTAAGAAAGAATACAGAAAACTCATTGGTAAATTACACAAAAGTCCACTAGATGTCAGTATTACTCTCCAATTAGTCTAGGTACTGTACTAACTTGTCGCAGTATGAAATTTAAAGCAATAAAGTTTATCAACAAAAAGTATCCAAAACTTAAAGTATTACAGTAATGTAGTATCCTGAAAAATATTATAGAAATAAATATTACTGTATGTAAATAACACTGATGCAAACATTCTTAATACGTAAAAGCCAAAACGGTACACTTTAAACAACGTTACATCTTAACTGTATAACAAACAGGTAATGCAAGTTAAATACAAATGACCTTACTTCTGGGCATTAAACATACATTTTTCATTGATTCAGGATAATACGGACTCTTAACTATATTACAAATTACTATATACTTCTCTATTATACTATATGCATCTCTTTCTCTCAACTTACATCCCATAATATTATGTGCTGTCATGCTTACTGCACCCTGAAATGTGAGACGTGTGTCCCGATAGGTGCTTCTCTCTAACCCTTAAAATAATTAAAACTAGTCCGGTAGCAGCAAGCGGTCCTTCTGAGGATAAAGAGAAAATAAATAAATTTAATAAATAAATAATCGGCCATCAAAGTCAGTCAGTTTGAAAACTCCTTCATACACTTCATGGTATGGCTTACATTTTTGGACAGGTCACCTGCCATTTGAAAAACTTGATAACAGACTACATGACCACGTAATTAATATGCATTGAATGAAATTTAATACCAAAAATTAAACATCAAATTAACCTGTCAGTCAAACAGTAAAAAATATTCTAGCCTGTAGTGGGCGCTGTTGAGCACCCAACGAACAAAAAAAAATGCAAGCCATCCATCCATCCATTATCCAACCCGCTATATCCTCTAACTACAGGATTACGGGGTCTGGCCAAAGTTTATAAAAAGGAATTATTTAAACACACAAAGAATAACAGAATGGTACATTAATGATACATTACTTACATCAACAATAACTGAAACAGTGCCATATTGGTAGCGCTGCTGCCTCGCAGTTAGGAGACCCGGGTTTGCTTCCTGGGTCCTCCCTGCATAGAGTTTGCATGTTCTCCCCGTGTCTGCGTGGGTTTCCTCCCACAGTCCAAAGACATGCCGGTTACAACAACAACAACAACATTTATTTCTATAGCACATTTTCATACAAACTGTAGCTCAAAGTGCTTTACATATTAAAGAATAGAAAAATGAAAGACACAATTATAAAACAAAATAAATCAACATTAACATCGAATAAGAGTAAGGTTCAATGGCCAAGGGGACAGAAAAACAAAAACTCCAGACGGCTGGAGAAAAAATAAAATCTGTAGGGATTCCAGACCATGAGACCGCCCAGTCCCCTCTGGGCATTCTACCTAACATAAATGAAACAGTCCTCTTTGTATTTAGGGTTCTCATGGAAGGGCTTGATGATGATGGTCACGTAGACTTCTGATTTTTAATCCGTCCATCATTGTTGGAGCATCATGAAGCTTTGAGTAGGTGCCTGCGCCACCACCACAAAGAAACCGGAAAAAGAAACAGAAAAGAGAGTAGGGGTCAGTACCGATTTTAGAGCCACCATGAATAGTTATTATGAATTGAACATATAGAGTATCAGGATTAAGTTAAATTAAGATTAAAATGAAGTTATAAAAAGGCCATGTTAAAGTAATGTGTTTTCAGCAGTTTTTTAAAGTGCTCTACTGTATCAGCCTGGCAAATTCCTATTGGCAGGCTATTCCAGATTTTAGGTGCATAACAGCAGAAGGCCGCCTCACCACTTCTTTTAAGTTTTGTTCTTGGAATTCTAAGGAGACACTCATTTGAGGATCTGAGGTTACGATTTGGAATATAAGGTGTCAGACATTCCGATATATAAGATGGGCCGAGATTATTTAAGGCTTTATAAACCATAAGCAGAATTTTAAAGTCAATCTTGAATGACACAGGCAACCAGTGTAGTGACATTAAAACTGGAGAAATGTGTTCGGATTTTCTTTTCCTAGTTAGGATTCTAGCAGCTGCATTCTGCACTCGTTGCAAACGATTTATATCTTTTTTGGGTAGTCCTGAGAGGAGTGCGTTACAGTAATCTAGTCGACTGAAAACAAACGAGTGAACTAATTTCTCAGCATCTTTCAGTGATATAAGAGGTCTAACTTTACTTATGTTTCTTAAGTGAAAAAATGCTGTCCTAGTGATCTGATTAATATGTGATTTAAAGTTCAGATTACAGTCAACAATCACCCCTAAGCTTTTTACTTCCGTCTTGACTTTTAATCCTAATGTATCCAGTTTATTTCTAATAGCCTCATTGTATCCATTATTGCTGATCACTAAAATTTCAGTTTTCTCTTTATTTAACTTGAGAAAATTACTATTCATCCATTCTGAGATACAAGTCAGACATTGTGTTAGTGAATCAATAGAATCGGGGTCATCAGGTGCTATTGATAAGTACAGCTGTGTGTCATCAGCATAGCTGTGGTAGCTCACGTTGTGCCCTGAGATAATCTGACCTAACGGAAGCATGTAGATTGAGAAGAGCAGCGGACCCAGGATAGAGCCTTGTGGAACACCATATTGGATATCATGTGTCTTCGAGTTGTAATTCCCACAACTAACAAAGAATTTTCTCCCTGTCAGGTAGGATTCAAACCAATTTAAGACCCTGCCAGAGAGGCCCACCCATTGACTAAGGCGATTTCTAAGAATATTATGATCAATGGTGTCAAATGCAGCACTCAGAAATAAGAGGATGAGAACAGATCTGTGGCCTCTGTCTGCATTTACCCGCAAGTCATTTACTACTTTAACGAGTGCAGTTTCTGTGCTGTGATTTGTTCTAAAACCCGACTGAAATTTATAAAGAATAGCATGTTTATTTAGGTGGTCATTTAGCTGCATAATGACTGCCTTCTTCAGAACTTTACTTAAGAAAGGCAGGTTAGAGATGGGTCTAAAGGTTAGGTGCATTGGCGGTCCTAAATTGTCCCTAGTGTGTGCTTGGTGTGTGTGTGCCCTGCGGTGGGCTGGCGCCCTGCCCGGGGTTTGTTTCCTGCCTTGTGCCCTGTGTTAACCCCTGTGACCCTGTAGTTAGAATATAGCGGGTTGGATAATTGATGGACAAAAATTCTAAAGCCCCCTTGCTTGTATCAGCCTGTATGGGATATGCATTAGAGTGAGAAAATATTGCTTTTTACAGTTTGTTAAATAAGATTAATTTGTGAGAACATTTTAGGATTATTTAGATAAGATGCAGCTTTTAAGAGAATAAAACTGTAAACAATGCTGTACTGTAAAGAGCATTATTATTATTAATATTTTTAATTGTGTGTATTTAAACAAGCGTTTGACAGACATTTGCCTTCTGGGACAGAACATTTGGTCAGCAAGCACACAGCAATCATTCAGTGACAGTAATATGAACAACTTGGGGTTCATGCAAATAAACGGAAGTATTGGGAGATGTGCAAATGTAAAAGCAAGTTACTAAATGTACTAGTTAGATTGTGTAAAATTTCAGTTCCGATAAACTAACCCGCTGCGGTGGGTTGGCACCCTGCCCAGGATTGGTTCCTGCCTTGTGCCCTGTGTTGGCTGGGATTGGCTCCAGCGGACCCCCGTGACCCTGTATTCGGATTCAACGGGTTAGAAAATGGATGGATGGATGGATAAACTAACCAGTGTGTATGGTTGTAAGAACATATGAGGCAGGTGCTTGGGACCTTCCATGTTATTGTATTTAGCTACATGTGGCATCAAAAGACCATTAAAAGTTCCCATTTGACAAACGCTAATGCAACTATTGCTAAATCTTGCATGTTCATCCAACAATGCATTTTTTAAAGGAAAAGATTTGGAGGCATTTTCAGAGACATCACAAGAAGAAAAGACAGAGAGACATTAGAAACATCAACACAGACCCTCCGATGACATCACAAACAACCTAACTTTCACAAGCATCCAGTGGCGTAGCTAGGTACGGGAGGAGGGGGCGGTACGTCCCGGGCGGCTCATTTTTGGGGGCGGCATTATTGGCCAAAAGGCTCAGTACAATTCGTGTGTAAGCAGCAGGGTTCGGAAAAATATCATTCATGTATGAAAAAAGTCAAATTCTCTGATTTTTTAACCACAAATGCTTGAAAAATAATGTTCAGACTGTCCATCTGCATCAGACACAGCAGTTGAAATGTATGCGGCAATGACAAAAATAAACATAAACATTACACCGATAATAACTTCTAGGAAGATAAACAACTAATTTACAATTTATAATTTCATTTCGTTATTAATCCGAATGCGTTCTTGCTCTGCGCAGAAAACATCCCCACCTATCACTTGTACCCTACTTTGGTTCTGGTTTTCGTAGCGTAATTATATTAAACTAATAATTAGAACACGGCTTATCAGTGCGTCTATACTATATTCTTGTCTAGGTGATGCTTATAAATGTATATAAAAATTATTGCTGTTTCTTTATATATGAATAAATCTATGCAAAATGTATCTTATTTTTTCTCTATACGTCATTTTAATTTTCTATTTAAATAGTTTAACATATTCAGATATGTTGGAGGGCGGCAAATTGAAGCACCGCCCAGCCCCGCGCGGCACGAACTCGAGCTATGCCACTGCAGGCATCATGGTCTGCTGAAGAAGACACAGACTGTAATGATCATCAGTTATGTGGCCATCTAAAAGAGCCATCTGCTGTATGGACTTTGATTAGAGTCACGCAGGGTGTATTTTCTTCATCCATTTTATCTAACATGTGGCATATGCCATTTATATGAAAATCATCATAAGTTTAGACGGAAATAAAGTTTGAGTATAATCTCACTGAAACTGTCTTGTTGTTAAACCCGCGCAGTTCGCTTCGACCCGAGTTCGGAGAAATCACAGAAATGTATACTTCGCCAAACTCCTCGAAATGGATTGAATTCAACGAAGAAGGGGCAACTAGTTAAACTAAACTAATTATGAAAGGATTGTAATGGTGTGGTGGTCTTTTAAGTGTAAGGGGAAAGTATGCCAGCTATGCAGGATCGATAAGGGTTGCCAAAAATGTGATCAGAGCCATGATGCTGCTGTGCTAACCACTGCATCACACAACAAAAGACTAAACGAATACCAAAAACAAAGCTAAACTAGCAATAAGTTGATCAAATACAGATCATGGAGCTTACCTGAACTTGTGTTCCACTGCTGGAGTGCATACTGGCTGTGCCACGAAGCGGCAGTTTGGGAATGACTCGTATTATTGCTCCGTACGCAGCAGCAGCGTCTTTTTGTTTCACATGTAGCCTATCTGTGCAGATGCTTCCCACTTAAAAGAAACACCTTGTAAATAGTCACTTTGTTTGTTTGTTTTTATTGTTTCTCAGCGTGTCCTTTGTTTTCTGATGAGGGGAAGGGGAGGACTACTTTAAGACTCGTTTTGGAAATGTCAGCTGCGCACGTCGCTAATTGGCGTGCACAGAGCATTACGTTCAGCGCAATACATACGCTGGCAGTACTCGATCTATCTATTTATCTATCTATCTATCTATTATATAGTGCCCTATCTATCTATCTATCTATCTATCTATCTATCTATCTATCTATCTATCTATCTATCTATCTATCTATCTATCTATCTATCTATCTATCATATAGTGCCCTATCTATCTATCTATCTATCTATCTATCTATCTATCTATCTATCTATCTATCTATCTATCTATCATATAGTGCCCTATCTATCTATCTATCTATCTATCTATCTATCTATCTATCTATTAAACTAATGCATGAAATTTCAAAAGGTAATTCCTCCACTTTTGATTCGTGACCCAGCAAACTGCGAAATCGGCAAATGAGTAACAGAAAGTTTCAGGGAAAATTCAGCGGCATGACCTAGAAAGCTAGGGAAGGCACGCTGGCCTTGCAAAGCATCATGGGGCGCGTGGCCTCTAGAACAATCTTTGAGAGTGAAAACCCCATTAATGGGGTGGCCCCATTAATGATAAGGACACCCTGATTGAAGTGAGAAGTAGAGAGAAACATAGACATTTGAGAGATTCCTTATCCACTTCATGTTATTCCTGAAAATCTTCCTTTAAAGTCAATGGCACAGGAATATTATTTTCCAGGGATTCATTTATTAAAGTAGGGGAATTGTAATCTTTAATGGTGGTTCATTTACCTTGGCAACTGGGGCATCTTATATGACTGCCCAAATCCTCAAAATCTGAAATACAGTTTAGTCAAATATTTAATCCAATAAATATAAATGTGTATAATTGGGTAGTCTGATTATTAAATATAGTGACACCTTGATTCAGAGGCTCACAATCTTCAAATTATTTTTATTGCTAACTATAAAGCAAGGCACATTACAAATCTAAACTAAATTGAACAAGTTTGTTCAGTCTGTTCTGTGCGTGTTTGTTATGTTGAACTAACGCACGAGGGGCTTTGCTCACCCACCCCGAGCCCCCGAGCCCTCCATTCACCAAACAACCAGTCTTTTAATTCTCACAGATACGCCTCTTCATTGAGAAGAAACTCTACTTCTCTCTGATGGCAACACAAATTAGACGATCTACAAGTCTCTCCGACTTAAGTTTAAATCTGAACAATACATTTGATCTCTTTTCGCTGTTCCGTTATTTCACCGAGTAATATGTGTAAGAGCCAACCTTAGAAAGTTAAAGTTTTGAGTTAAACTCATATTAATGTTTGCTTAATTTGAATAGAATATAAAATTCTTTCATAGTCATAGACAATGGTATAGTCTTTTCCCCCTATAAGTTAGTCAGAGATGGAGCCTTCTTACTATAACTGAGTAACAGTGTGATAATAAGCTCAGTTGTGTTTAGAACAGGTCCCAGTACAGAGCGACTTGAAAGACCCATTTTTTACTCAGAGATGGGATAAGCCTACAGTTTTCTGACCATTTTGAAATGGATCAGAAATGCTAAGTAAATAGTGACGATTTGAGATGTAACAAGATTAAGCTTAGAATTTAACTTTTCTTAACATTAATTTTTCCTTTTTTGCTATTTTCATTTTCTTTTTTGTGTGAACTGTTTTACTTTGAAACTTAACTAAACTTTTAAAAACGAAGATATTTTGTCTGTGGAATCATTTTGGCGCGTCAGGCTTTTGTTGAATCCCATTTTTTTAGTTAGAGCTGCTGGACTTTGGTAAATTTGGAAAAACACAGCTACAATATGTTTGCGCTAATGCGATCTTTGCTATCCTTTTTTTGAGACTTTCGAATTCTTGTACTTCCATTATCTCTAACCTGCTCTGCATTTGTATCGCGCCAACGTTGTGTATTCTTTATGACGTTCTACTTTGTCATTTACTCTTTGTCTTTTATTTCCGGCCCTGGGCCTGGTTAAAAGTCTCGTCTCGTGGGACTTGAAAGTATCTCTCTGGAAAAGTCTGATCTCATCCCAGGATTTTTTTTATTATAATACAGAGATTATAACTGCGATTTCAACAAGTGCAAGCATATTTTACACACACACAAATTAAATATATATTTAACTGGATGATCATTTCCTGTACCATATAAAAATAAGTTAGTACACTTAATATTTTACAAAATATTTGCTGAAAATATTGCAAAGACCTGAATAACTGAGTGCAGTAATTGATGTTCAGTCCTACCCAATATGCCTTTGTTGATTAGTAAATATATTTCTGCTTCTGCATCACTTTATGTTATATAAACAAATCTGTCGAGACTTTGCAATTTAAGAACATTAATTAAGTTATATAAGTTATGATTGTCATGGGCAGAATGCCAAGGAACTGCCAAGGTTTGGAGGACATAGAGGTTGAGGACCAGAGAGTCGCCGTCTTACGCTTTGTAGATGATGCTGTTCTTTTGGCCTCATCAGTCTGTGATCAGCAGTGCCACTTGAACAGTTCACTCCGGAGTGTGATATAATTGAGATAAGCACTAACACCTCCTTATCTGAGGTAAAAAGGGTGGCACATTCTCTGCAGGCATGTCCGGCTATTGGTATTTTGTTGCCTAATCCAAGGAGTCTTGAAGGCAATTGCATTGCAAGTTATTGCATAATGAAGAGCAGTGGAATGTGGGTCCCGATTTGGGGTTTTGTACAAGTCACCTACACATGTCAAATTGGGAACGTGAGGTCTTGGAGATCCACAAGAGTCGTAAATGGATGTCAGATCAAACAGTGTAGGGGGAAGAGGGGGGGCACTTTTGAGTTTTATGTGGATTGTATTTGGAGGTCAGATCGAAGAGTAGGGGGAGGTGTTGGGGGCACACCAAAGATGACCCGAGGCCACCTTCTTTTGACACCAACAGTTAACATCTGTTATAGCTGACAAAATGCTCACCCCCGAAAACTTTGCTTCCCTAGGAGACTGTCTTGTTCACCTATATGATAGAGCCAGACATCCCTGCAGGTGCTACAGAGTCTTCTTCACGAGGATAGAGGTGATCATGAAAAGAACAGTTGGTTAATCTGTCTGTTGAAACCACCATCTTCTTTCTTGGCATCCCTCCAGTCCTCCTTCCATGAGATGTCATGTGCTCTCATATGCCTCACTCCGATCACTTGGGGTCAGAGGAGCCATCTACACTCACTTTGGCCAACTCTGTGAGCTCATTCAAGCCTGAATTCCATGAGGTGGTATCTCTGCAGCCTGAGGCTGACTTAGTCGACAGTCATCATTGGTTGAGTCAGATAGCCCTCCTACAACCTTAACCACAGTGTAATCGGGCGGAGGTGTAGAGGTCTGCAGCTAGACTCTGTTGGCACCCATTGGAGTCAACTCCTCCATACCAGGGTGGAGGCTCCGGGCTGCAGAGATATATAGTGGGATTCAGGCCACGATCCTTAAGGTGGCTCCCTGGCAGCCACACACCCAGGCCATTGGACTTTAGCAGCTCAGATTACAGTGTTGGGTAAGGCACTTTTAACAGTAATACATTAAATATTATTACTTAAAAACAATAATACAAGGTATTCAGAAATATTTTTTTTATTAAATCGTGAATTTATATTACATATTATACTACTTTTATTTCTTCACAAATAAGTTATGAAACTTCCAACATTTTCTGTAAACATATCTTTTAAAATATTACAGTACATTTGTGAACATGTCTGGAACTGAATGTACACTCAAATATGAGCACGCAAGAGCAGTTATGGCCACATTCAATATCATCACAACAAGACTGTATATAAATGAAAGCTATTGGGCTTACATTAAATATGCACTGTTGAGCTCTGGCACAGAAAGTTGTCCTCATTTTTCTGTATTAAACAAAACTGACCCTGTTATAATAGCACATTATTGTAAAAAATGTACTTTTAATTTCAAATTTATATGACAAATTTCCTACATTTTGTGATCAAATGAAGTTTAACTTAGACATGAAAAGCGAAAATGAAGCAAAACCCTACCACAAGTTTGTCAAAATACCCGGGACCTGTGAGTCTATACTGTATTTATTCTTTGAAACATGAAGTCTTTATCCATCCATCCGTCCATTATCCAACCCGCTATATCCTAACTACAGGGTCACGGGGGTCTGCTGGAGCCAATCCCAGCCAACACAGGAAGCAAGGCAGAAAATGCACACTGGGCAGGGCGCCAGCCCACCGCAGGAAGTCTTTATTACATCTCAAAATTAATATCTGAAAAATGATGTGAGCCCAAGACAGGATTATGAAGCAAGCAACTCATTGAGTTCAAGAGCAATACGTGTGGTGGTCCCAAATTTGCATGCAAGCAATGACAGCTTTTTTTTTTTTGGACTGCAGTTCAGACTTTATCCAATGGGCTGTAATTACCCCCAAAATGTTTTATTGTGTGTAGGCCAAATGTCTGCAGTAGGACATATAGACTGGACCGCCTCACAAGTCATTTTTAGTTCATGCTCCATCTTGTTAAACTGTAAGCATCATCAAGATACAAACATTTTTCTGCTGGGCAGAGGCAGACCTCACAAAAGCAAAATAAAGTCAGCAGCTTCACAGTGGGTATGAGCTACAAGACCCCTGCTATATACAGTGCCCACCATATATTCGGGAGAAGGTCTTATTTTTCTCTGATGTATTCCTCTGCTCCACAGTTAAAATAAATCAAATAATTCAAACTTAATTAAAGTGCTCATCACAGACTTTCATTTAAGGGGATTTGCATACATTTCATTCACAGCATGTAGAAATGACAACACTTTTTATAAATGGGCCCCCCCAATTCAAGGCACCATAATGTTTGGGACACAGGAATGGCAGGTCAATTAAAGCTGTCATATTTAGGACTTTTGTTGAATGCAATGACTTGAAGGCTACCATTCACAGACATCAGCAGGTGTTGAGGATCTTCTCTGGTGATGCTCCACCAAGACTCTCATGTTGCCATCTTCAGCTCCTACTTGTTTCAGGGGCTTGTCCCCTTATGTTTCCTCTTCAGCATATAGAAGCCCTGCTCAGTTGAATTGAAACTTGGTGACTGGCTTGGCCATTTTAGAATGTTCAATTTTTTAACTTGACAAATTTTGGTGTTGCCTCATCAGTATGCTTGGATCATTATTTTGTTGTAGGATGAAGCACCGTTTAATGATTTTGGAGGAATATACTGGAACCTGAAAAGATCAGATTTTTCGATACACCTCAGAATTATTGTGTGACTGTCAACAGCAGTTCTATCATCAGTGAAGAGAAGTGTGCCAGGACCTGTGGCAACCATGCATGCCCAAGCCATAACGCCTCCACCACTAACAGATGAGGTCGTCTGTTTGCGGTCTACAGTAGTTCATTTTGTTCTTCACACTTTGCTCTTATAGGTTCATCTTTGTCTCATGTATCCACAAGACCTTTTCCCAGAATGCTGCAGGCTCTTTCAAGTCCCTTATCGCAAACTGTAACCTGGCCATCCTATTTTTGTGGTTTGCACTGTGCAGCGTGTCCTCTGTGTTTCTGTTCATGAAGTCTTCTGCTGATACTCGTCTCTGACAGACATCGGCCCTCTGAAGACTGTGTATGATCTGTCAGACTGGCATTTGGGGTTTTTTCTTTACCATAGTGAGGATTCTTCTATCATCAGCAGTGGTGGTCTTCCTTGGCCTACCAGTCCATTTGTGATTACTGAGCTCACCAGTAACGTTTTGTTCTTAATGATACTCCAGACAGTTGCTTTAGGTCATCCTAAGGTTTTACGGATGTCTGTTATGGTTTTATGCTTGTGTTTCAGCCTCATACTGGCTTCTTTGACTTTCATTTGCACAGCTCTTGTCTTCAACAATGGCAACTACAGACTCCAAAGGGTAGAAGCAAGCCAAGGTTTCTTGTTAAGCAATGAAACCCACCCGAGGAATCAAACGCCTGTGACACCAATTGTCCCAAACATGATGGTGCCCTGAAATGGGGCAACCGTGTATAAAAAGTGTTGTCATTTCTACACAGTGTGACTGAAATGTATGCAATTTCCCTTAAATGAAAGTCTGAAATGTGCAATTTAATCAGGTCTGAATTGTTTGATTTGTAATATTAAACTGGGAAGCAGAGGGGGAAATCAAGGAAAAATGTGTCTTTATCCCAAACATTATGGAGGGCACTGTATAAAGTGAAAAGATTTTGTAGTAGGGAAGGTGGAACAGCTCTGCAGACTTGCTTTGAGTAGTCAAGTCTGCTGCGTCTTTTATTGTTTTGCGACTGTTCTGTGACTATTTGATAGAACAGTAAAAGAATAGTGTCTGCTGGGTGCTGTTGATAACACATGTAGCTTGTTAAAAGGGTAATATTATTACTTTTCAGGTTAAGGTAACTGTAGTATTATTGCTTATTTTAGAAAAGTACATTATATTACTCCAGACAAAGTCATATTATTATATAAGATGTTTGGCTGAGAAGCACCTTGTGCACTTGTGCTTCCCATGCTCTGCACCGGCTCTCTTTATGGCACTTCTAGGCAGTTCCCCCCCTTGACGTGTGTTTTTGTGTGCTGTTGGTCAATTTCACGTTCTCGAGAGTGTTAATGGAGGGTTGGGTATGCATGGTGTTAAGAAGAAAAAAACCAGTGTAATGTGGTGGTCCTGTCCCTACACAAATAATCGATTTAAACAAAAAAAGATAAAAATATTGGGCACAAAACTGAGCTTTGTCAGTACAACTTCGCTAATCCAATTATGCACATGCCGCACACCAGAAAATATGTCTGCATGTTTTTGCACATGAAGAAGACAGCTGAAGATGAGAATTTTGCTGGTTGTAAAACTATGGTGTATTGTTGCTGCTAATTCAATCGTTGTAAATCAGTGGCTCATCACTACAAGTAAGGAGTGACCATTTTGGCCAAGGCTCAACTCTTGTGTCAGAAGAAATGTAGAAGAAAGATCAAAGCTTAAAAGTCAGTTGGTTCAGTGAGAAAGTGAACTGACAGGAGGTGTCATCATTGGGTTGGTTTGGTCTCCAACGCTGCTTTTCTCATGTGATGATCTCTACCCGCACTCCTAATCTGATCATCTCCTCTTCTAATGACTTCAGGTTCCTCTTCTGATCTTCACTTATCTTATTACCTCTCACCCTGTGGAACAGATAGAAATTAAAACTTAAATCAAGCATCATTCGAGGTTCAACTGACACCCAGGAATATCTCTCTAACATCATCTGCCCAGAACTGCTCACTTTTTAACACTCTTTAGCAAGGAGTCTAAGAGGATCCTGGGATCAGAGTGGCTCTGACACGTGAGGTACCTATGCTTCCCTATACAATTTGTTTAGTACTAATGCTTTTATTTTTTTCTTTAGAAATTATTTTATTTATATAAAAGCAAAAGAGGCAAACAGGAAGTCTCTCCATCTCCCTGTCAGTCTACGTCATAGGTCACCAACACATCGCTCACGAGCTACCAGTAGCTCGCAGCCCCTTTCCAGGTGGCTCGCCAAAGGGTTAATGAATCCTACATAAATTTGAAAACTTGATTAGTCAAATTAGGGGTGGGCGATCTTCCCCAAAAAATCATATCACGATCCTTTGAACACAAAATCACGATCTACACTCTGAATTGCAATCTGTCTTTTCAATGTGGCATACACTTAAGAGACTATCTGGACTCAAACTCATCAAGACCTAAGTAGCACTTTATTTTAAATTTCAAACAAAGTTTCTTTCTTCTTGATGCCTTTTGCCCCTATGGCTATCCTGCTTTAAACTCTGTGTCTATTTGTTAACCCTTTCCTTCCCTTCCAGACCATTTGTCTCACTGGTAGGTTCTCATTTCTGTCTTCGGCCCATTTGTTCTTTCTCTCTCAAGATGTCATTCGCTGTTTGCTGTCACTGCTCTTATGTGACTGCAAGTCACCTTCTTATTTATTGTGCAGGAATTTAATCATAGCCTGCCAATTTCTAACCCGATTGATCCAGACCAGGGGCCTCATGTATAACGCCGTGCGTAGAACTCGCACTATAACATGGCATAAGCACAAAAGCCGAAATGTGCTTACGCACAGAAAAATCCAGATGCAGGAATCTGTGCGTACTCCAACTTCCACGTTCTTCCGCTACATAAATCCTGATCAGCGTGAAAACTAACGCTCGTGCACGCGCATTTTGTAACGCCCCAAATCCTCCCAGAATTACGCCTATTTGAATATGCAAATCAATATAAATCGCCCTTAAGCGCAGCCTTCTGTGAAAAGACAATGGGAAAAGCACGGGGAAAATATAAGAATTTCAGCGAATACCAAGTGGAGGCAAAGGAAAAACATACTATTTGTTCAAATAAGCCGTGGTATAATCAACAAAAGGAAGTTGATCGAGTGGCATAGCGTGTTGGAGAAACTTGAAAGCTCACGTTCACAAAATCGCACAGTGCCGGAAATAAAAAAGAAGTCACATATCAAAGTCGACGTGGAAAGCCGAGTTGTAAGCCCACTGTCTGAGTGTCATATGAAAGTTTATTAGGGTACAGAGAAAAAAGGCACACGGTGGGGAAAAAGCACGAAATGTCAACTTCAATCTCGACATTTCCACTTTAATCACGTAGTTTATTTTGTCATTAAAGTAGAACATCATAAACTTCATCTTAAAATTGTTTAATTAACCAGTTTCTCAAATCACATCGTAATTAAAGTAGCACGTTAAATGCTTTGTTTTGTATTTGATTTTCTATGTGCTCTATGTGTGTGAATCACTACTTGCTTCTTAAACCGGCTCTCTTCCTCCAACTGGACACAGAGTCCATTACATTCGTGATATTACAGCTCTCTGAATAACTAAAATACTGAGATGTATACGTGATGTCATTTTCATGATGATAGGAGTTAAAGCACATTATTAAACATGTTTCACTTCGATGAAATAATTTATTGCAGCAGTACTCAGGGGCGGCTCTAGGCTTGTGGTGGCACTGGGCAGAGGAAGAATCGGTGGCTCCTTCGCCCGCCAATGTCAGTAAGGTAGCTTATGCACGGTGGATGGTCACGTATGTTGCAGACACTGATAGCCGCCTCGTGCTCATGACACAAGCATTTAACTTTTGCCGAAATTTGTCGCTGTGTTTTTAGCTGTGTTGTTATTTTCTCTTTCTGTTTTATATTCAATATATATTGGCGTAGCCGTCACTGCAGTCAGTGCTTTTCTTTCCCCAAGTAACCGATCGCCATACAATCAGCTCTGTAATAGACGTTAAGCCATCTGTAAGCTTAGCGCCGATTCTTCAAAACGTTTAAAGAACATTGAAATATCTTCATAGTACATGTTTAATTATTCTATCCTTCACGACACTCCCAGTGAAGAATATAGATTATTTAAATGAAGTTAAAGTTTTATCTGTATAATTTAATAAACATATTTTGCTGCATTTCACCTTAAAAATGATATCGTCATCATATGTAAATACGCGCTTTATAAAGTGGCTCAGGTTGTGTAATATTATAACTGTAGTGCAAGTTTACAGTGGGGTGATTGTACTTATAAGTACAAACAGTTCTACAAGGAGCAATTGATTGAGTGCATTTAAAGTTCTTGGGATTAAACTGTTTCTGAACCGCGAGGTCCGTACAGGAAAGGCTTTAAAACATTTTGCAGTGGCTGAGGTAGCGTGTCCTTAAAGCTGTATACCGATAATTCTCTTTCCGATCAGCTGCTGCTGTGATTCACACTCAGATACAGTGATATAAATACTCTCAGTGGTGCAGTGAGAGAAATATGGAAAAAGATGATCCGCTGTGGCAACTCCTAACGGGAGCAGCTGAAAGAAGAAGAAGAAGAAGTGAGAGTAACAACACTAAAGCAGTTCTGGTATTTGGAATACTATGGCTGTTCCCTGGACCATTATATTGTTACAAGTTAATTACAATCAGATGCATTACACTAATAAACAATATGCGGTTAGTTTCTGTGTATTTATAAAGCAGCGTCATGAAAATAATGAGTAATCACACAAGAACAGTAGCACTGCTTTGACTCTGGGTGCCGCCAGTTTGCAAAACCGAGCGGAGAACTTGAGTAGGACAAGGCATGAGGTACCGTGGAAAAGTGCGTGGCTTTACGCCAAGTGTAGGTTTTATACATCGCGATTTGAACGTGGAAAAGTTCTTACGCAACATTTCTGTGCGTACGCACCGTTTACACGAGGCCCCAGGACTGCAGGGGGAACTGGAGCCTATTGATAGATGAAGAGAACTTTACTTGTCCCCAGGGGGAAATTTGTTTTTTTACAGAAGCTCTTTAAATACATAAATAGATAGATAAGTAAATAAGTAACTAAATAAATAATTATACACACACACTAGAATGACTATAAAGAATAGAAAACTCAAAAGAAAGGAAACTTTGGACTTGGCTGTGGCAAGCCCTGTGAGGCATTCTTCTGACATGTTGCTGTTGGTATAAAGGGCCCCCCGTAGCGTTTCTTAACTAACCTCTGCTGAAATCCCAGTGTCTACCATTCTCCTTGAGAATTTGTGTTTAGTTTTTTTCACACAATAGTTTCCTATACCACTGGCTGTTACCCAACCCCAAAGAATACCAGATCCACCCCATACTTAAAGTCGGCAAGGTGTTCTTTTCTTCAAATGATACCTAATTTTACATTTGTGGCCAAAGAAGTTGATTTTCGTTTCATTTGTCTGGAGTACTCAGTTCCAAAACACCTCTGTCTTATGCAGATGTTATTTTCTGTGCACCATCACCCCTTTCTCAACTAAACCTGTCTGCTGGTCCCTTGCACGCTTGTGGGGTTTTGCTTTGACTTCAAGCACAGCATACTGGCTGTGGTTCTGTCTGTCAAGTTTCTGTTCCCCTTAGCTGACATTTTGGACAGTGAAAAACTATATCTTTTAATGTATAGCCTTTGATGCTCATTTATAACCTCTCCTTACTTTGTAGACATCAGTTAATTTCATTTTCAGATCTTCAGTCAGTTACTCAGGAGAGCCTATGGTCGTTGAGTGCTGTACAACGTTTGAAGACTCGACGAGTTTATTAGGCTCTGCCATTGTCAACTCCTAATGACAGTTCACACCGAACGAGCTGCGGCAGACCAGACTAGCAACCCAACAAGTTCTGAGATCTTACAACTGAATGGGGGCTCATACTTCTTCAAATGCCTCATTTTATGTTTCATATTTTTTTAAGTTCGTGAAATACAGTAAATCATAACTGTACAGTAATATTAACAGATGATATTTTATTTAAGACAATATTTTAAGATTTGCAGGCTTTTAGTAGGGCTGGAAAAATTAAGCAGCCTATACAGTAAATTTATATTTTTTATTTTACAAGATTTTAAAGTATGGTGAGATACAATCAACAGAAACAAAGAAGGAAAAGTTTAAACTTATTAAATTGAAATCCCCTCTCATCTCCTGCTTATGTCTGTTTATTTCCCCACTGATTTCACAAGTGATGGTGCAGCCTGCCCTGTCCTCGTCTTATGGGATACAAACACACTGTGATATTCTGTTATTTCTCTAACAGACTTTACTCACTCCAGTTTCTTTAATTTGCAGATGGCGTTCCTCAGCCCCTCACATAGTAGATGCACTCCTGAATCATCCAGTTTATTGAAATTCAGCTCCAGCTCAGTCAGGTTCGAGTGTCCAGTAGAGAGAACTGAGGAAAGAGCCTGACAACATCCAGAGGTGAGACCACATGACTCCAGCCTGAGGAGATCAGCAGAATGAGAAAAAGTTACATCAGAGGGAGGAAGTGACGGTGACAAAAAGTGACAAGAGAGGGAGTGACTGAGAGTGAGAACAAGTGACAACAGAGATAATGACTGAGAGTGAGATAAAGTGACAACCGAGGGAGGTGAAGAAAGTGACAAGAGTTAGTGACAGAGTGAGATAAAGTGACAGTAGATGGAGTGACTGAGAGTAATGAAAAAATAACAAAGGGAGTGACTGTCAGTGACAAAAATGGCAACAGAGTGATTGAGAGTGAGAGAAGTGACAACAAAAGGTAGTGACTGAGAGTGAAAAAAATGACAACAGAGGGAGTGGCTGATGGTGAGGGACGGTGACAGAGTTAGTGACAGAGAGTGAGAAAAAGTAACAGCAAACAGAGTGACTGAGAGCAAGGAAACAGTGGCAACAGAGGGAGTGACTGACAGTGACAAAAATGGCAACAGAGTGATTGAGAGTGAGAAAAGTGACAACAGAGGGAGTGACTGACAGTGAATAAAAGTGATAACAGAGTTAGTGACAGAGATTGAGAAAAAGTGACAGCAGATGGAGTGACTGACAGTGAGAAGTAGTGGCAACAGTGACTGACAGCGAGTGTTAGTAGTTATGACGTTTATGTGAAAGAACAGCAATAAAAAAACTCAGCTCAACAAATGTGAAACATTTGGGGACACTTCAGGCTATCCTATTACAACAACAGCTCAAATCTGACCTTTAATTCCACGTCTTTTAATGCCAACATTAGTAGAGCAGTTACATTTCATAAAATCAACACCCAGTCAATGTTTACTCACCAGAGTTTCTCTAATTTACAATCTGTATTCCTCAGCCCCTCACACAGCAGACTCACTCCTGAATCCTCCAGTTTATTGTATCCCAGCCACACTCCAGTCAGTTTGGAGTGTTTGGCAGAGAAAGCCAAGGAGAGAGCAGAACAACATCCAGTGGTGAGATGACATGATGACAGACTGTAGAGACGAGAAGAGAGGAAGTGTTTTCTATGTCACAAAGAGCAAAAAAAAAAAAAAGAAAAACCACATCTGACAATGTAGGAGATGCTGCAGTCTGACCTGGAGTCACTACATTCAGTTTAAAATCTGATCTTTTATTCCATGTGCCTACAATTCTGACTAGTAGTGGGTAAAGTAGCCCAAAGTAGTGTTGAAGTAAAAGTAATGTTACCCTTAAAATAACAATCACATCAAAGAAAAAATACTCATCAGGCCGTGAACTAAAACTGTTTCATTCATATTACACAACTCAACTTGTTTCTAACCTTACAAATCTCTTTAAAAAAAGTCACTCTTCTGCATTTCGAGCCACACAAACTGTAAGTGCTATCTTTAAACTGCAGTCCTAATTCCAGCACTCAACTGAAAAATTGAATTGTGTTATTTTGTAAAAGTGTTCGTGTTATTTTGCAATTATTATTGCATTTTTTTCCTCTAAAGATGGCTGCATTAATTTGGCAAAAGTATTGGGTTACTCCTCAATTACAATTGCAGTATTTCAGAAAGATCTTGCCTGCTTACCGCTGCTAACGTAACGTGGCAGAAAGGTGCAGCAGAGCTAGTGGTCCTGCCTCACCATGTCAGGAGGTCAGGCGTGATTGGTGGTCTTGTCAGGGTCTGTATAGAGTTTGCACGTTCTCCCATAGTCCTGGCCTGCAAATGCCTAGGGTGGCATATGATTTGGGTGCACAAATGCCCCTACCCACACACTGCATACCCCCACATCTCCCAGATCTGCATGATCAAAATCTAAACAGGTTTGCCTCCACAGCTGGACACCTCTACCATTGTTCTGCACTCCTTCTCTTCCTTTCACTACTACTGCTATCAGCTAACCCAATTAGAGCATAAACATGCCTATCAAGGAGCCCCTCTGTTAAACTCCCTCATTGTAGGGGTCAGTGAAATGATATTTGCCACAATGCGTGCATGAATGTGCCCAGTGGTGGACCTACGTTATTAAGGCCCTGACGTGTGAATTGTTATGGGGACCCCTGCGCAATCAGCAGTGAGGACTGGATAACTACTGTTGACATCTTTAATGAGTTGTACCACAACAGATCACTGCAAATTTGAAAAAATGTAACCGCTACATCTCAAATTTTGATTAATATTGCTCTACTGAATTATACTATATTATTATTTTTTAAAACCCCTTTGCGTAGGAGTTAGACACACCAAAATATTTAAGCAACATGGATTAACGTGGGGTGGAGTGGTGGCATCCTGAAGGTTGCCGGTTCGAATCCCTGTCACTGCCAAAACAGATCCTACTCTGCTGAGCCCTTCACCTTCAATTGCTCCAGGGGCGCTGTACAATGGCTGACCCTGCACTCTGACCCCAAGGGGTATGCGAAAAGATACATAGTTATACAGGACAACACGCAGTGAAATGTATGTGACAAATAAATAAAGAATTATTAATTATTAAAGTCACTTCTGGAGACCCTTAAACTTAGTTTCATAGTAGCAGTGTTGTGCATGAACTAGTTCAAAAGAGCGCATTCATTGCACAAGTTAATTTTTCGAAGAATGGTGGACTTAACGTAACGTATTTGCAAGTGAAGAATTTGAACATGAGTTAGTTCAGTTTTAGGTGACATTCCTGATCTGGTTTAGATTCAGATTTGCCTTACCCTGTAATGTAGGGGTGGAGCCGAATCAGAATACGGTATTTGAATAAGCTCCAATAGTGGATTGTTACGAATATTTATTTCATACAAATTTATTGCCATTTATTTGTATTCGGGGAAAAAATAACGTAAAATCAAATAGGTGCTGTCTGGGTCTGCCTGCTTGTGCTTAAGCTGCACCCCCGCTGAAATCGAGCATGCAGTGAAGCTGCGTTTTTAACTTTTAGGAAAACGTTGGACTTCACGAGGCCAGTTTATATTTACCCCCGTTGGACACGTAATATGTGACGCGAATTTTAACTGGAAGCCTAAAAGGTTAGTTCACCTGCACGCTGGTTCCACAGTCGCCGTTTGTGTCACACAGTTGGAAATAGAGCAATGATTTATATGAATACTTGCATCTATTTCATTTCTTTTTTGACCAGTAGGATATTAACATATACGGTTATACGTGTTTGTTGCTGGGTATAACTCAATAAACTGTATTTAGATAAAAAAAGTCTTCATAATTATTGTATTTTATTCAAGAACATTGTAATAGCCCAATATAAGGCATGCAGAATTAAAAAAAGTAAACTCATGGGTCATTTATTCTCACTCCTTAAAAAATATAAAACAAAGTGAACATGAACTAGTTCAAAATTGAAATGGTGAACTATGAATGTGAATTTATTCATTTTAATCTGCGGGAGCTGAACTTTGAGCTATAGTTCTTGTGAAGTGTGAACTTGCACAACACTGCATAAGTAGGTCCACCCCTGTTATCTTTAAATGATATTCGACGCAAAGCCTGTCATTTTGCCTAATTTACAATTAAAAGTGTATTCAAGAAGCAATTGAAGACCCATTTGTTTTGTGAATTTCTGTCTAATTGAAAAGAAAAAAGAAAAAAAAAAACCTTGTGCTGCAAAACTTTATATTACATGCAATCGCTTTAATGATTGTAAGCATACAAGTTATTACATCTTTTCACTTGTGGCAATCAACGTTTGTTACCTGTCCTATTGCAAATTCTGAACAAACGGGCCTTAGCCTGTTACTCGATTATGTTTACCTCTTTTGTGAGTTACTTTGGATAAAAGCATCTGTAGCAAAGCTACATAACTTGACAGTCGGGTTGGCCTCCTGGACTGTTTGTCACTTTATTAGGTTGGCTGGAAGGGTGCTTGTAAATAGCCCTCAGGCACCTTTGGTGACGTTTCAGTCTGGGAGGACCCCGCCCGGTAAGTATTCCAGCTGCCTGTTGCCGGCGTGAGGTTGCCATAACAACCGAGAGGGGCAAGGATGTTTCGGCGGGAAAATTTTCCTATTTAAGGGGAATGGCGGATCAAGGAAGGAGAAAAAAAAAGAATCAAGAAGGAAGGAAAAGGCTGAAGGCAAGGAGTGACTATCCACGCTTAAAGGATCATTCTGGATCTTTCTTCACCCAGGGACGTCTGCTATTTGTGGGTGGCCACCCCGAAGAAATAATCCGGTGACGAATCCCCGAGAAGAGGACAGGTTGGTGTTCTCCGGGTGCTCCCGTCTGGTGAGTCAAATTCGGAATTTGCATTTCCTTCATGATAGTCCGAGGAGAAGCCGTTTCCACCGAAGGAACTGAACTGGATTTATTTTCCTTATAGGTGGATTAAGTACATTTTTCTTTTTTGACATTTCGGAGAACATTATTATTATTATCATTATTATTTTCTTTTGTTTATTGTCTACATCGAACCCGGGGATTCGGATTTGGGCGCTGGGGAGGGCGTCTGGGAAAGGGATTCACTATGAGCACTCAGGCACCGGGCACGTAAATGTAAATAGTAAATGTTAATATATTTTCATTCCCACTTTCCTTTGCGTGAGATTTTTTTTTTCCAGTTATATAAGGACGTGCAAAGGGGCAAAGAGGGGCCGACGACCGAATATGGTAATGCTGCTTTAACCTTCTTTTATCATCCACTTCCCTTTGGGTTGTGAAGTGTAGGAACCGCATGCGTTTTTCTTGCGGTTGCTACACATCTGCTGAGCAAATAAATGTAAATGTAAAATAGATACACCCATGAATTAAATAACGTATAGAACCCTCCATAATGTTTGGGATAAGGACACATTTTTCCTTGATTGACCCCTCTGCTCCACAGTTTAAAATTATAAATCAAACAATTTAAATGTGACTTTGCTGTCTACATGTAGAATAAGTTGGTGAGCTTGCTCTCCAACAGTTGAAAAATAACCACATGTATTTGTAAATTGGAGTTATAATTCATGTACTGTATGTTGAAATTTCAATGTATTTTGCTGCTAATATACTAACTGCATAGCTGGATCTTCCAGGAGAATGGGTAGAATGTTTTTGATCTCCTTTTCCGATCAATCGATTGATCGATAGATAGATACTTTATTAATCCCAAGGGGAAATTCACATAGTCCAGCAGCAGCATACTGATAAAAAAAATAAAGCTGCCGATTTGCTCATTTGAACTGGGATTTTTGTGACATCCACTTCTTGTCAACGAAATTCACATAAATAATTAATTGAAGAGTTAGGAGGCTTCACTATTGTCTGTCAGTACAAGATGGGAAATCTGGTCCTGGTAGCTGGAAACAGCCAAGGAAATGGACAGAATAAGTCAAGTGACAGAGAAGAGCTCTTTGCAGGAGAAACATTAAATATGAAATATAAAGGTAATGAGGGTAAGAGAAATGTAACACAGCAAAGAAATTTGGACGTGAACATCAGTAGGCTTTGCGTCCTAGGTGCCAAGTTACCCGACTATTCTCTAACATCTCAGTAATTATCTTTCTGATCATAAAATTAGTCATTACAATAGCAATTGATGAGAAGAATTCATCATTAATTGCAGAATTACGGTATTTAAAGGCTCCTCTCGAGTGCTTCCTTCTCTTGCACAATTTGGCTCTAAAACTAATCAGCACATCATTATCTCATAACAGGCTTAATTTTTGAGTTTGGCGTTTTTCCGTCCAGCCGATTTAGCTCTAGACTATCCTCAAGAAACTGTGATACACACACACACACACACACACCCATCATCAAGATATCTATTGTTTTGGTGTGAGGAGACCCTAAAATGCAGAAATCCATCGAAAACCGGAGATCAACATTTTTGACAAATGTAAAGCTTTTGCTCTAACCCCGGAGGTTATGGTGGGATAGGGTACAAAGCAAAATCATTTTTTGGTTTCCAATTGTGCTTGTATAAAAGGAGAAAGTACCAAAGGCCAAAAAGTACTCAAGAAGTTGGCATTTACTCACCCTAGTTTTTGTAATTTACAGTTTGGGTTCCTTAGCCCCTCACACAGCAGATACACTCCAGAGTCCTCCAGTTTATTTTTTGCCAGCCACAGTTCAGTCAGGTTTAAGTGTTCAGTAGAGAGAGCCGAGGAGAGGGCCGAACAACATCCAGAGGTGAGACCACATGATGACAGACTGTAGAGATGAGGAGAGCAAACGAGTTTTTATGGAAGCACACATGCACACTCACGAACACACTGTGTTTACTCACTTGATTGTCTCCAATTTACAGTCTTTGTTCTTCAGCCCCTCACACAGCAGACACATTCCTGAGTCCCCCAGGTTATTTTCTCTCAGATTCAGACCAATCAGACGTGAGTGTCCAGTAGAGAGAGCTGAAGAGAGAGTCTCACAAGATCCAGACGTGAGACCACAAGACCGCAGACTGTAGGGATGAAGAGAGAACAGCAGAGGTCATGGTGAGATCCTGACAGACTCACACACACTCATGTGCGTACACACCCACACACACATGCGATTTACTCACTTTATTGTCTTTAATTTACAGTTTGGGTTCTTCAGCCCCTCACACAACTGGCATATTCCTGAATCCTCTATTTTATTATCTCTCAGGTACAGCACAGTCAGACATGAGTGTCTAGAAGACAGAGCCGCAGACAGTGCTGCACCACACCCAGAGGTGAGACCACATGATGGCAACCTGTAGAGATGAGCAGAGATGAAATGATGACACAGACAGACAGGTGGGCAGAGTGTCTTATTTATTAATTCAATATAGTTTAAAGCTCTGAAGTTGTCTTTTTTCTGCAATAAACAGTCAAAGAGCTAATGATTACACATCTGCCACAGTGGAGGTGCTGTATCAAAGAGGACACCCTTCTTGTGTCTGCTGCACTGGCTCAGGTTGTGGTTGTTTACATGGCCAAAGGCTATTTTGATTACTGGTACTCTTTCTATATTTGCTAATTAAGTGTATGTCAATTTGTCAACCTTCATACACATCATCAGTAATCTGAATGACCCCCCTCCGTCTGTCCATCACTGTTGACCTGGTGAAGACAGAACTATGAAGACTGCACTTTGGCAAGTCTCTTGGTCCTGATGTCATTCGTGTTATGGTATGCAAGTCAGTTATGTTTCATTTCTTAGAACAAATGCAATGGAAATGTAGGTTTGCAGGGCATTCTGCCCAGTTATAGGTCAGATTAGGTTGTTGCTCCCAGAACACTGCGAAACACCTTGTGATCCCAGTTGGCAACCCACCAGGCAGACACATGGTCTAGTCCCATCCTCTAGAAATAGCTGTCTATTTGCCGTAGCCAGTGTTATGTGTGCATCTACTTAGCTAGCTGCTTGGGTCCTCAGCCAGGTCACCCTTGGGGAATTGCACCACATGGCATTATAGTGCCATATCTGATGCTCCCTCACAATGCAGGTAATGAACCTCATTCGGGAGTCCATGAGCAACCACTTCGACTCTCTGAAGAGACACAGTACCAAAGGAGTCCAGTCCTCATCTCAGGTCACTGGATAGCGTCCATGTCTCACAACTATATAGCATGACAGGAAGCACCAGGACTCTAAAAACTTGGACCTTCATCCTTTTGCATAAATATCAGGAGTGCCACACGCCCCTTTCCAGCGACCTCATGAGCCCCCCATGCTCCCCCAATTCGTCTACTGACTTCATAGAAAGAGTCACCAGAGACATGAATGTCACTGCCAAGGTAAGTAAACCTCTCGACAAGGTCGACTCTACCTCCACGAACAGTCACACTGCTGATGGCTGTGCCCAAGAGGTCATTAAAGGCCTGGATCTTGGTTTTTATCCAGGACACTCAGAGTCCTCACTCAGTCTCTCAAGAGCCCCGATTAGAGCCTCCATTGACTCCACAAAGATCACAGCATCATCTACAAAGTGAAGATCAGTGAATCTTTCTTCACCAACTGATGCCCCACTGCTGCTGGACCCTACGACCTTGCCTACCACCCAGCCCATGCAATCATTGAACAGAGTAGGAGTAAGAACACATCCCTGACAAACCTCAGAATCAACTGGGAAAAACACAGAGGTCCTGCCTCCACTCTGCACAGCACTCGCAGTAGCAGTGTACAGGCCGGCTATGACATCCAGCAACCTCAGGATGTCCCACAGGGCACATTTTCGTAAAGCATTCATTTCGGTTAATTGACTTGATTGATTTGCCCAAATACACTTCCAAAGAACTGTAACCTTAGGAAATGGAATGAGTATAAACCTGTCATGATGAAACATGGGCTTTTGTCATCTCAATAACCAGTTTGAATAATTTCTGGAGCTATTAGATTTTTTTTCTTGTGGCTTAAAATGTTTATCAATTTGTTTACTTACGCCATTTTTTTTGTGGCTTGATGTGGTCATAGCCATTTTGTGTCATTACTTGCATGGCCACAGCTCTCTTTGTTATTGTCATTAGGTGATGTGACACTTTATATCTTTACTACCCACCTATTTAAAATGGCTGCACATTGATATGCAACAAACTTTGATATTACTTAGGGATTGCTTCATGTTAGTTTGACTTTTCAGCTTCTGCTCTAGACCGTTTAACTACTGATTTAGAAAATCAATTTTTTGCTTGCTCCTTTGAATTCAGTTAATCACCTGGTCCACTCATTCATTGCATTCCAAGTGTACCATTTTTTTCATTCTAAAATGTACCCTTTTGGGAAGTACAGTAGAATAAGTGTGATGAACAATCCTAAATTGAATGATTTGAAGGTTGGAGTTCTTAGATGTAAAGAAAATACTACTAAAAATTGCTTTCCAAGTGTACCAATTATTTTATTCTAAAATGTTCCCTACACCAGTAACCTTAACTCCTCACATCTAGGGCTGTAGTACTTGAGCCCAGACTTGACAAGTTCTCTCTATTGTCTTGGACTTGATGGTATTGGTACTTGGACTTGGCCATTGATTTAGTGAAATATGATGTTCAATTTCAAGTCACGTCCAGCTGCCTTATTTAAATTTATATTCATTTGTATTTTGTTTTTTTTTTGCCTCGGCATTCAAGGTATGTTTATGACAGAATTTCATGTCTTTGTTCGCTGTGCTTAATTTGTTTCTGCACTTTCACTGCTTTTTTTGCTGTTGTTACTGGTTAGATTCAAGCTTGAGAATGTCCTGATTAATTCTCTTTCATTTTTTTGGAATTATTACTCTACTCATTTTCTTTCTAATAAATTCATACATTGCCTTGCCATTCATGGATACCATTGTTCACCAAAAGAACTGATCACACACACATGCATCCTTGTGTCTGATCTTTATGAGAACAAAAAAACGTAAAGTAAATACTACTAGTGGTGGTCCGAGGGAAGGTCCCACTCCCAAAAAGAGAGAATTGGTAAAGGTCAATGTGAGGCGTACGGTGACAACACAGGTTTCGAGGTAGAGAGTAGGGAGTTATAGAAATTGTGAAGTGGATGGGAAGGAAGAGTGGAAAATATGGAAACATTGCAAGCTTTGAGAACAGACCTTAGTTATAGATAAAAGAAATTTGGAGATTCCAAACTCGAACCTCAGGAGCTGGGATGTCCAAAGCCCAGAATCATAAAAAATGAGATAAGCGCTAGAAGTTAAATATAAGATTCCTGGGAAGCAAAAAAAACATGTGGAAATGAGCAAAAGGCGAGCGTTCCATGGGAGTTGCACTAGCTTGGGCCCATCCAGCACCAAGTGTCACATGATCCAAGCACACACAGAATTTATTGATGGCCATGTACGATGCAGGCACTCTCATGACATTCGGAACTCATATCATTTATCATCAACTAATCATTATGGAGGACATTTTGTGTTTTACTTAGGTACCCCACCGTAATTAACAGATTTCTGCTCTTTATACTGTATAACTACTAGGAAAGGGAAACGTGTTTCACAATACATCATATGTAAATAAACCATTCACACTAAATAACTAATCTCAGGTAGCATTGTGTTCATAAGTATTGCCCTCATGGACCCTGTGATCATCAGAGGTGACTGTGTGCAGACCTATAAATACCTGGGAGTGCAACTAGATGACAAATTGGACTGGACTGCCAATACTGATGCTCTGCGTAAGAAAGGTCAGAGCCGACTATACTTTCTTAGAAGGTTGGTGTCCTTCAACATCTGCAATAAGATGCTGCAGATGTTCTACCAGACGGTTGTGGCGAGTGCCCTCTTCTAAGAGGTGGTGTGCTGGGGAGGCAGCATAAAGATGAACGACGCCTCACGCCTGGACAAACTTGTTAAGAAGGCAGGCTCTATTGTAGGAGTGAAGTTGGACAGTTTAACATCTGTGGTAGAGCAACGGGCATTAAGCAAACTCCTGTCAATCATGAAGAATCCACTGCATCCACTGAACAGTGTCATCTCCAGACAGAGGAGTAGCTTCAGTGACAGACTTTTGTCACTGTCCTGCTCCACTGACAGACTGAGGAGATCGTTCCTCCCCCACACTATGCGACTCTTCAGTTCCACCCGGGGGAGTAAATGCTAACATTATTTAAAGTTATTGTCTGCTTTTACATACATTTTTATTACTATTTAATTTAATATTGTTTTTTGTATCAGTATACTGCTGCTGGATTATGTGAATTTCCCCTTGGGATTAATAAAGTATCTATCTATCTATTCTACGTAAAATGCAAATTAAATGATCCAGAAATCATTTTTATATCAACTTTATATAGTTATAACAATTCCTATTTTTTCCTGCATTCTCCTTGTAGCTTTTCTGGGCTTTATTTTTTGCAGATATTTACCTTAGAACAGATAAGAAATTCTACTTAGTGGCTAAAGAGTTAATGAACATGTCAATGTGTAATGAATAAGTGAATGAATGAAAATTTGTTTCCACATATATTTGATATATCCAATATCAGTCCAATTAATAGTAAAAATACACACATATTTGGACACATTTGTTAAAAAAAAACGCTATTGTTACAAGTGGGTCTGTATTTAATTTTTCATGATTTTACGGTTAAGACTTTTTCTTATTTATCCGGGGTAAGTAGATTTCATTTTAATCATTAGGTTTTTGATTTAGGCTATTGTGTAAGTTGAATTATTTTTGTGTTGGTTTGATGCCAGTTTGTTTTATTCATGAGCACTGCCATTTTGTCCACCTTTTACCATATCAGCACTAGATATGACAACCAGAAATGCTTGGTGTGTGACGCCACCATCACAAAAGTCTAAATGTTGGGGCCGTGCATTTTCTGGTATCTGAGATTGGATGATCCTTTGAAAAAGCACACGATTAGCTTTGTTGGTTACTTCTTGAATAAAAGACCTTAGCGATTTGTTTATTTACTTCAGGTTGGGATTTAGTTTTGGGCTTGCAGACAAACTACTTTGATTCTCTCCTTTAAACATGGATTTGACCTTTGAATATGTCTTGTCACGTATGTGGGTTACATGAGAGGCTTGTGGCGATCGATTTAAAAGGACACATGATACTTGAGAGTAGGTTGCACCTTCTATAACTCCGATTTTTGTACCTGTTCCCAACACAGAGGGAGTCCTGCTAGGACGGACATCACGTCCGGTTTCACATTGCTCCCCCTTCAGGTATAGACAGGATTAAGGAAGCCAGAGAAAGGAAGTCATTGTCAGTTGTCAAACAGTACTTCTGAGGATCATATCATTCCTCTCGTTGTCTTAAGAGACATGCAGAGCAGCTCTGCTTACTCAAAGGCATACTTATTTTAAAAAGTACTGGGGTCCCATATCTTTTTCTTCTTTGTCCTTATTACAGTCTCTTCTTTCAATTTTTTTCCTTAAAAAATTATGCTTGTTTCATCCTAAACTATGTTTACTTACCCCAGTTCCTCTAATTTACAGTTTGAATTTCTCATCCCGTCACACAGCAGACCCAATCCGGAATCCTCCAGTGTATTGTATCCCACCTGCAGCTCAGTCAGACGTGAGTATTCAGCAGAGAGCAACAAGAAGAGTGCCTCACAGTATTCAGCAGTGAGACGGCTTCCCTCCATCCTGAAGAGAGGAGGAGAGAGGACACAAAAATAATTAGTCGTAGACAGATATGGTTTTCAGGTAAATCATCAATCTTGTCAAATTAGAATCCAATCTATAAGAGATGAAAGAGGAGGCCTGCTGCTGAATGAAAAATAACCTAAGGGTAGTGTTTGGGATGGAGTTGTAAATGAAAGGCTAGTACCAAAAATAAGGAGCTAGGAAGTAAAGCAGGCACTGAAAACAATGAAAAGGCATCAGGACCAGATGGAATACCAGCAGAAGAGTTCAGGATAAGTGGGAGTAGATTTGTTGTGGGATCTAATGCAGAAAATCTATGAACGCGAGAGAACCCCAGAGGTATAGCGGAACAGTGTGATGGTAGCCATTTAAAAGGAGAAGGGTAATGTTCAGGATTGTGAAAACTATACAGGGATAAAACTGATGTCACATACAATGAAACTTTGGGAAAGGGTTATAGAAAGAGCAGGCTTAGGGAAAAGGGTAACATAGGGAAGAAGAAGATTGGTTTTATGCCAGGTTGAGAAGTAGCTAATGCAGTCTTCGCAGTGAGACAGGTAATAGAGAAGCATGGAGAAAAACAGAACAGTTTATTGATTTGGAGGAGGTTTATGGTAGAATGCCATGTCAAGTGTTCTGGAAGTTCATGAGAGAGAAAGGAGTACTTGAGAAATATATGAGGATTATCCAGCATATGTATGAGGGAGAAAGGACTTGGGTTAAAAGCAGCTTTGGGGTAGTAGACAAGACCCCAGTTAGAGGAGGTCTGCACCAGGAGTCTTTTCAAAGCCCTTAGCTCTTTGATCTGGTTAAGGATGTGTTGAGCCATGGGATAAAAGGTTAATCCTCCTGGTGGCTGCTTTTTGCTGATGATGTTGTGTTGTGTAGAACCAGATAAAAGGAAGTAGAGAGGAAGTTGGAAGAATGGAGAAAGCCTGGGAAGACAGGGGGTTGAAGATAAATAGAAAAAGCAATATATGAGTTTTAATGATGATCAGGATACAGAGGTTACCCTGCAGGGAGAGCTGCTGAAAACAGTGGATAAATTTAAATTCCTAAGATCAGTGATAGTCCAAGGTACTGGTGATATTGTGTGATCAAAGAATTAAGGCGAAAATTAAGTGTACGTTTTTAAGACATTGGTAAGACCAACAATGATATATGGAGCTGACATATGGGCAGTAACGGGAGTGCAGGAGAAGATGCTGGATGTGACAGAAATGAGAATGTTGAGTTGGACGTGTGGAGTTACAAAAAAAGGACAGAATAAGATATGAGACAGTCAGAGGCACAACAGAACTGGGACTGTTATATATTCGTATTTTCTGTATACGTTTTAACACAAACAAATTCCACGGGGTGATGAACAACAGGAACACTATTTTACAAACTGAACCAACCGCAAATGCTATTTATCCTTCTCACACACGTGCCTCTCTGCTGCTTCTTTCACACACACTGCTCTAAACTCCACACCCCCTTATTTATATTACACATGCGCACACAACCATTTCCTTTACCATATAATAACATTTACAAATGAAGATGTATACATAACAGGGACAGACATCTAAGAAAGATCAGGACAGTAAGTTGAAGTGGTATGGACATTTGACGAGGAGACACAATGAAGATGGGGACAAAAGAGTAATGGAAATGGTAGTACAGGATAGGAGAAAGCAAGGGAAGCCAAAGTGGAGGATGATGCATAAAGTAAAAGAAAATCTAAAGCAAAAGGGCTTGACTGAGGAAGAGGATGCAAGACCAAGCTGTTTGGAGAAGGATGATCGAGCACATCA
Organism: Polypterus senegalus; assembly: GCF_016835505.1. NCBI lineage: Eukaryota > Metazoa > Chordata > Cladistia > Polypteriformes > Polypteridae > Polypterus > Polypterus senegalus. Next base: position 155,509,876 of record NC_053161.1, read on the forward strand.
ACTCCATATAGAAGTAGAAACAGATGAAGAGGAAGAATAGGAGGTAACGAAATTAGGGGAAGAGAAAGCAGGGGAGGCCAAAGCAGAAGTGGATGGATTGAGTAGAGGAGGACCTGAAGGAAAACAGTCTGATTGGGGAGGAAGTGCAGGACCAAGCTATATCTAGAAGGCTAGTCAAACACATAGACCCCACATAAACAAGCTGTTTAAAGTTGCTGGGGACACTAAAGCACCGCATTTGGCAAATAATGTTGCATTATCAAAATCATTACAGGCATACCTAGACATAATTGAGGACTTAGTAGATAAGTTGTAGTTGATGTTTAATTGCAATTTATATCACCTTTTAAGCATGGAAAGTAAAATCAGTTATGCAATACTTGAAAATACAGATTATGAAAAGGAAACAGGAGTTGTAGTGGATTTATCAGTCTCAACAACATTGTAGAGAGTGATGAAGACAGCTAAAAAGACTCTTAGGTTACATAGCACAATGTGTCAGATACAAATCAAGGGAAGCAATGCTTGTCCAAGTCTGTGTGGTAAGAGCTACAAGAAAAGATTAAATATGTTGAAATACTTAGTCTAAGCCATCAAAAAATATTATCTGACATAAAAGAAGGGTTTAAAATTATGAATGAGACCTTTAACAAGAGCTCCAGGGCATGGGTAATCAATAATAAACAATTAAAACAAGTGCTGCTTCAATCTTCCACCATGAAACCATCCATGAATCGTCCAACCCACTGAATCCGAACACAGGGTCACGGGGGTCTGCTGGAGCCAATCCCAGCCAACACAGGGCACAAGGCAGGAACCAATCCCAGGCAGGGTGGCAACCGACTGCAGGACACACACAAACACAACCACACACTAGGGCCAATCTAGAATCGCCAATCCACCTAACCTGCATGTCTTTGGGAGGAAACCCACGCAGACACGGGGAGAACATGCAAACTTCACGCAGGGAGGACCCGGGAAGCAAACCTGGGTCTCCTAACTGTGAGGCAGCAGCGCTACCACTGCAACCATTCCATTAGAAATTACAAATTTAGGGACTCTAAACATACTTATTCATTGAGAGTGCAACTAAACTTAAAAAGGGTTTTATTACTCACACGACACGTCTACAGCGGATGAGACCTGGTTTCAGTCTCCCAATGCACTCTGCAGTGAAATTTGTGTCTGATATGTCAAGTTCTTGAAGTTCACCACAGCAGCTGATGACAGAGCCCAGCACAGCACAATCCAGAGGAGATAAAGTTACCCCACTGAAGTTCATCTTTAAATCCTTCCCTATGGCATCTCTGATTAAGTTCCGATTCTGGCTCTCATAGAGCCACTGGCACACTCGCAGAGCTTCACTTTTATTTCCAACCTGAATAGCCCTTTCAGCTTTCTGCTTTATCCATTTCAATATCTGCTTTGCATTCTTCATCTTAAATTTCCCCATGATTCCCTCCAGTTTTTTAAACACATCATACCTGGCAAGTCCTGCCAAGAATCGAGTGAATATCTCAAATCGTCCATCTTCACATGAATCAAGCTTCCTAAGCAGCTCCTCGACAGCCACTAACGGGTCAAGATAGAAGCAGCAGGCAGCCATGAACTCCTGCAGGGTGAGGTGGAAGAATGTGTATGTTGTATGCTCTAAAGTGCTTTCCTTCTGCAAAATTTCTTTGAGAAACCCAGAGAGAAACGATGAGGGCAGGAGTGGCTGGAGCCCAAAGGTAGACATCTCATTGTGGTCATAAAAAACAAGCATCTTGTTGACAATCCCATAATAAGCCATCTTTCCCAGTTTTACCAAAATTCCTTGCTGGTCCTCAGCGTCTCGCTTGTGATTGGTGAGAATGTTCTGAAGAAACATCACAAAGAGCTCAGTTACAGTACTGGGGGCTGCTCCTCGCTCTTCTTCAGGTTTGTTGAAGTGGCTCTTCAGCACAGAGCAGATAATCTGGCAATAGGAAGGGTTGAAGCACATGGTGTAGAGGATGTCTTTCTCCTCAATGTACAGAAACGCCTCAGTACCCAGATCAGTGTCACCAAAGAATCTCTTAAAGTACATCAGCCTTTGTTCAGGGAAGAACCCCAGGATCTCTGCAAATCGATCCGCTCTTGTCATATCAATGGTCTCCAAGGCTGTTGGTCGGCTTGTGATCAGAATTGTACAGCCCTTCAGTAATGTCTGACTGACAAGGCTGGTGATCAGAACGTGGACAGGAAAGAAAGTCTCTGGGTCTGAGCAGAGTTTCTTCTGTGTGAAGTCCAGTTGGTGTTTGTATTCATCTAGGCCATCAAATATAAAGAGGAGGGTTTCAGGTTTCTTCAAGATTTCTCTCAGTTTTGGGTCATTGAGATATGAATAATGCCTTACAATTAGCCTGGTCAGAGGCATTTGTGGCTCATTCTCATTGTCCAGGAGGTTGAGGTCCCTGAATTTAAACAGGAACACAAATGCAAACTTCTGGTGATGGGTACCTCTGCTCCAGTCAAACAAGATCTTCTGGACCATGGTGGTCTTCCCTATTCCAGCCACTCCACTGACCACCACTATGTTGGGGAAAGTCTCACATTCAGGATTCCTTCTGAAAAGCTGCTGAATCCACAGTCGCTCACATTTCTCCTTTGTCCGCTCCTCCACTAGCTCTGCATGAGTCCTCCCAGTCTTCAGAAGTTCATGTTGAGTCTCACAATAGGTTTTTCTGTACTGTTTAAAGATCATAAGCTCTATGTATCTAGTCTCAAAACTCATAACTCTGGGGCATGGATCTCCAGAAGAAGGCTGATCCTCCAGGGTTCTTGTGGATTTAGATATAGCCTTCCTGTGTATCTTATGAAGATCTGAAAGTCACAGTAAGAAGATAGTGAGGAAACTGAAAAGCACAGGACTAGAGGAGCTGATGAAAAAAGAATGTTGGACGAGCGTATTACCTTCAATAAGAGGCTCAATTGGGCTGGACTGAATTTCCAAAAGGACGTCCAGTCCTGAAAAGACAGGAATAGAGACCAAGGAGATAATGTCAGAAGTTACAGAGTAGTATAATTATGAAAAAAAATTGGACCAGGATATGCTAACAGAAAAACACAATAGAAATTTACAAATATATCAAACTAAAATACACACTGTATGTAATTTTTTGTGAAAATGTAATGGACTGTTGCCACCATGTTGATTTTTCATGTCATGTCATTCTCAGTCCTGCCTAATTCAGGTCAGAGATGCATAACTTTGTGCGGACATAAAATGTCAAAGTCTGAAAAAGAACAGACCACTAATGTGAATCAACATTGTGAGGCCTGCAGTTCATTGTCTGGGCAATCAAAACCCAGAAAATGGGCAACTGCAGAGCACTTGGCATAGTGGGCGTTCTGAGTTTCTTACTAGCTGAGCAGAGTACAGGGTGGAAATTGACCAGCCAGGGAGGGGCAGTGAATTTTATAATTCCCTCAATCTGCAAATAATACTTTATAATCATCATGGCCAGTATTTCAAGAGTATGATGTTCAGCTACTCATCAGGAGCAGAATTGGGATCTGACTCAATCCTCACCAGTAATGATCATACCCAGATGTCTACAGGAGTGTTATTCGAAACTGGAGTCACATTAAAGATGATTTGAGAGATAAGATATTAGTAGAGAAAATAGAAACTAAAGTCTCTAGATGAATAATAAGTTTCCTCTGGAATGGAAAATAAAACATTGGGGGAAAAAAAAACAAATAGGACTGAGCATTTCTGTAGAAATATCTCTTCTGCAGTCTCTAAATGGTTTAAGAAAGTGAAAAATGAGCACACAAGCCTAATTGATACAAGTATGGACCTAAAGGGGAACTAAGACTGGGGATAAGGAGAAGAATAAAGTCTATGTTTACAATTCCTCTACAGAGGAAAAATTAAAAATAAAAATATAATTTTACCTGACAGCTGCAGGTGATGTAAAAGTAATGTCTTAAAGGTGGTGGGTACAGCAGGGGAGATAGGCAGGTCATATGAGCTGCAATTTGGGAACCTCTAAAGGAGAAATCAGTATATGAGTTCCTAAACCCATAGGGTATGACCACTGATCTTTAATGTGGATCAATTGATGTCTTAAAAAGTTGGCATTCTGGGGAATCATGTGGGCATCTTAGTGTATACGAGGATACCCAGAAGCAGGGAGGGAAACACTTCAGATTTATTGTTTTGTTTTATGTTCATGTGTCTCTCCCTCCATTTCCTCCCCTTGCAGTAGATATTGAGTTGTTTCCTGTTATGTAAGACTCCTTTAACTCACCCATATCTGTCACCTCCTCCAATATTCTTGTCATATTTGGTGATGGAAATTTCACAAGTTCTTCACCCAGTGCCTCCCACAAGCTGACCAGCACCTGTCTGTCCTTCTTCATCATATTTTTGATAAAGTATTCCACTCCCACTCGCCTCCCAGCCTTTTCTTCGGTTTTACACTTCTGAAAGACAACCATTCGACCACAGGTCCAGATTAGGGATGAGCAATGGGGGGTCAGAGAAGTTAGTCTGGTGCAATGACCTCACAGCGACACTTTGTGTCATGGATTGCCCAGGACTCTGTTCCTTGTTTTAGTTTCTTTGCTTTACACTTGTTTGGGTTTTTAATACGTATGTTGCGTTTCATGTTACTGAGTATGCATAAGGACTTTTTTTTTCTTTCTTTCTTTTCTTGTTTTAACAGTTTTGTGTATTTATTTGCTAAGAAAGTCTATTGTTTGTTTGTCCTATTGGTTTTCCTTGTGCTCTGTATATGGAGCCAAAGGGGGCAAGACCCCCAAATGAGGCAGCCATTGGACAGCCTTTAACCTATATAATGTACAAGTCGGGTTTAGCACTATGGCACTATCCTGCTTGTGTTATTCAGTTCCCATTCTTGGATTTCCTTTATACTTTGTGAATTTATTGTTATTTTACTTACTATAATTTTAATTATTTGGCTGATGCCTTAAAACATTGGAGATACAATCGTGATATTTTTTTCCAATTGGAGCACAGGTAGGTGGAGTGATTGCTCATGGCCACCCAGTGTCAATAGTGGGCTTTGAACCTATAACCTCAGGTTTTGAAGTCTAAATCCTTAACCTTGTCGATTTTGATTGCCTGTACCTTGGACTTTCTGCTTGTTTAAGGTTCCTGCTTTTTGGATTTTATTCTTTTTTTGGAGTTGTCCACTTGAGGCAACCTTTTTTATTTTGCCTTTTTGCGTTCTTGATTTCATTTTTGCTTGTATTTTTAATAAACATTATTTATGCTAAAATAATAACTATTTAATTTTATTATTTTAGCCAGGATTACTCACAGTTCCATTTACTTTCTTAGCATTTCTATGCTTGGCCTAATGTAAGAATGCAGCCCACAAGCCTGCTCAAGAGTTTCAGGATGCTTTTCTTAAGCTTCGTAAGGCCTGCATTTACAAGACCTTATACAAACCGGATTCCAAAAAAGTTGGGACACTAAACAAATTGTGAATAAAAACTGAATGCAATGATGTGGAGATGGCAAATGTCAATATTTTATTTGTAATAGAACGTAGAGAACAGATCAAACGTTTAATCCGAGTAAATGTATCATTTTAAAGGAAAAATATGTTGATTCAAAATTTCACGGTGTCAACAAATCCCAAAAAAGTTGGGACAAGTAGCAATAAGAGGCTGGAAAAAGTAAATTTGAGCATAACGAAGAGCTGGAAGACCAATAAACACTAATTAGGTCAATTGGCAACATGATTGGGTATAAAAAGAGCTTCTCAGAGTGGCAGTGTCTCTCAGAAGCCAAGATGGGTAGAGGATCACCAATTCTCACAATGTTGCGCAGAAAGATAGTGGAGCAATATCAGAAAGGTGTTACCCAGCGAAAAATTGCAAAGACTTTGCATCTATCATTATCAACTGTGCATAGTATCATCCAAAGATTCAGAGAATCTGGAACATTCTTGTGCGTAAGGGTCAAGGCCGCAAAACCATACTAGATGCCCGTGATCTCCGGGCCCTTAAACGACACAGCACCACAAACAGGAATGCTACTGTAAAGGAAATCACAGAATGGGCTCAGGAATACTTCCAGAAACCATTGTCAGTGAACACAATCCACCGTGCCATCCGCCGTTGCCAGCTGAAACTCTACAGTGCAAAGAAGAAGCCATTTCTAAGCAAGATCCACAAGCTCAGGCGTTGTCACTGGGCCAGGGATCATTTAAAATGGAGTGTGGGAAAATGGAAGACTGTTCTGTGGTCAGACGAGTCACGATTCAAAGTTTTTTTGGAAATCTGGGACGCCATGTCATCCGGACCAAAGAGGACAAGGACAACCCAAGTTGTTATCAACGCTCAGTTCAGAAGCCTGCATCTCTGATGGTATGGGGTTGCATGAGTGCGTGTGGCATGGGCAGCTTGCATGTCTGGAAAGGCACCATCAATGCAGAAAAATATATTCAGGTTCTAGAACAACATATGCTCCCATCCAGACGTCATCTCTTTCAGGGAAGACCCTGCATTTTTCAACAAGATAATGCCAGACCACATTCTGCATCAATCACAACATCATGGCTGCATAGGAGAAGGATCCGGGTACTGAAATGGCCAGTCTGCAGTCCAGATCTTTCACCTATAGAGAACATTTGGCGCATCATAAAGAGGAAGGTGCGACAAAGAAGGCCCAAGACGATTGAACAGTTAGAGGCCTGTATTAGACAAGAATGGGAGAGCATTCCTATTTCTAAACTTGAGAAACTGGTCTCCTCGGTCCCCAGACGTCTGTTGAGTGTTGTAAGAAGAAGGGGAGATGCCACACAGTGGTGAAAATGGCCTTGTCCCAACTGTTTTGGAATTTGTTGACACCATGAAATTCTGAATCAACATATCTTTCCCTTAAAATGATACATCTTCTCAGTTTAAACTTTTGTTCCGTGATTTATGTTCTATTCTGAATAAAATATTAGAAGTTGGCACCTCCACATCATTGCATTCAGTTTTTATTCACGATTTGTATAGTGTCCCCACTTTTTTGGAATCCGGTTTGTAATTTTATGGGGGCTCAGCCTGTATATCTAGGAACAGAATACCCGTCTTTTTCTCTGCACACACCCTTACATCTGCTGTTCTTCCACTTCAGTAAAAGGAAGACTTGCCTACCTTTGCTTCATCATTGGTGAGGATTTGCTTGGTAACAAGGTTCTGTAAAATGCTGGTGATATCATATTCAATCACATAGGCCAACTGGGGCTTGTAGTATTCAGTTATCCTGAGGAGATCTTCATGATGGAATTGTTTAATAACCTTGGAAAACTTCTGAAGTAAACCTAAAATGAGAAATTGAAGGATGAAGGAGCAGTTTCAGTTCAGGAGTCAAAGGTCAGTATGGGATGATCAGCTATCTCAATACCAGCTCCTGAATGACTTTACCTATTCACACAAAAATATGAGAAGACAAGCCAAATTATTACTTATAAACATGTAACTAGTTTGAGATATCCTTATTTCATGCCTTCTTGAAATAATTTAAAGATATCTTCAATTAAATTCCAGACATGTAAAGATGATTTATAGATATTAAAAAAAATAAAGATATCATCAACCTATTAGATAATTTTTCAAACATATCTTTTAGTCACAACCTATTTATTGAAAGATTTGTTAAAATGATTTACAGATATCCTAAAGGATTCATAGATATTTGAGAAATGTGGCTAGCCTTTGTAAAATGAGATTGAAGCCATCTATGCTGTAACAATTTGTTAAACATAGAAATTCTCAGCACTTGTCTTCTTTTTCAGTCAACCCTGAGAGAGCAGACTGCACCCGTTTTTAGTTTCCTTTAAATCTTCTCTTTGGGAACTCATGCCACAGTCTTCCAGGCTTGAGGCATTGTAACTGCTTTACCCTTTTACATGGCGCTGGAGTGGCACGTTAATCAAAACTTTTAATATACTCAATCTTTTGTATTTTAATCTTATGATTGACTTAGTAAAAGTATTTAGAATAATCAGTATGTTTTGTGAACTTTACGAGTCATGACAGGACTGTGTCAAGGCCCCAGAAATTGTTTGATCTTAGCCTTGCTTTGGAAGGTAAAAGGGGGCAAAAGTGGGAGGAAGGGAAAGAAACAAGTTATGCATACAGTATCTTATTCTGCATCCACGTTTTCACTATGAAGTTTTGCTGAACATATTATTTAGGGCAGAGTTCAAAAATAGCACAATTTTAAACAGGTAAATTTTATTCTAAAATGAAAGTTAAATAAACAGCTCCATATTAACGATTATACATTAAAGTCTGTATGCTGGAATATCAAAGGTCTCAATCAGTTACTCAAAAGGAAAAAAACTATTTTTACATCATTGTTTTCTGCAGACAAGCGTAATGCTTTGAATTCAGTTCATTAAAATAGAATGCATCCATTTCTTTTAAAAGAAGATTGGTTCTGTCAAGTGTCTCATTCCAGCTATAGTAAGAAGACCCGGAAGTCAGAATTCTTTTTGACAAAGATATCCATTTTGAAGCTATTGAGATACTTAAAGGAGACACCATAATATTGCAGTGGGGAGCCAAAACAAAACTAAAATAACTGTGGTTTCAACTTAAAATCTTTTATTAAGCACATTTCTCTCATTTAAAATTGTCCAAAATGTTCCCAGGTCAAGATCCATCCTGCAAACGTTGCATTCAAGTTCCAGCCTCACTGGGCCACATGTTCTAGGTGTGCACAAAATTAACAGCATTCTGGACCAAAATCTTTAAATGTCTTTCAGACAGCCTTGGTGTCACAGTCCCTCCTAACCCATTAACAGCTGTGGGCTCACAGTGGAGAAGGACAAACAAACTATGATCGCCTTTACTTCACTATTGGCACGCAGACTTATCTTGCTCAACTTTAAGAATCCTGACTCACCTCTTTTCAGTCAGTGGATAACTGATGTTACTGTATATACTATTTGAAATTGGAAAAAATCTAATTCTCACTTAGAGGATCTGTGCAAAACTTTTTTGAAACTTGGCAGGATCTGATCAATAACATTTTAGAATAAGCATTTAAATCGGAGAAAAGGATTTTCTCCCCCTTTTTCTACTCTTAAGGTTTTACTCTGGCTGTTGGCCTTGCTCTCTTTCTCATGGGTGGGGGTTGAATTGAATTTAGTTTTGTCAAGTTTGACTTGCTTGTATGGAATGTTACTTGCTTTTAATAAATGCAATAACACCATTTTTGATTGATAAAGAGGTTTTGTAGAACTAAATGTTTTATAGTATAATAGAAGATTTTAATTGTGTACTAATTCTGATTTAGACAGGCTATCAACCACTGCAACTGCAAGACCTAAAACTACAGCAGAATTTTATTTTTTTAAGAGTCATGTCTATCCTAACACTGCAACTTAAATCATTGTACTCTACTAAAACAAGGTACCATTGGAAATTAAAACGATTAATACAAGCAAATGAAGACTTAATCGATTAATATCTACACTGTATTCCCCTGAGATATCTGTAGGAAGATCTTAAGGAAACATTTAAAGTATATTTGAGGGAATAAATAACTTCATATGTCCCAAATAAAGATAAATTGCAAAATAGAAGGAAATCAGAACTAATTAATGAGATTCCTTTAACTGACCAAGAATCCACACATTTGTCTAATGATATGCACTACAAAAAACATTTTCATTAGATCAGTGATCTTTATTGTCACATACACTGAGAAATCAATGGGAAATTCTTATGTCACAGTTGGAGTAACGGGTAAATAAATACAGTAAATAAATAAGAGTAGCAGACAATAAGTAAATACATACAGTAAAGAAGATAGTAGTTAAAAGAAAGTCATGTACAGTACAATTACACATAAACCAGCTGGTGGGTACAGTACACCGTGTAGTGCGGGTAGATCAGCTTACTGGGAGTTCAGGGAAGAAGCTGTTCCTGAAGCAGGTATAGCAAGTGATGAGACTACAATAACACTTCCTAGAAGGCAGAAGTGAAAACAACAGGTGAGCTGGATGGCTGTCATCAAGGGTGATGGATTCAGCTCTCCTGAGACACCTGAATGAGTGGATGGGTTGAAGCTGTGGAAGGTGAGCAACAATGATTCTAAAAGCCGTATGGACAGTCTTTTAGAGAAGTTTCTGATTCTGGCAAGTCAGGTTACCAAATCACACCGTGATACATCCAGTCAGAATACTTTCCATAGTACAGCAGTAGAAGCTCATTATTGTTTTCGATCTCACCCCAAAGCTCTTTAACCTCCTCAGGAAAAAACAGCTTTTTCTGAGCCTTGTTGACTATGCTGGGGGTTTTGACTGACCATGAAAGTCAACAATGACCTCCTTTGTTTTGTCGACTGTTGTCATTGCACCTTACAGTGGGGTCTTTTACCTCTCTCCTGTGGGCAGCCTCATCATTGGAGTATGTAAATTTCCCTTGGGATTAATAAAGTATCTATCTATCTAATTACAGTGATGTTGCTCATGAACTAGATGATGATGTTGCCCTCATGCTTTGCTACAGAGTCATAGGCGAATAGAAATAAACTATGAAAACTATACTTCTACAATTATATTTTGCCCTCCTCTTTGTGTGTTTGTCGAGTTAAACTCTTACCAGCCTTATCTCAATGCTCATACTGTATGTCATACGACATGACTTGTAAATTAATTTCTGTCTTCTGGTCAAAAAAGTAAACTTGATTTTTAACGAAAACATTTTTTATTTATACGCGATATGTAAAATAGTTTGTTCTCTGTAAGGGACGGATGGTAGCCCAACCTAGCCAGGATGCCAAAGATGGAAAAAGGGGGGAAGGCAGCACCTTTAGGGCACTGCCCTAAACTCATCCACCTTCGCCAACTCTACTCCCTGCATCCTCACCATTCCACTGACCTCCCTCTCATTTACACACATGTATTCTGTCTTGTTCCTACTGACCTTCATTCCTCTTCTCTCTAAGTATATCTTCACCTCTCCAGGGTGTCCTCAACCTGCTCCCTACTATCACTTCAGATCACAATGTCATCAGCAAACATCATAGTCCACAGGGACTCCTGTCTAATCTTGTCTGTCAGCCTGTCCATCACCATTGCAAATAAGAAAGGGCTCAGAGCCGATCCCCGATGTAATCCCACCTCCATCTTAAATGCATCCATCACTCCTACCACAGACCTCACCATGGTCACACTTCCCTCGTACTTATCCTGTACCACCCTTATATACTTCTCTACCATTTCCGACTTTCTCATACAATACTACAACTCCTCTACTAAATCTTCAGTTGTAAACCGCCTCCAAAAAACTCTATTTGAGCCAAAGAAAAAAGTATATCAAATTAATACAAATTCCTAAATTAAACTTATCATAACACTTAAAGGTCCTATAAAATTTCTTTCTGTATATGGTATTAAAATAAAATGTAAAAACGCTGCATGGAGTATATTTTTTAAGAATGCAAAAAAAAAAAAAAAATGAAACATGAAACTTTCTTTTTAGTAAAGTATGTGTTTGAAAACAGTTTTTGAATTAGAATTAGAACAATCTAGACGAGAACAGGCCATTCAGCCCAACAAAGCTCGCCAGTCCTATCCACTTATTTCCTCCAAGAAAACATCAAGTCGAGTTTTGAAAGTCCCTAACGTTTTACTTTCTACCACACTACTTGGTAGCTTATTCCAAGTGTCTATCGTTCTTTGTGTAAAGAAAAACTTCCTAATGTTTGTGCGAAATTTACCCTTAACAAGTTTCCAACTGTGTCCCCGTGTTCTTGATGAGCTCATTTTAAAATACAAGTCTCGATCCACTGTACTAATTCCCTTCATAATTTTAAACACTTCAATCATGTCACCTCTTAATCTTCTTTTGCTTAAACTGTAAAGGCTCAGCTCTTTTAATCTTTCCTCATAATTCAACCCCTGTAGACCTGGAATCAGCCTAGTCGCTCTTCTCTGGACCTTTTCTAGCGCTGCTATGTCCTTTTTGTAGCCTGGAGACCAAAACTGCACACAGTGCTCCAGATGAGGCCTCACCAGTGTGTTATAAATGTTGAGCATAACCTCCTTGGACTTGTACTCCACAGATCGTGCTATATAACCTAACATTCTGTTAGCCTTCTTAATGGCTTCTGAACACTGTTAGGAAGTTGATAGCTTGGAGTCCACTATGACTCCTAAATCCTTCTCATAAGGTGTACTCTCGATTTTCCGACCGCCCATTGTGTTTGGTTTTGCCTAAAATTTTCTTAATTCAAAAATAAGCTTTTGACTTTATTTTACCTGAGTGGGTAGCAACATCTTCATCAGATCTTCCTTTCTTAATGATCATCGATGTAAATTTCTTATTCAAGCCGTATTCAGACATCTTTAGATGTGACAGGGACTGAAATGTCTGATTTTTCACTGCACATGTCGCCTCAGTAAGCAGAGACTGTGGAAATAAGGCAGAGGTGAAATTGACATTAAAAAAATTATAAGCACTGAGATGAGGGCCTAAAGGAGAACCTCGAAAAAGGGAAAATTCTTTAATCAGGTCTGTCATTCATTTACATGTGGCATTTTTGAAGATCCTTGTAAATGCCCGAGTCCATGTCTCAGATTAATCCCCTGTAGTCAGTGTTAACATGGGATGGTAGAATTATATAAAGGCTCAAAATTTTTTTTCAAAGATGTTGCACATGAATTAAATGACAGTATCCACTGTCCTTAACAACCTTAATGGAATTCAGTGGAAACAGGAACCCATAACTGATATGAGGTGGTCTTTGCTAAATGACATGAAGCAAACAACAATGCTAGACAGCATCAAAAAGCACTCCAATGTACTTTAGACAGGTGAAGTGCAATGTGATAATTACATTTGGTCTGTGTTAGAACGTGGGCAGAGTGGTGGCTGAGGCTAGTGATCTTCGCTGGCAATTGGAAGGTTGCTGGTTCGAATCCTGTAAGTGTTATTGGGCCCTTGAGCAAGGCCCTTAACTTTGGTATGATGCTAATCTGTATCCAGCCCTGCAAGCAGATCCTCCAACTTGCAGGGAAAACTTGGATTGGCACTACAGCTACAGTAAAAAACCTCACACTTTTCCAGTGTGATGCGGAGTTGTCACCTGCTGCACCCAGGTCCCAATCCAGGGGGTTCGTCATGTGATGGGTGCGTCAACATGCTATTAGTACACGCTCTCTCTCTGTGATAGAACTATAATAGAAGCGCTTAGAACGTGTAATGTGTTGGTAGTTTTATAGGAAAACAATTATGGAGACACATAAACCTTTGAAATGGTTCACACTGCAGCAGAATTTCGAATTTTGTCACTCATAGGTGACACAGAAAAGGGTGAAGAGCAAAGTCAAAAAAAAACCACATGTTTGAATGCTGCAACCATAATTGTCTGAAAATTTACATCCTCCAACTGCACATGCTGTGCAGAGTATATACAAGTCCAAGGAGGTTCTGCTAAAGCTTTATAACACACTAATGAGGCCTTATCTGGAGTACTGTGTGCATTTTTTGTATAGCAGTGCTGGAAAAAGTCAACAGAAAAGTGACTAGGCTGATTCCAGGGCTATAGGGGATGAGTTATGAAAAAGATTAAAAATTTCAGTTTAAGCAAAAGAAGATTAAGAGGAGACATGACTGAAGTGTTTAAAATTATGAAGGGAATTAGTCCAGTGGATCGAGACTGTTATTTTAAAATGAGTTCATCAAGAACACGGGGGCACAGTAGGAAACTGGTTAAGGGTAAATTCCGCACAAACATTTGGAAGGTGTTGTTTACACAAACAGCCATAGACACTTGGAATAAAACTACCAAGTAGTGTAGTGGACACTAGGACTTTAAAAACTCGACTTCATGTTATTTTAGAAGAGTTAGGTGGATAGGACTGGTGAGCTTTGTTGATCTGAAAGGCCTGTTCTCGTCCAGATTGTTGTAATGTGTCAATGTTCTAATGCTGAGGTCAACTCCTTGGGGCAGCTTATTTTACAGTAGTATAGTCCAGCATTACAACACAGCATTGCACCTATCATCAACCAATGATGGTGGTACCGCATGTGGTGGATGCAGCATGCTCCCAACCTCTCCTCCTTGTTCAAATGACCATGGGCCTCATATTTATGTTTTTTATTTTCTTTGGAGTCAGTACTAGATATTTATCTTCTGTTTTGCTAGATGACTTTAGCATTTCCTTATATCCTTAATGTTTAGAAATTAGGGTTTAGTGGTGGCTCTGAAGCTAAAGATCTGTGCTGTTATCTGGAAGGTTGCCAGTACAAATACTGCCAGAAGGGATCCTATAACTTTAGAAGTGTTGTGAAGACCACAAGAAGCCTTTAGGGTCTTGTTACATAAGAGTAAATGAGTATTAGGTGCATTTTTGTGGTACCTAAAGTAAGGTGTTACATTTATTATTATTTATATTTAATAATATATTCTTTGCATTAGCATATATACTGCTCAAAAAAATTAAAGGAACACTTTGAAAACACATCAGATCTCAATGGGAAAAAAATGAATCTGGATATCTATACTAATATGGACTGGGTAATGTGTTAGGAATGAAAGGATGCCACATCATTTGATGGAAATGAAAATTATCAACCTAAAGAGGGCTCTTAATGATAACTTAAATTAACAAGCTGTATACTGTTTGATACACTGAGGAGAGCGCAATGGCTCATTGACATTGCATGTAAAATAAATACAATATCAGACAACACAACAGCAATAAACTTTTGCAGCAAAGATGCAGCATATGTAATATCGTACAACTCAAAAGCAGGTGAAACATGACATCAAACACATATTTTTCTTAATATACTCCTACATTCAGCAAACAGCTTCCCTAATTATTTTAGAAGTACAAATATTTTACGACTAGCATAGTGAAAATCCTGCTTATTAAAACGAGATTCAAGATTCTTTATTTGTCACATGCATAGTTATACAGGACAACACGCAGTAAAATTCATCCCGATCCGCTTATCAAAACCGTGCAGTGTTAGAAAGAATATCAGTTAGATTAACAAAAAGTCATAGATTGAAATATAACAGTATAGTAGAACATAATAAATAAGTAAAATTATGTGAATAAAATAGAATTAAGTGTTAAGGTGCAATAGTGCAGTGATTATTGTGCAAAACCAAAGTTAGACAGGTGCATAGTTAAATGACAGACCAATTCCAAAACAAGGTAAGGGTAGATGGCATAGTACAACTTACAGTCCAGTCTAAGTATGTGGAGGGTCATGGATGAGATGGCATGTTTTGATTTAACACTTTTATGGCTTGAGGATAGAAACTCCTGAGTCTCTGTGTCCTGGTCAGGATGCTACAAAACGGGCTTATTGGTAAGTCTGTCTGTTTCAATCATGTCATGCATTTTTGAACCTCTGTTCACCGGCTATGCCTTACCTCCCTTTTCTCTTTTTTATTGGACATTCTAGTCCTTACATTCCTCTTTATTTTTGCTACTTGTTGCCTTTCTTCGTCATACATTCCAACACTATTTCGGACGACAGGACGCTCAGACATACATCACTACTTACTGTTTACTATCCATTGCTTTTGTTTGCGTACAATGGATGACATTACACAACATTAGGAGGGGCACAGATTCCAGACAGACAGATGTCTCATCACTTTATATATAGTGAGATTATGTCCCTGGCAGGTTCAATGACCCACTTTTGACGGGTTTTCAACTGGCAGTCTCTTTAATTACTTTATCTGCTCCTTTACTACCAGGCTAGACTGCATTAAACAGATAATAAAGCAATTATTTGAATTATGGGGATAGTATTACCAATTAAAAATACATTCTATGGATATAAAGAATACAGTTATACTTTTGTGTCTTCATAAAAAACAATGCTTAAAATATCCCAGCATTCACTGCATCTGGAAAAAGTACCCAAAAAAAGGGAAATGCCAAATTGCCCCTAAAATTTAGAAACCACTTCACCTCATTACTCTCCCAAGTTAAATCATGGAAACCATAAACAGAAATAACTTATAACACAATTTTTATGAAAACAAAACAGTCGGCATGAGTTTGAAAAGAATATTCTGCAAAACCAATCACAAAATAATTTTTGAAGTAGTAGACAAAAGCAAAGCAAACAAGCTGTTTTAGAAACTGGATTTCAAACTGGTTACAAGACAAAGTGGAGACAAAAAGGTAAGTACTGTAAGTAAACAAGTAAAATTTATATATAAAGCGCTTTTCTGAGACAGGCGTTGCAAAGTGCTGTACAATAAAATAAATGAACAAAGAAGTTAAAATAAAAATAAAACAAAGTAAAAATATACTAACAAAAACTACCCAAAAGCTTGTCTAAAAAGATCGGTCTTAAGCTGGGCTTTAAACTGATTGCACCGATCTCCGTGCAGGAGGAAGACTATTTCACAGTCTGGGAGCAACAGATTGAACTGCTCGATCCCCTCATGTCTCCCACCTGGAGCAGGCAACAGACAAAAAGGCCTTGTTGGCTGATCTCTGGGCTCAACTAGTGGTGTAGTGGTGCAGGAGACCCACAATGTACTGAGGAGCCTGACCATGCAGGGCTCTATACGTGAGTATGAGAATTTTAAATACTGTATCCTGAATTCTACTGGAAGCCAATGCAAAGATAGTATAATAATATAAGATAGGAGTAATAGGAGTCCACTTATGGGAGCGTGTTACAAGCCTGGCAGCTGCATTTTGAATGGTCAGAAGGCAAATTAAACTGGATTTGTTTAGACAGATATAAGGAGAGGTACAAAAATCAATGCGTGATGAGATTAAAAGCATGAATAAGCATTTCCATCGCAGGCTTAGAAACAACAGTCCTTAATTTGGATAAGATTCTTAAATGAAAAAAAGCTGGAGCGAGTAGGGGACCTCACAAGGGCATCAAAATTCAGGAACTGATTAAAAACAACACCTAAGATGCGTAGAGAGACAAACTAGAAAGGCTGTGTATGCGTCAGGAGGGGCAAAAATTAGAAACTCTGTTTTCTGAGAGTTTACCTTTAAGTTGTTAGCTAAGACAATCATCAAGAAAAGCAAACTTATAAAAGAACAACAGAGCTGGATTTCATCGGCATAGAAATATCCTTCAAAGAATTGATAAATAAGGCAGCATATAACAAAAAATAAAGGTAAATATAAGTGTGATCACCTGTAGAGCCCCTCTGGCTTTTATCAATAATTTACATTAATGACCTGTCCAGGCATTCTTCCTGCCTTACGCCCTATTCTTGCTAGGATTGGCTCCAGCTTCCCCACAGCCCTGTTCAGGACAAAGCAGGTTTGTAAGGTCGATAGATGGACAGATGGACATTGATTCTGCTCAGGTGAACACACTTGTCGCATGTCCCGATGACACCATCCTCCTCCTCCCTACCATGAGGCACTGTGCACTTCAGATTGATGTCACAAATCAAATCTTGATTCTCTCCCACCACTTCCCCATTTTTTAACACTAGAATTACCAGAGCCTACGAAAAAACTCGTAATTCCGTCCCACCTTAAACTGCTTCTTAAATCCCTTCACACCTCTCCGCCAGCGCCCTTTGTCTTCTAAATGTGCTGATAAAGAGAAGCTCGGAGCAGCCGGCTATTCCATCCCCCACCAATTTAGAACGCGCACGAACTTCTCCCAGTTCATGCCTTGATTGAGTATCTGGGAGTGAAGTGGAGTTTTAGAGTGGAAATAATAGATCGTTGTTTGGAACACACGCATTTCATGTCTGTTTCGTTTCTACAGTAATCTGTGTCAACACATTGTTAAAACAGAAACGTTTTTTTATATTCTAGTAGTAGATGACAAAATGGAGGCATAAACTATATAATGTATGAAGCCTGAAGTCCAAATAGCAAAGAAACATTTTCACAAGAATAACACAATTGCGCTTTTATTCAAAATATAACTGCAGAAACAAAAAGCCGCCTTAACATGTGACATTGACACCAGTTTATTGTAACTACCTCCGTGGTTCAATAGACTCAGCCCCGCTTGGGAATCACAAGGTCACGAGTTCGATCCTGCGCCCCTCTGTTTTGAGAAGTAAACTGCTCTTAGTCTTACTGTTTTAAAATAAAAGCATACATTTGATTTCAGTATGTAACAGCCGGTGCAATTTATGATCCTTGTAAAGGTTAGCTTTTTTTTTATTCACTTTTCATTCTCTCAGTCGCGTTCAGAATCAATCCATACAACCCCATCTGACACGGCTGTTTTCACTAAAGACGCGCTATAGCTCTGCAGTGTACCACGATGCATACTAACGCCAAACACCCCAACCTAAAGTCCCGGTTCTGACACACAAACGCTGGCGAAGCTGCCTTCTTCGTATCTCACCGTCACTTGCTTTTCTTTTATTCAGTTTTATTGAGTGTTCCTGCCAGTCCCGCATGTTGCTGTATGCTTTTCTTTTGTACCCAGGACATGCAGAGAAAGAATGGTAAAGACCAGTAACTTCGGCGCTATATGCAATCATCAGACACTCCCCATCTGCCCGTGTCGCTCAAACACAGGAACATATATTGGTGTAAAAGTATAACAAAAGTGCACTTTTATTCAAGTGCACTTTTTCCATCGCCTTTTCCTGTAAGAAGCAATGTACACACTTCTCTCTATGCTGTGGTTTCTATTACACACCTGAAAGAAAGAGACAATATATGTGAAAATATAATCGCACTAATGCAATATTATTTGAAAACGAACAGCGCCAGATCGGGTGTGAATTTATGCAGGAACTGGAAATTCTCTGATGCGGACCTTCCCCAGGGAAGAAAGTACAGTGTCAGGTGCTCATTCAGTGTAATAGAAACCATAGCACAGAGAGGTGTGTACACGGCAACAAGTACACGTGTCGTAAATGTAGGAAGGACGGTCCTTGGGTGTGTGGGAACTGTTAATATTTGAATGTGATGATTTTATATAGCACGGAATGAAAATCTGCACTTCTTAGCATTGCACCATGCAAGCTGTCGTATCAATCGCCTACTGTAACTTGCTTTCTTTTTCTTCGGTTATACAGGTAGTTTTGAATAAAAGTGCACTTGTTTTGTTTGCGAAATGAAGTGTCTGCGTGCACTTTTCGTGGCATTACACGTGTATTTTTGAGCATGCCCGTTTGAGCAGTATAAAAGTATTGAAAAGTATAACAAAACAACGGGCAGATGGGGAGTGTCTGATGATTGCATATAGCGCGAACTTACTGCTCTTTACTATTCTCTCCTCTGCGTGCCCTGGAGTACAAAAGAAACAGAATACAGGCGCTATAGCTCTGCGTTGTACCACGATGCATACTAACGCCCCCCCCACACACAGACGCTGGCGAAGCTGTCTTCTTCGTATCTCACCGTCACTTGATTTTTTTTTTATTCAGTTTTATTGAGTGTTCCTGCCAGTCCCCGCATGTTGCTGTATGCTGGATATTTTCACATGTATTGTCTCTTTCTTTCAGGTGTGTAATAGAAACCACAGCATAGAGAGAAGTGTGTACATTGCTTCTTACAGGAAAAGGCGATGGAAAAAGTGCACTTGAATAAAAGTGCACTTTTGTTATACTTTTACACCAATATATGTTCCTGTGTTTGAACGACACGGGCAGATGGGGAGTGTCTGATGATTGCATATAGCGCCGAAGTTACTGGTCTTTACCATTCTTTCTCTGCATGTCCTGGGTACAAAAGAAAAGCATACAGCAACATGCGGGACTGGCAGGAACACTCAATAAAACTGAATAAAAAGAAAAGCAAGTGACGGTGAGATACGAAGAAGGCAGCTTCGCCAGCGTTTGTGTGTCAGAACCCGGGGACTTTAGGTTGAGGGTGTTTGGCGTTAGTATGCATCGTGGTACACTGCAGAGCTATAGCGCGCCTTTAGTGAAAACAGCCGTGTCAGATGGGGTTGTATGGATTGATTCTGAACGCGACTGAGAGAATGAAAAGTGAATAAAAAAAAAGCTAACCTTTACAAGGATCATAAATTGCACCGGCTGTTACATACTGAAATCAAATGTATGCTTTTATTTTAAAACAGTAAGACTAAGAGCAGTTTACTTCTCAAAACAGAGGGGCGCAGGATCGAACTCGTGACCTTTTGATTCCCAAGCGGGGGCTGAGTCTATTGAACCACGGAGGCAGTTACAATAAACTGGTGTCAATGTCACATGTTTAGGCGGCTTTTTGTTTCTGCAGTTATATTTTGAATAAAAGCGCAATTGTGTTATTCTTGTGAAAATGTTTCTTTGCTATTTGGACTTCAGGCTTCATACATTATATAGTTTATGCCTCCATTTTGTCATCTACTACTAGAATATAAAAAAACGTTTCTGTTTTAACAATGTGTTGACACAGATTACTGTAGAAACGGAACAGACATGAAATGCGTGTGTTCCAAACAACGATCTATTATTTCCACTCTAAAACTCCACTTCACTCCCAGATACTCAATCAAGGCATGAACTGGGAGAAGTTCATGCACGTTCTAAATTGGTGGGGGGATGGAATAGCCGGCTGCTCAGCTTCTCTTTATCAGCACATTTAGAAGACAAAGGGCTGGCGGAGAGGTGTGAAGGGATTTAAGAAGCAGTTTAAGGTGGGACGGAATTACGAGTTTTTTCGTAGGCTCTGGTAATTCTAGTGTTAAAGGGTATTAGGTGATCATTAACAGCATCATCCCACCATCCTTCAGCCTGCTAAAAAGCTCCTGGTGAAAACAAGTCCTCCTAAAGTAAGTATAAATGTTTAAAACATGTTTAAACATTAAAATCATTACTATCATGGACCGGCAGCAGACTTTTACCTGCTATGGTTGCCTGTTTAATGTGGCATTGTGGAATTATAAAAATAAACCAAATCCTCACATTTCCTTTTTTTTTTTTTTCAAAGATTTGAACACAATTCAGACAAATTCAGCAGAACAGTGTTACGCTGTGCCCTTCTCAGTGGGCACACTCATAGGACTGGCGACTATTGATAGTCTTTGACTATTGATTATGTCACTGAAATTTTTAAAAGTATTAAGCTATGGATCATTTGCATTTTTAAAAAAATTAAACATTTAATGTCAACTGGGTTTTTTCTATAAGTCAACTTTGCATCAATTCGAAATTGCTTCTTGTCACCTTTTTATCATTAACTTTTGCTTTATTTTTAAAGTGTATGCTTTCATTGACATGCCCATTCAGCACCAGTATTAATAAAACATAAAATAAAACATATCAATAAATGCAACAAAAGGAAATCCCAATGTGTAACATAAAAATGTATTAATTATAAAGCAATATACCAATAAATTGGGTGTTTTTAACTAAAATAGATTAATATGCCTAAATATTGTTAAACAGTCTAGACGAGAAGACATTCAGCCCAACAAAGCTCACCAGTCCGATCCACTTCATTCTTCTAAAATGACATCAAGTCGAGTTTTGAAAGTCCCTAAAGTCCTTCTGTCCACCACACTACTTGGTACAGTGGAACCTCGGTTCACGACCATAAGTCGTTCCAGAACTAAAACCGAAGCAGTTTCCTCCATAGGATTGTATGTAAATACAATTGAGCCGTTCCAGACCGTACGAACTCTATGTAAATATATGTAAAGATTAAGCACAAATATAGTTAATTACACCATAGAATGCACAGTGTAATATTCAATTACATTACAATTTTACATTAGTTTACTAACACTGAGACAAAACACCCAGGCTCCCTGCTCAGCCTGCTCGCGCTTTCTCGCGCGCGCGCGCGCACACACACACACACACACACACACACAACCCTGTCAGCAGCACGTGCTTGCGCTCTCTCTCTGCGCTTGCTTGCTCGCTCGTCGCGCTCTCTCTCTCTCTCTCTCTCTCTCTGCGCTTGCTTGCTCGCTCGTCGCGCTCTCTCTCTCTGCGCTTGCTCGCTCGTCGCGCTCTCTCTCTCTCTCTCTGCGCTTGCTCGCTCGTCGCGCTCTCTCTCTTTCACGCGCCCCCACACCTCCCCCACACCCTGTCAGCTTCAGTGCTCTTGCTCTCTCTCTCTGCGCTTGCTCGCTTGCGCTCTCTAATCTCTTTGTAGCACGCGCTCGCTCACGTTCTCTAATCTCTTTGTAGCACGCGCTCGCTCACGTTCTCTAATCTCTCTGTAGCACGCGCACACACACCCCCTCTGTCAGCAGCATGTGCAGCAGTTTTTTTTAAATGAGTTTTAAGCACAGTGGGGAAAAAGGAACATTAGAACAAATCCGAAATTTATTTAAAAACCAACCAAAAAACTAACGAGATCACGCTATTTTAGCCTTACATTCCGATCGCTGTAAACACTTTTTATAAAATGAGTTTTAAGCACAGCGGAAAAAAGGAACATTT